>NC_081354.1:38592659-38905993 GCF_030684315.1 Stegostoma tigrinum | reverse complement strand
GACAGGAAGAAGCGGAGGGCCTTTAAGCCACCTGCATAGGGAATGCAAGTGTATAGGGATTGGACGTCCATGGTAAAGATGAGGTGTTGGGAACCAGGGAATCAGAAGTTTTGGAGGATGTGGAGGACGTTGGTGGTGTCACAGACGTAGGTAGGGGAGTTGCTGGACCGACGGGGAGAAAATGGAGTCAAGCCAAATAGAGATAAGTTCAGTGGGGCAGGAGCAGGCAGAGACAACAGGTCAACCAGGGCAGTCAGGTCTGTGGATTCTGGGAAGGAAATAGAAGCTGGCGGTGTGGCTTTGGGAAACGATGAGGTTGGAAGCTATGGGTGGGAGGTCACCTGAAGTGATGAGGTTGTGGATGGTTTGGGAGATGATGTTTTGGTGGTCAGAGTGGGGTCATGATCAAGGGGGCGGTAGGAGGAGGTGCTGTCTGGCCTCAGCAATGTAGAGGTCAATGCGCCATACTACAACTGCAACTCCCTTGTCCGTAAGGTTGGGATTGGAGCCAAGGGAGCAGAGAGCTGCATATTCTGTGGGGGAGAGGTTGGAGTGGGTGAGGAGGTGGAGAGGTTGATTCAACTATTCAACTATATAGTTGCCTCTATTGTTAAGCATTCTATCAAAGTATGCAAATTCTCCAATATACTGTCATCTAGACCCAGGTAAACAGAAAGCACAGACCAGGTTTCTGCACATAACAAGAACAACTACTTGGTACACATAAATACATTCAAATCAGGGATAAATAACATTGAACTGTTGACATATAACTCATGTTCTACCACTCTCGCTATCATCTGTGATATCATGTCTTCCCTCACTTACTGTCACCAATCCCAACTTCTGACACCACTTACTCTGAATGTCCTCTCTGCTGCCTACTCAGTTGCTCAGAAAACATCTCCAGCCGTACCAAAATTAAAATCTGTTCCACCCTTTCTTATTTCCCTTAATACCTGCCTCTATCTCATTTAAGAGGAAAATAGCCCACAATGGGGAAGAATGAGTCAAAATGATTGATATTCTGTCTGACTTTGTCCACACATCTCGTTCATTGTTGTATGTGTATTGGCAGAAGTCACCTTTACACTATGAGATTGATTCCATAAACATATCCTTGCAATATTATCATGAATTTTTCATCATTTCAAAGTTAATGATAAAATCAATATTTTCTTTCTGCGAATGTGCATTGCAACTGCAGGAGTTTAATTTGATTTATTTGATTTATTGTTGATACCAGTATCTAAGTGCGGTGAGAAGTTTTATTGTGCAAGCAGTACAGACAAATCATAGCAAACAAGGACACATTGATCATAGAGTATTTAAACAAAGGGAAGGCATACAAGGTTATGACTGCACAGGAGGTGCACAAAAGCGAGATCAACATAAGATTTGAAATTGGACAGTTCAGAAGTCTAATAAAAGTAGGGAAGAAGCTGTTTTTGAACCTGCTGATGTGTGTGTTCAAACTTCTGTATCTCCTGCTTCACAGAAGAGGTTGGAAGAGAGTATTACCAGGGTGGGAAAGGTCTTTGATGATGCTGGCAGCCTTTCTGCGGCAACAAGAAGTGTAAATACAGTCCATAGATGAGAGGTTGGCTTCTGTGATGGTCTGGGCTGTGCACCACAACTTTTTATAGTTTCTCACGGTCCTGGGCAGAGGAGTTGCTGTACCATACTATATGTGCCTAGATAAATGTTTTCTATGATGCACCTGTTAAAGTTGATAAGGTCCTTACAGATATCCTGAACTCCCTAAGCCTCCTGAGGAAGAAGAGGCATTATTGTGCCTCTTTGATGGTTGCATCCACATGGGACTCCAGTACAGAGTTATTGTCACTCCTAGGAACTTGCTGCTCTTGACCCTCTCCACCTCAGCTCCATTGATGTCGATAGGGGTGTGTCCTCCTCCTTTCTTCCTGAAGTCAATGGTCAGTTCTTTTGTTTTGCTGACATCGAGAGAGAGAAATTGTTATCATTGCACCACGATGCTAAACACTCTATTTCCTTTATCCTTTTAAGTCAAAATTAATTCTTAAATCTTCAAAAGAAAAACTTCCAGGATCTGATCAAATGCTTCTCAATTGGGGTCTGCACTTGTTTGTTGGAAACTGACTGAGTATTTTAAAAACAGGTGGACCTCTTTAATTCAACTTGCTTTTTGGCTACTCACTAGTCTACTATGGCCCTGGTATTGCAAGTGGGAAATGCATACACATTTCTGACTAGATACACAAAAGGTGGAACAGGACTTACAAAAGGATGATAATACCTCTTTGAGGTCTTCTCCTCAAGCTTGATTAGCCTGGGGCAGGCTAAGCACAAAGTGTATGTTACCAACTCCAAAGTGGCTGCCTGTTTATGTGTGGATGGTGATTTTGACTTAGTATTGCTACGACTGAGCCTTCTGGCTGCCACTCCTGCTGTCCTGCTGACTACTGCCTTCCTTCACTGCTAATTGCACCCTTTGCCCCTTACAGATGGGCACAAACCACCCCACATGCTGCTCATTACATCCTTCACTGCATGGCTCATCTCTTCACTTAGGGAATGGGCAATGAGTGGACTGGCAGGTAGGCACCAAGCGCTCTTTTTGAATGCATTCTGGGTCAACCATTTTCTAATTCATTTCAGGGGCATCTGTTGCATTGGTGCAATAGCTGTATAGTGTTGCCAGTGTAATAATACCACACACTGACAAGTCCATACTGTATTCCATACTGTTCTGACCATTGATTTCAGTGAGCCATACTCAAATGTTTGACTGAAGAGTAGTGTTTCTATATGCGTGTTGGTGATGCCATTGGCCCTCAATAAAACCACCCTTTTATCTACATGCACCATAATAAGTAAGCTGTCCAAAAGGTATTTACTGTTAATGCAGAACCTGGAGGAGGAAGAGTGTTCCTCCATATTTACATTTCATGAATGCTTAACACTGCTGTCAATCTCTGAGCTCCTAACCCCTGCCCAGCCAAACAGCCAACCCCAGCTCACTTAACTGGGGACCGCTGATCAATGACCACCAGTTGCCGAATCTTGATCAGAGATAATGGGAACTGCAGATGCTGGAGAATCCAAGATAAGGAAGTGCTACACTTGCCCCCACACCTCCTCCCTCACCCCTATCCCATGCCCCAAGATGACTTTCCATATTAAGCAGATGTTCACCTGCACATCTGCCAATGTGGTATACTGTATCCACTGTACCCGGTGTGGCTTCCTCTACATTGGGGAAGCCAAGTGGAGGCTTGGGGACCGCTTTGCAGAACACCTCCGCTCAGTTCGCAATAAACAACTGCACCTCCCAGTCGCAAACCATTTTAACTCCCCCTCCCATTCCTCAGACGACATGTCCATCATGGGCCTCCTGCAGTGCCACAATGATGCCACCCGAAGGTTGCAGGAACAGCAACTCATATTCCATTTGGGAACTCTGCAGCCCAATTGTATCAATGTGGACTTCACCAGCTTCAAAATCTCGCCTTCCCCAACTGCATCCCAAAATCAGCCCAGTTTGTCCCCTCCCCCCACTGCATCACTAAACCAACCCAGCTCGTCCCCGCCTGCCTAACATGTTCTTCCTCTCACCTATCCCCTCCTCCCACCTCAAGCCACACCTCCATTGCCTACCTACTAACCTCATCCCGCCTCCTTGACCTGTCCATCCTCCCTGGACTGACCTATCCCCTCCCTACCTCCCCATCTATACTCTCCTCTCCAACTATCTTCTTTTCTCTCCATCTTCAGTCCGCTTCCCCCTTCCTCCCTATTTATTTCAGAACCCTCTCCCCCATCCCCCTCTCTGATGAAGGGTCTCGGCCCAAAACGTCAGCTTTTGTGCTCCTGAGATGCTGCTTGGCCTGCTGTGTTGATCCAGTTTCACACTTTGTTATGCCGAATCTTGATCTTCTTCTTGCTGCCTGGCTGTCTGTACTATTGCTGACTCCATTGTACTACAGCCCAAGGCCAGTATGAGGATGCCATAGGTCTCTCCAATCACGTAGGTGACCTGCCCCCATTGTGATTCTAAAACTAGTGGTTACCAAAACCTTCACCCAGACACTAAAAGAAATCAATTACCAAAGTGCACTAATGATCTTCTCATAGATTAGTTTTCATCTGCGTTATGTAATATCAAATCACACAATAGTAAGTGATTACACATTGGGAACTTCAATGGTAATCCATCAGTTGCAAAACACTTAAAGATATCCTGCAGCCATGAACCTCATATAAATGCAAGTACGTTTCTTTTCTTTGATCATCTGGCCAAAGGACTGACTCGACAAACTTTTCCTCTTTTGTGAACATGCCCCTAAGAACTATGTTTGTCTTTTGTTCTCTTACTATAAGTTTTTCCAGGATAAAGTGGAAAAAGTGACAAAGTTGGTTGATGAGGGAAGGGCTGTAGACGTCACATACATCGACGTCAGTAAGGTGATTGATAAGGTTCCCCATGGTAGGCTGATGGAGAAAGTGAAGTCGCACAGGCTCCAGGGTGTACTAGCTAGATGGATAAAGATCTGGCTGAGCAACAGGAAACAGAGAATTGTAGTGGAAGGGAGTTTCTCAAACTAGAGAACTGTGACCAGTGGTGTTCCACAGGGATCCACAGGGACCACTATTGTTTGTGATATACATAAATGACCTGGAGGAAGCTATCGATGGTCTGATTAGCAAGTTTGCAAATGACTCTAAGATTGGTGAAGTAGCAGATAGTGAAGGGGACTGTCGGAGAATGCAACAGAATATAGATAGAATGGAGAGTTGGGTGGAGAAATGGCAGATGGAGTTCAATCCAGGCAAATGCAAGATGATGCGTTTTGGAAGATCCAATTCAAGTGAGAACTATATGGTAAATGGAAAAGCCCTTGAGAAAATTGATGCACAGAGAGATCTGGCTGTTCAGATCCATTGTGCCCTGAAGATGGCAACACAGGTGGATAGAGTGGTCAAGAAGGCATACGGCATGCTTTCATTCATCAGATGGGGTATTGAGTACAAAAGTTGGCAGGTCATGTTACAGTTGTATAGGACTTTGGTTCGACCACATTTAGAATACTGCATACAGTTCTGGTCACAACATTACCAAAAGGATGTGGATGCTTTGGAGAGGGTGCAGAGGAGCTTCACCAGGATGTTGCCTGGTATGGAGGGCACTAGCTATGAAGAGAGGTTGAGTAGCTTAGGATTATTTACATTAGAAAGACGAAGGTTGAGGGGGGACCTGATTGAGGTCTACAAAATCAGGAGAGGTACAGACAGGGTGGATAGCAAGAAGCTTTTTCCCAGAGTGGGGGACTCAATTACGGAGTCACAATTTCAAGGTGAGAGGGGAAAGGTTTAAGGGAGAAATAAGTGTGGAAAGTTCTTTATGCAGAGGGTGCTGAATGCCTGGAATGTGTTGCCAGCAGAGGTGATAGAGGCAAGCCGATAGCGTCATACATCTTAGACAGATACACGAATGGGCAGGAAGCAGAGGAAGTGACGAGGACCAGAGGGGCAGCCGGGAAGGAAAGCAGTGACCATATATATCAGCAAGGCGGCTAAACCCGAGACTCTACAACTGTAGTGTCTCCCACCCGCCCTCCTCCTCTAACCTAGTTAATAAGGTAAGGTTCATTCTAAACTTTCTCTATTGAATATAAGTTTGTTATTAATTTGTTATTATTACTTGAAGTAAGCTTTCTACTTTAGTACTGAGTGGGTGTTCAGATAAGTGGGGTATGGAGGCTAGGACAGTTGCTTGCTCCTCCTGCAGAATGTGGCAGTTGGGAGACGTGGCGCACGTCTCCGCTGGCTACATCTGCGGGGAGTGCACCCAACTACAGCTCCTTGAAAACCGTGTTAGGGAAATGGAGGTGGAGCTGGATGAACTACGGATCATTCGGGAGGCAGAGGGGGTAATTGAGAGGAGTTACCGGAAGTTGGTCACTCCTAAGGCTCAGGACAAGGATAGATGGGTTACAGTTAGGGGGAGGAAAGGGGACAGACAGACAGTGCAGAGATCCCCTGTGGGCATTCCCCTCAGCAATAAGTATACCGTTTTGGATACTGCTGGGGGGCATGACCTACCAGAGGAAAGCCATAGTAGTCAGTTCTCTGGCACTGAGCCTGATACTGTGGCAAAGAAGGGAAGGGGGCAGAATAGAAAAGTACTCGTGGTAGGGGACTCGATAGTTAGGGGAATCGATAGGAGATTTTGTGGTCAGGATCGGGATTCCCAGAAGGTATGTTGCCTCCCTGGTGCCAGGGTCCGGGACGTCTCCGATCGGGTGTATAAGGTTCTAAAAGGGGAGGGCGAACAGCCAGAAATCGTGTTACATATTGGCACTAATGATCTAGCCAGAAATAGGATTGAGGATATAAAAAGTGACTTCAGGGAGTTAGGATGGAAGCTGCAAAGCAGGACGAACAGAGTAGTGTTCTCTAGTTTATTACCGGTGCCACAAGATAGCGAGGCGAGGAACAGGGAGCGGGCACAGCTTAACACGTGGCTACGCAGCTGGTGTAGGAGGGAGGGCTTCAGATATGTAGATAATTGGGATGCCACCTGGGGAAGGTGGGACCTGTACAAGAAGGACGGGTTGCATCTGAACTGGAAGGGGACTAATGTCCTGGGTGGAAGGTTTGCTCGAGTAGTTCAAGAGGGTTTAAACTAGTATGGCAGGGGGGTGGGAACCTGAGCTGTATACCGGAGGTGAGAGTTGATGCAGGTGAGGCAGTAGCAAGAGGTAGACCAGCTAGTGGGAAGGATTTTCCTGGGAAGGAACCAAGGGATCAGTTAAAGTGGGTTTGCTTTAACGCAAGGAGTATCAGGAATAAAAGTGATGAACTTAGAGCATGGATCAGTACCTGGTGCTATGATGTTGTGGCCATAACAGAGACATGGGTTTCTCAGGAGCAGGAATGGTTGCTGGATGTTCCAGAGTTTAGAACATTTAAAAAGAATAGGGAAGGGGGAAAAAGAGGAGGGGGTGTAGGACTACTAATCAGAGAGGGTATCACAGCTACAGAAGCTTCCATTGTCGAGGAAGATCTGCCTACTGAGTCAGTATGGGTGGAAATTAGGAACAGCAAGGGAGTAGTCACCTCATTAGAGCTTTACTACAGGCCCCCCAATAGCAGCAGGGAGATTGAAGAAAGCATAGGTCGACAGATTTTGGAAAAGTGTGGACGTAGTAGGGTTGTTGTAATGGGTGACTTTAACTTTCCTAATATTGATTGGAACCTCCTTCGAGCAGAAAATTTGAATGGAGCTGTTTTTGTAAGGTGTGTTCAGGAGGGTTTCCTAACTCAGTACGTTGACAAGCCGACGAGGGGAGAGGCCATTCTAGACTTGGTGCTCGGAAACGAGCCAGTATCAGAGCAGGTATCAGATCTTGTGGTGGGAGAGCATTTTGGTGATAGTGACCATAACTGCCTCACATTCTACATAGCTATGGAGAAGGAGAGGATTAGGCAAAATGGGAGGATATTTAATTGGGGAAGAGGAAACTATGACGCAATTAGACATGAGTTAGGAAGCATGGACTGGGAACAATTGTTCCATGGTAAGGGCACTATAGATATGTGGAGACTGTTTAAGGAACAGTTGTTGCGAGTGATGAGTAAATATGTCCCTCTGAGACAGGCAAGAAGGGGTAAGACAAAGGAACCTTGGATGACGAGAGCGGTGGAGCTTCTTGTGAAAAGGAAGAAGGTAGCTTACATAAGGTGGAGGAAGCTAGGGTCAAGTTCAGCTAGAGAGGATTACACGCAGGCAAGGAAGGAGCTCAAAAATGGTCTGAGGAGAGCCAGGAGGGGGCACAAGAAAGGCTTGGCAGAACGAATTAGGGAAAACACAAAGGCATTTTACACTTATGTGAGGAATAAGAGAATGGTCAAAAAAAGAGTAGGGCCGATCAGGGATAGCATAGGGAACTTGTGTGTGGAGTCTGAGGAGGTAGGGGAAGCCCTAAATGAGTTTTTTGCTTCTGTCTTTACGAAAGAAACGAACTTTGTAGTGAATGAAACCTTTGAAGAGCAGGTGTACATGCTGGAATGGATAGAGGTAGAGGAAGCTGATGTGCTGAAAATTTTGTCAAACATTAAGATTGATAAGTCGCCAGGCCCAGACCAGACTTGTCCTCGGCTGCTTTGGGAAGCGAGAAATGCAATTGCTTCGCCACTTGCAAGGATCTTTGCATCCTCGCTCTCCACTGGAGTCGTACCTGAGGACTGGAGAGAGGCAAATGTAATTCCTCTCTTCAAGAAAGGAAATAGGGAAATTCCCGGCAATTACAGACCAGTAAGTCTCACGTCTGTCGTCTGCAAGGTGTTAGAAAGGATTCTGAGGGATAGGATTTATGACCATCTGGAAGAGCATGGCTTGATCAAATGCAATCAACACGGCTTTGTGAGGGGCAGGTCATGCCTCACAAACCTTATCGAGTTCTTTGAGGATGTGACTAGAAAAGTTGATGAGGGTCGAGCTGTTGATGTGGTGTATATGGACTTCAGTAAAGCATTTGATAAGGTTCCCCATGGTAGGCTCATTCAGAAGATCAGGAGGAATGGGATACAGGGGAACTTAGCTGTCTGGGTACAGAATTGGCTGGCCAACAGAAGGCAGCAAGTGGTAGTAGAAGGAAAATATTCTGCCTGGAAGTCAGTGGTGAGTGGAGTTCCACAGGGCTCTGTCCTTGGGCCTCTACTGTTTGTAATTTTTATTAATGACTTGGATGAGGGGATTGAAGGATGAGTCAGCAAGTTTGCAGACGACACAAAGGTTGGAGGTGTTGTTGACAGTATAGAGGGCTGTTGCAGGCTGCAGCGGGACATTGACAGGATGCAGAGATGGGCTGAGAGGTGGCAGAAGGAGTTCAACCTGGATAAATGCGAGGTGATGCATTTTGGAAGGTCGAATTTGAAAGCTGAGTACAGGATTAAGGATAGGATTCTTGGCAGTGTGGAGGAACAGAGGGATCTTGGTGTGCAGATACATAGATCCCTTAAAATGGCCACCCAAGTGGACAGGGTTGTTAAGAAAGCATATGGTGTTTTGGCTTTCATTAACGGGGGATTGAGTTTAAGAGTCATGAGATCTTGTTGCAGCTGTATAAAACTTTGGTTAGACCGCACTTGGAATACCGTGTCCAGTTCTGGTCGCCCTATTATAGGAAAGATGTGGATGCTTTGGAGAGGGTTCAGAGGAGGTTTACCAGGATGCTGCCTGGACTGGAGGGCTTATCTTATGAAGAGAGGTTGACTGAGCTCGGACTTTTTTCATTGGAGAAAAGGAGGAGGAGAGGGGACCTAATTGAGGTATACAAGATAATGAGAGGCATAGATAGAGTTGATAGCCAGAGACTATTTCCCAGGGCAGAAATGGCTAACACGAGGGGTCATAGTTTTAAGCTGGTTGGAGGAAAGTATAGAGGGGATGTCAGAGGCGAGTTCTTTACACAGAGAGTTGTGAGAGCATGGAATGCGTTGCCAGCAGCAGTTGTGGAAGCAAGGTCATTGGGGTCATTTAAGAGACTGCTGGACATGCATATGGTCACAGAAATTTGAGGGTGCATACATGAGGATCAATGGGTCGGCACAACATCGTGGGCTGAAGGGCCTGTTCTGTGCTGTACTGTTCTATGTTCTATGTTCTATGATACAGACCCTTGGAAAATAGGTGGCAGGTTTAGATAGAAGGGCTTGATCTGCGCAGGCTTGGAGAGCCGAAGGTCCTGCTCCTGTGCTGTAATTTTCTTTGTTTTTTGTTATTTGTTCTTTGTTCTTAGATTACCCAATCCATGGCAGTATCTCCACATCAGCCCTTTTCTATGATATGTGGCCTTGCTCCTGAGCTTAAAAGGTGATAAATATGACAGAATCAGAAGTAACATATCTATCTTATTTACATGGAGGCCTTAACGCATCCGTATTCCTCTACTAAAAGAAGATAGGAAATACCATATGCAGACATATTATGTTTTCTCATCAGCATTACAACTCATTTAGTGTGACATCTTCATCCAGAGTGATTATTATGACCAGGTGAGAAAGGAGTGGACTGTCTCCCATCTTTTCAACTTCCTCAGCAAACATTTTAGATTTATTTTGGCACAAGGCTGTATCATTCTCCAGTTAAAAAAATAAGTAAATTATTCTTTATTGTAGCAATAGTGCTACAGGACACATTTTCTTGACATACAAAAATAACATGTTTATTACTTGATATCCCTGAGAAAAATAATAAAAATGTGAGGTCAAGTAAGCAACCTTTGTGCAGTCACTCAGACTTTCACACCTACACACAGGTACAAAGTTATAATATGATGATGAAGTCAAAACTATCAAATCTCTGATGGGCCCTGAGGGTTGTGTTGCTGATTGGTTACATTACTCTTGGACAAAATGTTAATTTTAGCTGAGATTGACTTTTATTTAATCTTATGTGAAATTTGCCAACCTATGTTTGTTTAGTGATTCCTGTTATCATTTTAAGTATTTTTTTTATTCACTCACGGGATTTGGGCATCACTGGCTGGGCATATATTCCTCATCCCAAATTGCTTCTGAAATGGAGTTGGTGAGCTGCCTTCTTCAAATGCTGCAATTGATTTGGTATAGGTACACCCATAATGTGCTTAAGAAGGGAGTTCCAGGATTTGGACCCAGCGACACTGAAGAACATCAATATATTACAAGGTCAAGATGGTGAGGGTCGTGGAGGGGAGCTTGCAGATGGTGATGTTCCCGTGTATTTGCTGGCTTATCATTCAAGATGGATATGGTCATGGTTTCAAAGGTGCTGTATCAGGAATTTTAGTGAATTCTTGCAGTGCAGAAATTTCTTATATGGTTCTTACTGCTGCTACTGTATAAGCGGAGGGAGTGGATATTTGTGGATATGGTGTCATCCAAGCAGGCTGCTTTGTTCTGGATGATGTTGTTAGAGTCGCGATTATCCAGGCGAGTGAAGAGCATTCCGTCAGATATGGACAGGCTTTGGGGAGTCACAAAGTAAGCTACTTGCTGCAGACCCGTAGCCTCTGACCTGCTATTGTAGCCACAGTATTTAAATGGATAATCCAGTTCAATCTCTGGTCAATTCTAATCCCCGGTGATGATCATACCTTTGAATGTCAAGGGGCAATGATAGACTCACTGTTGTTTGAGATGGTCATTGCCAGGCACTGGTGTGGCATGAATATTACTTGCCACTTTGCAGGCCAAACTTGAACACTGTCCAAGTATTGCTGCATTTAGACATGGATTGCTCTAGCATTTGAGGTGTCACTAATAATGCTGAATATTACGCAAGGAAGGTCATTGATGAAGCAGCTGAAGATGGTTGGCCCTTTTAAAAATCTATTTTAACCCATGAAAGTACTAGATATTAAATCAGATGATGGAATTTAATAGTCCATATTTTATATTTTTGAAAGAATTTCCTTCCCTGTAAAATGCAAAGCAAACAATATTGTTCTGTTTTATTTATGGTGAGCATTCCACTACGAGGGCAGAATGAAATGACAACACAATGTAGGGCTATACAAGAGAGATTCTACATTCACCACCCTTGCCTTACTCACTCCACTGCTGGAGGTGTGGAAAATTGGAGGTGTGGAAAAATTTAATTTACTCAATTATGAGAATCTTCACATATTGGAAATAAATCATCACCTACAATTATAAAATATGAACATCATAAACTCAGAGAGGCAAAATACATACAAGCTGTTATTTCATAAAGTTCTCCCTTTGGCAGAGGAGACACATGGATTTCAGGCTGCAGACCCAATCACACATTGGAGAAGGCTTTTTCACTGTCTCTAAGAAGTGCACCCGATTACAAGACTGACTGGATGGAAACTTCAGGAAACTGAAACTGAAAAGATAATTGCAATATTTGCTAGCTGTCCAAGGACCCAACTAACACTCATACTCCTTGCCAAGTGTAAAACAAGTTTGGGAGGAGCAAACAACTTGTTCACTGATTCTAAAATACGAAAAACCCGATTTAGGCATTCTTAAAAAGATTAATTTCCAGATGATCAGTGATTTGATTTTTGGTACCCAAGTTCTGTGAACTTATGTCTTGTCATTGATTTCTACATCAACTTGAATTAACATATTGACTTTTACGATTTCATCCTGGTCCTTTGATTTCCCAATGCGTAATTTAGTTTTTCACTCTCTGGTATGTTCCAGATGATCTTCAAAAGTGGTATCTGCTGTGGGGTATGCTCCTTTCACTTTCCATTTGTTTTGCAAATGCATTTGCTCCTAACCTGTTCAATGTTGCTTGGAACACGACCTCTATCAGATGCATGTTCAGCTTTTGCTGTATGCCACTGTGATTCTTCCACTTAGTGAGGCTTCACCTTCACTTCTCCTGGCAATCTAAGAACTCCTCTGCACCTTGCACTATACAAATTTCACATGAAAGTATCTGTTAGTCAGATCTGTGACTCTGTCTTGTCATTTTCTTTTTCTCATCTTCATGGATACTTTTTTTACTATCACATTTAACTCGGCACGGTGGCTCAGTGGTTATCACTGCAGCCTTACAGCACCAGGGACCCGGGTTCGATTCCAGCCTCGGGCAACTGTCTGTGTGGAGTTTGCACATTCACCCCGTGTCTGCATGGGTTTCCTCCGGGTGCTCCGGTTTCCTCCCACAGTCCAAAGATATGCAGGCTAGGTGGATGGGCCATGCTAAATTGCCCATAGTGTTCAGGGGTGTGTGGGTTTGAGTGATGGATAGTCAGAGGCTCCAACAAATGGCTGAATAAGAATCTCTCCCACTCTCACTGCCTGCCTTCAGCATGTGTTGGAAGGATCTGCAGGTAGATGGGTAACCTGTTGGGCTGCATTACGAACAAGCTTAGCTTTTTCATACACTATAATGGGTCATGAACTCAAAGCTTCTGACTCGCGCAATGTGACACAAGACCTCCCACAGAAACTAATTAGACTTGTTTAAAATCAGCCATATGTCAGATGTAGGAAGCTATGACCACAGTGGTTTAATTTAGTATGCAACTTTCTATCAGGGAGTCATTTTTTTTACTTCATTCATTGGACATGGGCATTGCTGTCTCGGCCAGCATTTATTCCCCGTTCCTAGTTGCCCTTTAGATGGTTGTGGTGAGCTTCCCTCTTGGACTGCTGAAGTCTATGTGCTTTAGGTAGATCCACAATGTCAGTAAACAGGAAATTCCATAATTTTGACCCAATGATACTGAAGAAACGGCAAAGAATTTCCAGGTCAGTACAGCTACATGAGAAACTTAGAGATGATGGTATCCCACATATCTGCTTTCCTTGTTCTTCTAGATGGAAGTCGTTGAATGATTGAAAGATGCTGTCTAAGAATTCTTGGTGAGTTTTTGCAATACACTTTACAGACAGTATACACCATTGCTACTGAGAGTCAGCAGTGGTTAGAGTGAACGATTGCAGATCAGTACCTATCAAGCAGCCTGCACTGTGCTGAATAATGTTAATGAGTGTTGTTGGAGCTGCAGTCATCCAGGCAAGTGGGAAGTATTCCATCATGTTTCTGATTTGTGTCTGGGCCTAGGTACCTGAAGGTGGAGAGTTGGCAGTCTTAGCACAGCATGTCAGTCTGTGGATAGGCTTTGGAGCATCAGGAGATGAATTACTCACTTCAGTATTCCTAGTTTCTGACATGCTTTGTATCCACAGTATTTATATGGTGAGTGAAGTTCAGTTTCTGGACAATGATAGTAGTAATGTTGACAGTGGGAGTTTCAATGTAAGTTCCCATTGAATATTGCGAGGCAATAGTTCGGTTCCCTCTTGATGGAGATATCATTGCCAGACATTTGTGTGGCACAAACTGGCGACTTGTCAGCCCAAGCCTGGATATTGTCCAGGTCTTGCTGCATTTAGATAGCTAGATCAATGAAAAAAGTCAAACATAGTAATAAATCAAAGTTAAAGGCTCCTGAGCATGTGGAAAGCTGATTAAGGAATGATGGAATACCCGGACGACACAGCCTGGACAAGACTGCCATTCCAGGACAAGATTGCCAGCTGGGCCACTGGAACACTGGGCTGGAAGCTGTCATTGAGGAAGACTGCCACTGTGGCCCGAGACCGCCTGTCCTGAACAAGACCACCTGCTAGGATGCTAGAACACCTAAAAGCTGAAAAAGATATCCACATGGGAGATGACTGCCACCCCAGCAGAAGATCATCACACTGGGAGACTGCCATGCTGTGCCAAGACTGCCAACTCTGCACCTTCAGGTACCTAGACCCAGCCACGGACCCAGAGCCTTGGCCTAACCTGCACATCTAGACTGGGGGGATTATTCTGGTACCTGCTCCTTGCTTACTAGGAGACGCGGGGCAGGGGTGGAACTGCGTCTGGCTCATTCCTGTGTTGCAACTGCTCCTGCCACTGCCAGACGCCTCCTTGCTCACCCATCACTCTGTAGGCCCAAAAGAAAAGAAAACAAAGAGAAAAGAAAAAAAGCCACAGAGAATAGAAGCAAACAAAGATAAAGAAGGTTGATGGCAGCGGACAAGCCCCGGGCTCAGCCCACCTATTCCACCACCATTTTGATGACCAATCATCAGCAAACATTCCCACTTCTGAAATTATGATGGATGAAAGTCATTGATGAGGCAACAGAATATGGTGGGGCCTGGGACACTATTCTAAGGGACTCCTGCAGAGATGGTCTGGAGCTGAGATAACTGACCTCCAAAAACCACAGCCATCTTCTTTTGTGTCAGGTATGACTCCAACCAGCGGAGTGGTTTCACCATGATTTCCATTGACTCTATCTAGATTTACTAAGATTCCTTGATGCTACATTAGTCAAATGCAACTTTGATGTCAAGGGTAGTCAATTTAAATGCCCCTCTGGAATTCAACTCTTTTGCCCTTGATTGAACCAAGGTCGTAATAAAGTCAGGAACTGAGAGGCCTCGGTGGACCCCAAACTGAGTGTCAGTAAGCAGACTATTGACGAACAAGTGCTGCTTTATAGTATTTTAATAATACTTTCCATCACTTTACTGACAGTCAAGAGCAGATTTATAGGACAGGAACAGGTAGTTCTGTTTTTTTGTGTGTACTGGACACACTTGCATAGTTTTCCACATCTTGGGGTGGATTTCAATGTTGTAGCTTAACTAGAACATTTTGGATTAAGTGGCAGCAGGCTCTGTGCCATAAGTCTTCAGAACTGTTGCTGAAATGTTCTCAGAGTCCATGGCCTTTGTAGTACTGAGTTCCACCAGCTATTTTTGGATATCACATGGTGTGAATTGGATTGATTGCAAACAGACATCTGTGACCCTGGGACCTCTGAGGGAATTGGATCATCCATTCTTCACTTTTGACAGAAAATTGTTGCAATTGCTCCAAACTTATCTTTTTCATTGTTTTGCTAGGTTCCCCTATCATTGAGGATGGGGATATTTGTAGAGCTGCCTCCTGCTGAGAGTTGTTTGATTGTTCATGACTGGATGTTGCAGGACTGCAGAACTTAAATTTGATCTATTGGCTGTGGAATTACTCTATAACTTTGCACCTGTGCAATTTGGACTACAAAAAGTCATGCTTTGTAGCATCACTCGGTTAGCACCTCATTTTTAGCTATTGTTGGTGCTATTCCTGGCATGCCCTCCTGCATTCTTCATTGAATCAAGTTTGATCCCCTGGTTTGATAGTAAGGGTAGAGTGGGGAATATGCCGGGGCATGATGTTTATAAATTGTGCTAGAATATGGCTTTGCTGCTGCTGATGGCCCATAGTGCCACATGTATGTCCAATCTTGAGTTGTTAGATCTGTTCAAAGATGTAAAAGCAAATAGAGTGTTCAGATACACTAGAAAAACCAAGCAAACATAAAATAAGAACTATAATCCTTCATTTGTACGAGACCTGGGTAAGGCCACAGCCATGTGGCTCAGTGCCTCACAGCACCAGGAACATGGGTTTGATTCCAGCCTATGTGGATTTTGTACATACTCCACATGTCTGCATGGGTTTGCTCTGGTTTCCTCCCTCAGTCCAAAGATGTGTAGTTTAGGTGGGATAGGCTATGCTAAATTGTCCATAGTGACTAGGGTGGGAAATGTAGTGGGTGGGTCTGTGTGGGATGTTCTTTGGAGGGTCAGTATGGACTCGATGGGCCAAATGGCCTGCTTCCACACTGTAGGAATTTCATGTTATTTTATTCTATTCTATGTAGAATATGTGTACTGTTAGAATATTCATATAATTGTGAATTGTCAATGCATTGTAATGGGTTCACAAAAGGATTGTTGCGTTGATAATCTAGTTTAAGGGCCATAAATAGTCAACAAGTTTAGAATACTGAAATATTTTGATAATGCAAAGACTGAGGCATGTGGGGATGCAACTGAGATTTTTAAAATAAAGGCAGAATTAGTTTTGATCCGTGTGTGTAAGCTATTTCAGCTAAATAGATCAGTGAGGAGCAGGAGAAACATCCAGAAAGTGTATAATTCTGGGCTTGGAGGAACTTCTTTTCAAAAAGTTCTCAATCTTGCGGATAAAATGTTAGCATACACAGCAGCTCCAAGTTTTAAAAGGAATGTTATTGCAAAGTGACAAGCAGACTGCTTGTAGCTGGGTTTTTCTATTTATTCTTGGGGAGCAAGTTTGGTTGGCAAGGCCACCATTTAATGTCAATTCACATTTGCAAAGATGGTGGTGAGCATTTTTTTAATGGTTGGAGTCTGTGCAGTACAGGTACACCCACAGTCCTGTCATGGATGCAGCCCCAGGACTTTGATCCAGTGATTGTGAAGGAACGGTAATAACCTTCCAAGTTGGGATGGTGTGTGCCTTGCAGAACATGCAGGTGGTGGTATTATAGATCTGCCACAATCTTCCCAAGTGATCTTCCAGGACATTGCTCAATAAGGAGCCTTGCTGAGTTAATACAAGAGGAAATTAAGGCAATGAATGGGGTAACAATCATACAAGCAGCTTTATCCCGGATGGGGTCAAGCAACAGAATGTTATTGGAATTGCACTCATTCAGGTAAATGGAGAATATTCTGTCACACACCTGATTTGTGACACATGAGTTATGAACAACCTTTGAGGAGACAGGAGATAAGTTACTCACCACAAAATTCCTAGTTAATAAAAGCAAAATTTTGTAGATGCTAGAAATCTGAAATAAAAACAAAAATAGGAAATGCTGGAGAAATTCAGCAGGTTAGGAAACATCTATGTGGAGAGAAATGAAATTAATGCTTTGAATCCAAGGACTCTTCTTTGTAACAGAGTTCACAACCTTTAACCTGCTCTTATATCTGCATTATTTATATGGCTGGCCTAGTTTGTTTCTGGTTAACAGTAACCTCCAGGATGTTGATGGAGCAGGAAATTATGATGGTAATACAATGAATGTCAAGAGGGATAGTTAATTGCCACTTTTTGTAAATGGTCATTGCCAGTCACTTTTGTTTGATCAACTTTACTTCCCAATTGCCAGCCCGGCCCTAAATGTCATCTAACTGTATCCAAAAGCCCATGACTGGCTTCTGTATGAGGAAGCATGAATGGTAATAAACAGGGCACCAGCATCAACGAACATCCCCACTTCTGACGTTATTACAAAGGGAAGGCGAATCATTGGTGTTGTGTTCCTCATCATTTTGCCTTTGCCAGGTCGGCACAACATCATGGGCTGAAGGGCCTGTTCGGTGCTGTACTGTTCTATGTTCTATATGATGTCATTAGAAGACTGTATAAGAGTACCACCTTGTTGGGGCAGGTTCAGTTGAACAGCCCCTCTTTCTCTGTAATTTGGTAAACAAATAAGTAGAAAAAAAGTTCTTCATTCCTCAGTCTGACCTCCATTATGACAAGTGAATTACCAAAGAGCTCTTCCATGTCTCTCATTCTATTTACTTACTGAATCTTACATTCCGCGCGTTTAAATCTGCGATCCATTAGAGAAATGAGACAGAGATAACAAGGTGTAGAGCTGGAATGAACGCAGCAGGCCAAGCAGCAACAGAGAGGCTGGAAAGCAGACGTTTCCATCTGTCTCCAGACTACAACTCGTAAAGGTCCGCACTCCCGCTTGATTGTCTCACAGCGACAGCCTCATTTGGAAAAAGGCTCTCACACAGAACAGTTTGAACTCACAGCCAAGAGGTCTAACCTCGCTGCAATTAATTGGACATGAAGTTTGAAATACTCCGCTTTTCTTTGGTGGTCGGGACAAGTGGTAAGTCGGAACTCGATAAAATAACAGCCGTGTCTGAAGTATTGAATTTCTGATATGAAACCAATAGTGCTCCTGTTTGGCCATGTATATGCGACCGGAATGATATGTACCAGCAGGCAAGCTTATAGATTTTTAGATTTCTTTGCCTGTAACTACTTAGCAAAACGCGGCTAAATGTTAAAGATAATTCTCGCGATTACAAGGATACACTGCACACAATTTCTAAAGTTTATTGAGGGTTCAATAGGAATAAAAGGGTTTTGAAATATGCTTCTGTGGACGACTGAAACGTGATTTTGGTCAACATAAGGCAGTAAAAGTTGTTGTGAGAGAACAGAGGAAATGGGGGAAGGAGCAGAAAACCAGATACTAAAGGACAAATCGCTGATTCTTAATGGTTACTGCGTTGGGGTGAGGCTAATTGAGGACGGTGGGTGCCCTTTCAGAAGCCGCCATCTGCTGGTATTTCAGGAGTTGCATTCAGCCGCAACATTAGCGGCTCGTTATTAATATCATAGCATGTATTGACGAAAGGACGTTGCCTATGGAATAATGTTTTATTTTGCCTCTCCATTGCGATCCGTCCACATTATGTTATTTTGTTTTCGCTAAATATACACTTAAATTTACTATTATGTTCCTTTCTAAACGAATTGATTGGTTTGTTTTAATATGCCCTTGTTTTCTGGTTGTCTGTTGAAATTGAAAATGACGCACTGCTATTTGTAATTTTGCTTGGGTGAGAGAGCTGGTATTCAGAATATCACGTACAATACTCCTTTTGGGCAAAACAGTAAAGGGAGGAAACCATACATTTAATTTTCTGAAGAAAAGTCCAGACCCGAAACGTCAGCTTTTCGGCTCCTCTGATGCTGCTTGACCTGCTGTGTTCATCTAGCTCTACCTCGTTATCCCACATTTAATGTCCTGTGTTTATGTGTATGTGTGTGTGTCAGCACCTGAGTCCACATAATATCCATAAAAATAAAATAATTTATATTTATATGGGGTATTTTACAAACTCCGTGTCCCAAAGTCTTTTTTCGTTCATAAAGTATTTTTGGAATGTAGTTACTGTCGTATTCCTACTGACCAATCACAATAACCCCGACCTTCATCCACCGACCGCCTCCCCACCTGCTCTTCGCCCAGCACGATTTCCCCCTCCTCTCTTTTTAGTTCCCTTTCCCTTCCCCAGTCTGGAGGAAGGGTTTCGCCCCAAACGTTGACTTTCCTGCTGTTCCAATGCTGCCTAACCTGCTGTACATTTCCAAATTCACATCTGTTGACTGAAACATGGCAACAAGGGATGTGTAGCCAGGTGGATTAGCGAGAGGAAATGTGGCGTTACAGGATTAGGGTAGAGGGTTGGGTGTGGGTGGAATGCACTTCCGAGGGCCAGTGTGGACCCGATGGGGAGAATGGCCTACTTTCACATTGTGGAGATTCTATAAATATGCACAAAAAGAATTGCGCCGAACAACAGAACAGCAATAATCAGATAACCTATTTCAAGAAGACTGTTTGTTGGATAAATACTAGGTAATACCCTTACTATACCTGCCATAGAACCTTTTACAATATCTTGAAAACTGCCACCCCAACTGCATTGAAGTGCCAGCCTTGAGCTTATGCTCACATCTCCAAAAACCAAGGCTTTTTGACCTGGAAGGACGCTGCTACCACTAAGTCATGAATGACTTTTCAGAAAAACCTATCTCCCTAGAATTTTAAATTGTATAAGTAGAATTAGATTTGCAATAAATTTTCATTGATTTGTGTTTTACATCCATGATTACTAGCGCAACAGAGTAATCCTTAGAAAGCCTGTCATCCAGCAAGTTCAGAGAGTGCAAGTCAATTAAGACTTTGACATGGAACTTTTTCTGGGAATTGGTAGCAATTAAAAGACAACAGCACTAGGAAATGAGGACAGTGAGAGAAAATTTTTATAGTCACACAATGAAGACACACCCAGAAACAAAGTGTCCAGTTGAAAAACAATAAATAATTAAATAGGAATGTGCACAAATTGCAACACTAAAAAATGTTTTGCATAAAATAATTAATGCAAAACATTTTTTAGTGTTGCAATTTGTGCATTATAAACACTGATATTTCTGTCACTTGATGTTATTCGTAACCCTCATTAAGTTTCAATTTAAAATTCGGTAGTAGTCTGCTAACTAACAGAAAACAGCTACATTTAAAGAGAATTACTTCAACAAAAGGTGTATTATTCAAAATTTGAACTATCAAATGTAATGCCACAGCCTTGAAATTATTTCCAAATATATTTTTACTTTATAGTTTTAATGCATGAACTGTGATGTTTAAAGGGATATCTTGCAATGAACTCTAGCATTCAGCAAACTCAATATCATGATAAAATTATGGTCTGTTGGATGGAGCAGCCTCAATGGACAGAATAATCTTTTCTCACCATATGTTAAACAAGGCTTAGTTAATATCATGGCTGCAAATTTATTATGCAATGGCTCACAGTCAATTTCTTGGAAATGATTTGACTAGTAAACAACACGTGTAGGTTATCTCTTTGAGTTGTGCTATATCACTGAAACATATTTTATAGCAGAAGGCATTGCTTGAGTTGTTTAGTGCACAGTTTTTATTATACTTGTAAGAATTTGTAGAAACATACATGTTATGAAGGCATTATATATTTTGATAGCATTGTACTTGTAAAAGAAGCACACTAGTATATTTACGAATCTTGACATAGCTTTGTCTGCATTAGGATGATAAGAATTCATGTACTTGTTCTTGTTTCCAGTATTGAGTTGAGTTGGGAATTAAGGGTTCCAGCCTTCTTGTGATTATTTTGGCTGAGATCAATGTTTTGGCCTGTTTAGTGTGAGCCATGCAAGACTGAGTTCCTCTCCTTAGCTGTTCTGCTTTGCCAATCTGGGTATTGGGACAGAGGTAAAAGATTCTACTGATAGTCTTCAAATATTGCTTGGTAGTTCATAAGTTTGAGATTGAAGTGATCTGATCAGATATATTTAAAAAGGTGTTTCAGCCATTTTTGTCTTGAAATTTTAACTGCATTCCACTGCAGTGTAGAGATGTAACTACCCAAACTCAAGTAGTTTATCCATGTCATCTTAACCCTGAGCTATGACACAATGAAGACACACCCAGAAACAAAGTGTCCATTAATGGAACATTAATGGAACAATGGATACAAATGTCACAAATTCTTGCGAATTCTGATTTTTGCACAAGTAGAGCAATTGCAGCTATCCTTTATGTAACATAAAACATAGGCAGAAGTGGCAACAGAATTTATATTATTAGCTGACATAGGAAACAATTATTTCATTTTTGGAATATATTATTTTTATTATTATCATGTACTAAACTGTTTGCCAAATAACATTTAAATCACTGCAAAGAGATTACACTCAGGTGGGCATGTGTGGTTATTGCAGTCTATTAATCAAGGCCACATTAAAGCCAATTACGAAGAGAAGCTAGCAGTGCAATAAATTACGTGACACAGTTACATGGGACAGTGCCATGGGAAGATTGGGTACTGTTGGTAGTCATTGAGGAATGGACTGGTGTCCCAGAGGGAGCGGTATGTAAAATGCAGACAGGAGAGTGAGGGGAAGATGTCTTCAGTGGTGGCATCCTGCTGGAGTCATCTGAAATAGTGGTGGATACTCCTTTGAATGCAGAGGCTGGTGAGATGAAAAGTGAGGATAGGAGGGACCCAATCATGCTGTTGTGAGTGATGAGAAAGGGCAAGGGAAGAAGCACAGATGATATGTCAGCTGTGGTTGAGGGCACTGTCAACCACAGTGGGTGGGAAACCATAGTTGTGGAAAAAAAGACATGCACAATACCGACCAATAGCTGACTTCAATAATCATGAAGTGCTTCAAGACGCTGGTCATGGCCCACATCAGCTCCGATCTCCTGACCAGCCTCGATCCCCTGCAGTTTGCCTACCGACATCACAGATCCACAGAGGATGCTATATCCCTAGCCCTGCAGTCATCCCTGGACCATCTGGACAACAAAGACACCTATATCACGCTCCTGCTCATTGACTACAATTCTACCTTCAACACCATTATCCCCTCCAGACTGATCTCAAAACTGCATGACCTTGGTCTTGGCTCCACCCTCTGCAATTTGATCCTGAGCTTTCTGACCCATAGACTGCAGTCAATGTGGATAGTTAACTGTATCTCCTGCATAATAACACACAACACTGGAGCCCCCCAAGGATGCGTCCTCAGCCCTCTACTATACTCCTTGTATACCTACAACTGATGCTGCCAAATTTTGAACAAGTACCGTCTAAAAATTTGCTGACGACACAACCCTAGTAGGATGGCTAACTAAGAACAATGAGTCAAAATACAGAAGGAAAATAGAGGATTTGGTGACGTGGAGCACTGAAAATAATTTGTCTCTCAATATTGGCAAAACCAATGAACTGATCATCGACTTCAGAAAGAAAGGAGGTGAACACACACCCATCTATGGAACTGAGGTTGAGAGGGTGAAGACCATCAAGTTCCTTGGAGTGATGAAAACTGATTACCTCTCCTAGACTTCTCATGTAAACGCAACAGTCTGGAAGGCACAACAAGCACCTCTTCTTCCTCAGGCAGCTTAGGAGATTTGGCATGATCATAAGGTCCCTCACCAACTTCTACAGGTGCACCCATTGAAAGCATACTGTCTGGGTGTAAAACGGCCTAGAATGACAACCACTCTCTCCAGGACCATAAGAAACTACAGAAGGTGGTGTGCACAGCCCAGACCATCACAGGAGCCAACTTTCCATCCATGGACTCCATTTACATGGCTCGCTGCCGTGGAAAGGCAGCCAACATCATCAAAGACCCATTAGACCTTGGTAATGACCTCCTACAACCTCTTATGTCAGGCAGAAGACACAGAAGCCTGAACACACGCACAGCAAGTACTGAAATAACTTCTTTCCAGCCTTTTTCAGACTGTTTAATGGACTCTAGCCTCAAATAATGTAACCTGCAATGTACCTTGTATGCCACTAAATCTTTTTGATCTGTACATACTTTGCTTGCTGTAATCAGCCTGTACTGCTCATGAACGAAGCTTTTCACTGTATTTTGGTACATGTGGCAATAAAATCAATGAATGAATCAATCAAGGAAGCCAGGTCAGTTATGCTGTTTTGAAAGGTGGCACCTTCTAAATAGATACGATGCAAGTGAAAGAATTGGGAGAGTGGGATAGAATTCCTACAGAATGTGGGGTATGAAGAGCTGGGTAGCAAAGGTAGTTATGGGAGTCAGTGGCTTTGTAGTGGATGGCAGTGCACTGTGTGCTTAGTGCAGGGACACAAAAGGCTGACACAAGGGATCTTGTGCCATTCAAGGAGCTGACAGCTGGACAGACCTCTAGCTGATTGACTGACTGTCAGCTGATTCTAAAGATGCATTGAGAATATCAGAAATCATTTTGCGAGGTATATCCAAAGTTAGACATCAAAGGCTTAAAAACCCTAGATAATAAAATGTGAGGCTGGATGAACACAGCAGGCCAAGCAGCATCTCAGGAGCACAAAAGCTGACGTTTCGGGCCTAGACCCTTCATCAGAGAGGGGGATGGGGAGAGGGAACTGGAATAAATAGGGAGAGAGGGGGAGGCGGACCGAAGATGGAGAGTAAAGAAGACAGGTGGAGAGAGTGTAGGTGGGGAGGTAGGGAGGGGATAGGTCAGTCCAGGGAAGACGGACATGTCAAGGAGGTGGGATGAGGTTAGTAGGTAGCTGGGGGTGCGGCTTGGGGTGGGAGGAAGGGATGGGTGAGAGGAAGAACCGGTTAGGGAGGCAGAGACAGGTTGGACTGGTTTTGGGATGCAGTGGGTGGGGGGGGAAGAGCTGGGCTGGTTGTGTGGTGCAGTGGGGGGAGGGGACGAACTGGGCTGGTTTAGGGATGCAGTAGGGGAAGGGGAGATTTTGAAACTGGTGAAGTCCACATTGATACCATATGGCTGCAGCGTTCCCAGGCGGAATATGAGTTGCTGTTCCTGCAACCTTCGGGTGGCATCATTGTGGCAGTGCAGGAGGCCCATGATGGACATGTCATCTAGAGAATGGGAGGGGGAGTGGAAATGGTTTGCGACTGGGAGGTGCAGTTGTTTGTTGCGAACTGAGCGGAGGTGTTCTGCAAAGCGGTCCCCAAGCCTCCGCTTGGTTTCCCCAATGTAGAGGAAGCCGCACCGGGTACAGTGTTTCTTTTGTGCTCCTGAGATGCTGCTTGGCCTGCTGTGTTCATCCAGCCTCACATTTTATTATCTTGGAATTCTCCAGCATCTGCAGTTCCCATTATCTCTTAAAAACCCTATCTTGTTTTAGGCCTTGTTATGTAAATTGATAGTGCAGTTTGATCGTTCTCTCCAAGTGATGAAGAAAATAGATAAAACAACTTCAGATGCTGCAGATATATGGAAAAAGATTGATTTGATGAGAATGTTGAAAGCATATCCCAGCTTCTAACACAAGACAGCTTGTTATGTGCAAGCCCTCGAGCAGCTTCACAGTTAACAACTAAGTGTCAACCCTCTGAAACTACTAAACACATGCTCAAATGTACTTAAGGGGAAATGCAGAATGACTGGTGTAATGCAAATGTTGACAAGTTGCAACATCTGTGCTAAGATGAAAAATGTGTTTTTACAATGTATTGAAGACTGTACATAACTTGGAGACAATAACAACTGCGGATGCTGTAAGCCAAAACTGACAAAGGGTTTCAGCCCAAAATGTTGCCTTAAATGTGCTCCTCAGATTCTGTTTAACCTGCTGTGCTTTCCCAGCCTCACATTGTACATAGCTTACCCATCACAACATTTGGTCCTATTCTAATAACCAAGTGAGGTGAACTAATCACTAATAAGGCAGTTGTAATGAAGAGGTAGTGTAACCACTTCACTAAAATCCTCATCAGAAACTCCCACACTTTAGCAGATTCTGTATATCAAATTGAGCAGTTGCCTGATAAAGAAAGTGTCCTTTCCTCTTTCCACTCATGAGGTGAAAATGACAATCAGACCAATTAACTCAAACACGGAAGGCATTCCAGCAGAGATTTTGAAGTGTAGTACTATAGACCTGACAAACAAAATTACAACAGAGATGCATCCACAGGAGCTCAAGGATACCAACATGGTCAGCAACTGAATATAAACATTATGGAAGAAAATGTGAGAGGGATGGTAAGTAAGTTTGTGGATGACACAAAGATTGGCTGGGTGGTTGACGGTGAGGAGGAAAGTGTTAAGTTACAGAAGGGTACAGATGGATTGGTCCAATTAACAAGACAAGGGAGGATTCAATGAATGCCAGGTCTAAAGGGAGCTCAGATGAACAGACTGATGTTGGAGTGTTTATCTACAAATCCCTGAAGGCAGCATGACAAGTTAATAGGGTAGTTAAGAAGGCATACAGCACAATGCCTTAGCGAGTTTTGAGAAGATTTGCAGCTCAGGTTGAGGTTCTGGATGTGAGTTTGCTCGCTGAGCTGGAAGGTTAGTTTTCAGACGTTTCGTCACCATTCTAGGTAACATCATCAGTGAGCCTCCGACGAAGCGCTGTTGTTATGTCCCGCTTTCTATTTATCTGGTTAGGTTTCCTTGGGTTGGTGATGTCATTTCCTGTTCTTTTTCTCAGGGGATGGTAGGACAATGCCTTCATCAGCAAGGGTTTATGAAAGTAAGGAGGTTATATTGAAACTGTACAGACCTTTGGTTCAGCCACAGCTGGAATACTGTGTGCAGTTCTGGTCAACATACTTTTGGAAGAATGTCATTGCACTAGAAAAGGTGCAAAGGAGATTCACCACATTGTGAGATAACAAGGCGCAGAGCTGGATGAACACAGCAAGCCAAGCAAGAAAGCTGATGCTTTGAGCCTAGACCCTTCTTCAGAAATGGGGGAGGGAAAGGGGGTTTTGAAATAGATAAGGAGAGAGGGGTAGGCGGATAGAAGATGAATAGAGGAGAAGGTAGGTGGAGAGGAGACAGACAGGTCAAAGAGATGGAGATGGAGCCAGTAAAGGTGAGTGTAGTTGGAGAGTTGTGGAGGAAATAGGTCAGTCCATGGAGGATGGACAGGCCAAGGGGGTGGGATGAGGTTAGTAGGTAGGAGATGGGGCTGGAACTTGAGGTGGAGCAGGGGGGAATAGGTCGGAGGAAGGACAGGTTACAGAGGCGGGGACAAGCTGGGCTGGTTTTGGGATGTAGTGGGGGAAGGGAGATTTTGAAGCTTGTGAAGTCCACATTGATACCATTGGGCTGCGGGGTTCCCAAGCGGAATATGAGTTGCTTTACCTGCAACCTTCAGGTGGCATTGTTGTGGCACTGCAGGAGGCACAGGATGGACATGTTGTCTGAGGAATGGGAGGGGGAGTTGAAATGGTTCGCAACTGGGAGGTGCAGTGGGATGGAGCAGTATAACTATGATAAGCCTTCAGCTGTTTTCTTTTGACGTTGCTGAAAGTATTTAATTGAGGCTGAAGTGCAGATTTGTTTTGCATATCATGTCAGCATGACCAGTGGGCAAAATAATTGCTCCTTTGACTTCATTTAAGACGTAAGTCAAGTTTCTCAACCCAATATTTATTGTTGAGAGTATATTGAAATGTTAATAATACAGATTTTGTAGCTTTTTACTCTAAGTTTTGCTTCCTCCAATGGATCAATCTTTCATGACTTATTTTTGTTTTCATTCTTTTGTTTTACAATAATATAAAATATTTTGGGGAACCACATACTGGTTTGTTAGAGAAAGGTAAAGGATGAAATAATATGTTCAAGGGCAAATCGGTGTGAGAAATAAAATGTTGGCCAGCCAATGATGTCCACATCCCACAAGTGAATAATGAAAAGGTACTCCCTCTAGATTGTCAAAGGAATAAGAATACAAAAGTTTTAATAGGTCTCACATGTTGGGTTAAATCTTATAATATTTTTGCTAAGTATCAATTTCCTCGTGACAGGAGGCAGGATAGGATGCTGCATATTAATGAGGTGAGATTTGCAGTTAATGATATTGGCAACAAACAATGATTCCCATTGAAAGGCTTCTCATCACTCCTGTGAGAAACTCATCTCGATGACCAGAACTTTGTCTGAACGTGCTCTCAAGTTGCTCAAGTTGAGTAGATTGCTCGCAACATCGAGAAAGGCATTGACCAACTTCTCACATGATTTTTTTTCCCACATTTCCTGCCATTGCCCAGGTTGTTCAGACCCCTATAAGATTCCATCCATGGTGTCACTAAGGAATACAAATTAAGATTTAGAACTATATTGTCTATCCAGTTATACTATGACAGCCATACTGTGGTATTACAGCTCCTTAAACTCATGACATATATATTGGCACAGTGTTAGAATTGTGTGATTCATAAAATTATTATATTTCGAGATGGTCGGTTTAACTTCAGAGTAAATGAAGGACTTCATGCAACCTGCTTTGCAATCTGCCTCACAATAAGCTTGGAAGCTTCTGATTGTTAGTGATCATTTGATTGTTTTATTGAGAAGAAGGTGCAAGGGATTTACGCTTGGAGGCAATGGCAGCAGTCTCTGCACTTGCAATGATTAGTTGCTGAGTCTCCCAAAGACCGAATAAGTTATAGGTATCAAGTTTTTATTCAATTTGATTTGATATATTATTGTCACATGTACCCCGATACAGTGAAATGTTTTGTTCTGAGTGCAGTACAGGCAGACCATACCATACAAAGTGCATAAGGCTAATAGAACAGAGCGAGGAATACAATGTTACTACTGGTAAATGGTTGTGTTGTGAGCTGTATGTTTCCTCTTAATATAAAAGGGTAATTGATGTAAAATATGGCTCAATGACCATTTTACCTGAATACAAGATTAATGTGTTAACATTACCATGGAGATGAGGACAACGGAAGCCGTTTTTGAGACGGATTAACAGGCTTTTTTACAACAATGAGCTCTTGGGCAGATAGAAGGAGGAAGATAAAGCTCCTTGATTTTGTGAGTTTCCACAGCTGGATGAGGCTGCAGATCTCTTAGTCTAAGATATGTATTCTGCAGCCTTCCACAGGTTCTGGAAGATAGGTCAGCAGAGGGAAGAGGAATCATTGGAATAGGCTTTGATGCTAGTGGTGAATTTAAGGAACTTTGAGGAAGGCATCTGGAGTTGGTCACTCAAAGTTATTACTCAGGGATAACACATACAGCTGCCAGTTAGCAAGTGACTGTGAACTGTAACAGGACACGAATTCTGTGGAGAGTGCAACGGATAGTAAGTATAAAAGGGGAATTTTATTTTGATCGTTTAAAGTATAAGTTTCTTCAACAAAGAAAATAATGTTCAGTGAATTGTTTCAAATCTCATTCAAAATGTTGTCCATTTCTACAACTCAGAAGAAAGCACAACTTGCTCATTATTTGGTATTATTACTTGAAGAATTGGGGTATTTTTGAGGTGTATGAATCCGCTGCTAACTGCTTTTCTGCCTTCTCACGTGTTGCTTATCAACTGTTTATTTAGTCTGTCTTTTGAAAGACTGAAGCACATGTTTGAAAGTCATAAGTATGAAGGCCAAATCTTTTTATGTATAAAGTCCAATATCTATCAGAGCCATCTGAAATAATGCTTCCTTTTTCAGAAAAGCCTTTCAGTAAATCAACTGTTTCTGCACTATTCATCACCGAAGAGCTATAACAGTCAGCATAAAACAGCCAGCAAGCAGCTGTTCTGGTGAAGTTCTGTTGTCCCAACCTCTGAGTCGGGAGATCTGGGTTCAAGCCCCATCTGCTCAAGATGCATGTCATAACATACCTGTACAGCTTGATAAATATCTAAAAGAGTGAACAAATTCAATAACAGCAAGGAACTATTAGATTGTTAACACTGAGTTGTTTTAGTCAATTAGGAATGGGAATAGGCTATTCAGCCCATCAAATCTGCCTTTCCATTTAATACAATTTTGTTGATTGAACACTTCATTGCCTTTTACCCATCTCGTCCCTTAAATCCAATATACCTGTCAAATTTACATTCTCAAAGACCAAGTTTCCACAGCCATCTTTGGTAGAGAATTCCAAAGTTTCACAACCCTCTGAATAAAAAATTGTGTCATCTGAGATTGAAGTATCATCCTCCTTATTTTTACTTTTAAATCGTGCCTCCTAGTTCTGGGCTTCCTAACCAGGGGAAATATCTTACCTATATCTACCTTGTCTATCCCTTTAAGCATGTTAAACACTCCAATGAGATCTTTTCCCTTTCTTTGAAACTTTAGTGAATATAGGCCCAGTTTTCCCAGAGCCTCTTTATCTGACAGTTCCACCAGTGTGGAAACAAGCCTGGTGAACTTTCATTGCAGTACCTCTATGGGCATAATATGTTTCCTGAGATAAGGAGACCAAAACTACATACAGTACTCCAGGCTCCTATACAATTGAAGCAAGGCTTCACTACTCCTGTACTCAAATTATTTTGTAATAAAGATGAACATTCTATTAGTCTTCCTAATAGCATGCTGCACATGCACGCTAATGTTCAGCAACTTATCAGCAAGGACACCTAGGTCCCTTTATACATCTACACTTTCCATCTCCATACAATTTAGAAATATTCTGTACCTCTGTGCCTGCTACCAAAGTGTCAGTTGCCATATTCTTCTCCATCCACTAAATCCTTCCAAATCTTTATGAAGCCACTTTATATCTTCCTCACAATCTACAATGTCGCTTTACTTTGTAGCATTAGCAAATTGGAAACATTACATTTGGCCCCACTTCCAAATTATTGATACATATGTATTGTAAACAGTTGGAGTCCAAGCACTGATCCTTTCAATACCCCAGTTCATCACGCCCTGCCAATGTGAGAATGACCTATTTACTTCTACTCGCTATTTCCTGTGTGTTAGCCAATTATTAATCCATGCTTCCACATTATCTCCTATCCCATGTGCTGTAATTTTTCCAACTAGCGTTCAGTTGGGAGACTTTTGTCAAAAGACTTCTGAAAATTCAACAATACTTCATCTTTTGACTTCCCTCTATCAATTTTGTTAATAACATCTTCAAAAAACTTCAAAGTTCGACAAACATGATTTCTAATTTGCATATCCACGCTGGTTATTCCAAAATCATTATCATCCGAGCATCTATTTATCTTGTTCCTTCTAACAGACTGAAAGCAAACTTGATACTCGGTTTTGTTTCTCCTGTCTTTAGTATCCTAGCATCTTTTTGATTTTCACTTATTAAATTGCTTAATCTAACTTTCTTTCTGTCCTGTGGCTTTGGTTAAAATTACTGTTCACTGCAGTTGTTTGTCATGTTTCTCTATCTCAACCTAATGTCAAATTATATACCTCTTTCTTTACATCTGAGTGGAATCTACTAGCTCAGCTTGCATAGATTCCTCCTGAACTGAAATAAGTCAAATTGTTTGTGACGACAATCATTCGATATGATTTTTCATTGTCTTCAATAATCAGGTTTTGGTGCCCTGTATGAATATTAAACAAAATGTGCCAGCTCTTATTGACCTGTGAATTTAACCATTGGGAGCAATATTTCATTTTGTAATAGCATTGGTAAGAGTACTTTATGACAGATTATCAGTTTTATTGCAATTTATATAGTCTGATTATTTTTATAGTCAAATGAATTAAATTGATATCTTTACTGAAATTCCATTTCATGTGACTGGACACACAGCACAGCTTCGTTCTTTGTGTAAATTTGCAGTTCATTTGTTTTTCTCTGTGGTGACCTCTTAAGAGGATATTTCTGGCAAATATTAATGTTTAAAAGCATGAGTTACGTGTGTAGTTTATAAGTAAATTCCCCACAATATAGATTGCAAACATCAGCATGGATCTATTGGTCTATAGGGATCTGAACAACCTGGGCTACCTGGCAGGGTTTGTAGTAGAATAAGACAAGAAGTCAAGTGAAGTTGATCTCAATGTGAGGAGCATCTCATCGTATCTTTTATGTATCTTCCAAGCATTGATACAACTTTCTCACTAGGCAGTGACGAGTTACAAATTAAGGGGATTATAGTGTGCTAACCACCTTATTAAGATCCTAACTCACCTCATTAATGTTCAGGTTTCTATCTTACCAAATGTACCCTACAAGCTAAAAATCAAAAATTCTCGACATCAAAACAGAGTGGGTACCTGGTAACTGAGTTCCTCTGAAACAAGCAAGAAGCTATAATGTTGAACTTTGCGTAAAAACATCTCAGGACATGCTCTATGAACACTGGCCACTTGCCATACACACCCACAACCAGTGACATTAGCATCCGATATGTGGTAGCCTCTAAAAATGCCCATTGACCCTTCCAATTTATTTCTGCGCTTCAATACTGCATTACAGGCTGGAACTGAGACTACCATTGTAATGCTGCTGCCCCAAGGACACTTTACATCACGGACATGCACCCAGTTCACAGACTGGACCAGGCTGCATCTCCAGACTGTTTCCTGCCTGCCATTGCACTCACCCATTGTAAGCATATCTGAATGTCCACAACATCCCTGTCTTGCGTTGTCTTTTTGTGCCTTGCCTCCTCAGCAGGTATTACTTCTATGTTGCTATTTAGCACAGGCACAAAGCTAGAAAGCTTGGTATAGCTGTCAGCAGTCCTCAGTCCCCCACACCCACCACTGACAACCTCGCGCCCCCACCCTACCCCAGTCTGTCACGCCCAAGGCAAATATCAGGAGCCATGCAGGACAGCTATGAACTGATCGTGTTTTTCTGGGTGCACAACAGACCTTAGAAGATGACATGGCTGCCAGGGATGCCAGTCTTCTGGCAGATGTCCAGCAAGTAGCAAATGGCCTACATATTTAGTGTGCTAAGAAGGGAATGGAATTGGACGTGAGAGACATCAAAGATGTGGAGTAGGTAGTTAATCAGACAAGTCTGAGAAGATATAGTGAGAAATCTCACAGCAAAACCCTTGAAATAAGCTCAACACCACTCAAACTTAGCCCAAAAAACTCACATTCAGCCTAACTGTTTTTCCCACTCTTTTAATGTGTTAAGAAAGCTGAATAATATTGTAACATGCAGTGAATTTTATGAAACTGAACTTCATAACAACTCAAAAACAACAAGACAGAGGAAAAAACTAACACATTCTTGCTTTAACATGGATGTGATAATGGTACCATTCCAGATAGTACTGTCACTACTCTTGGTTACTTTATATAAGATCAATGAAAGAAAATAATTGTAACACATCTGATACATTAACAAAAAAATCCAACTTTTTATCTTTTGTGTGGAGGGAATGATGTCATTGTTGTCTTTTACTGATTATGAAGGCTGACTGCAACAGCTTAAGGGACAGTGAAATAATCAAAATTGGTTAAATTTGATCAGCATAAGAAGTTTGTGACAAAACCACTAGTCAGGATAAATGAGATTTATTTGAGGATCTGCATTTTGATGCAAGATTACCAATTGTCAGTTGTTGGACCTTAACATAAGATACCTCTGTACAGACATTGTTTTATTTGGATAAATGGATTGAATAAACCAGTGATGTCTTCATCCCGTTACAGTGGAAGCAATCTTTTCTTCTCTATTTTTATCCTTGCCAACGTGAAGGTAATGAGCTGTACCAGCATGCAATTCAATGAACACCAGAACCTCATTATATCTCTCAGTAGCTTTTCTTAATTTAAATATCAAAGGATTAGGGATGGTTAAAAATGCTTTGCTTCTTTAACTCTCTTGGTATCATTTTTCAAAAGGATATTGCAAATAGGGTACCCATTTGTGTGTGTTAAAGGGAGGCATGTCAACAACAATTTCAGGCAGTAATTTAGGTTAAATTTAAGCTATTATGTCTTCCTGCTCCATTATGTTTAATAAAAATGGGATTGTGTTGTGTGAAAAATGCATTGCTCATAACTTCCATCAGTTTGTAGGAGCAAATTACTGCAGATGCTGCCAGCTGAAGTGAAAACAAAAAATGCTGAAGATCACAGTGGGTCAGGCAGGGTCCCTGGACAGAAAGCAAGCTTCCATTTCAAGTCTAGATGACTTTTTATCAGAGCTGAATTGAAGTATGGAGGGGGCAGCATTCATGCAATAGTGGGGAGGAGTGGTGTTCGACTGTTGGGTGAAAAAGAATGTTCAGATTAAGTAATTAAGTGATTGAAATGTGAGAATATCAGTTGTGCTGGTTGTAGAAGGGGCTCCATTTCCTGTGGATTCCTGTTCATTCCTCGCAGGCAGCGCTGTTATTGGAAATAGGTTGGGGCAGTGATAAGTCATGTCACACTTCAGCACAGCACTGTCTGCTACAATGAAGACCACTGCAAATGTAAAAGTCGTCACCCCATTCCTCCCAAGCTGAGACTTACAGCATCAATAACATCAGCCTAGCCACAGTCTTTGCTTGTATTAAAAAGGTAACTGACACCTTGCTTACCAAAACAAAAATATCCATTGTTTTTCAAATTGATACGTAGAAGCAGAAGAATAATATTTTGGCGTTCACATAAATTGCAACATTCCCTATCCATGCCTACTTTGTCCTTAGGTTTTCTTCACATAATGCAATTGCTTTCATCTATTACATTAGTTTCAATTCTATGAAGATGCAACTACTGATGATGAACAATACAGTATAAAGGATTGTGAGGTCTTTCTTGACAATTTTCATGATGCTTTTACATTGCATCACTTACTACTAACTATTGAACAGTTAGTTAAAGGCCGGCATTTTGAAGACAAGAGACATATCCTATACAATTGACTTAAAACTTTTCATGGGGTTCCACATTTAACAACGGAACTCTGTTACACTAAGATTAGAGGATGGATGTTAGTCAGACAGTTAACAGCAAGAAGATGAGTTGGACCAAAGGGCCTGCTTCCGTGCTGTACGTCTCTATGACTCTAAGTGAAAGACAGCTGCCTGTAATCTCAGCTGTTCAGCAATAACTAGTTGGAGAGAACCTCAATGAAAAGATGAGTAGGTCATTGAGTCTTCATTTAAATTCGAGCAGCATCTTGTAAAGTAAACAGAGTATCCCATGTGATTATGGTTAGCTGTAAGCTGCATAATTGTTTTTCTGCATTGATGGTAATGCATGAAGCCCTCAGAGTGGATGAACATTCGGTTTGATGAAGGAGACAATACCAAATGTTAAAGACGTGGTGAAGAGATTTATTAAATCATGAGGGGCATGGATTAGGTATATAGATAAGGTCTTTTCCCTGGGGCACAGGCATCAAAAACCAGAGGGCATAGGTTTATGGTGAAATGAGAAAGATTTAAAAGAGACTTAAGGAACAACTTTTTCATGCAGAGGGTGGTGTGTGTATGGAATGAGCTGCCAGAGGAAGTGATGGAAGCTGGCACAATTACAACATTTAAAAGGCTTCTGGATGGGTATACGAACAGGAAGAGTTTAGAGGGATATGGGCCAAGTGCTGGAAAATGGGACTAGATTTACCTAGGATATCTGATTGGCATGGATGAGTTGGACCAAAGGGTCTGCTTCCATGCTGTACGTCTCTATGACTCTAAGTGAAAGAATGCTGCCTGTAATCTCAGCTGTTCAGCAATAACTAGTTGGAGAGAACCTCAATGAAAAATACTCGTTCACTTGTTAACTGTCTGACTAACATCCATCCTCTAATCATCAGCAACTGTCCATGTATCAAGGTCACTGTTCATGTCAAATATTACTGCAAATCGACAGCTATTACAAAAAAAAACTTCCACACCAATATTTCAATCAATACTGATTTATAGCTTACAAAAAAGCTGACCAATTATTTTTCACTGTAGTGCTCAACTGTAGTACTTATTCATAACGAACACAGAGATTGCTGGAGAAACACAGCAGGTCAGGCAGTGCCTTTGGAGAGAGAAACAGTTAATGTTTCAAGACTGGTATGACTCTTCTAACAAGCTAATGCCCATAGGAGGTGTATCCCAGTGATTGTAATGTAGAAGGATGGAGATTGCAGCTGTGTTTGTGAGATGCTTATAGTCAGCAAATTATGGGCGCTCGGCCCTCAGAAATTCCAAGTTGAAACAGCTCAATATCTAATGGGGTAATCTGACCAAGTTTACTTTCTGATCCAAGGCCAAATAATAATTTGAGCTTTGCAAAGACATAAAATTATCAGCGTGAATTAGTCTCACGTTTCATCCTGCAGTATTCCAGCTGTACTTCAACAGTTCCAAGGAAGGGTCACCAGACCCGAAATGTTACCTTGGATTTTTCTTCACGGATGCTGCCAGAACTGCTAAGCTTTTCCCGCAACTTCCATTTTTGTTCTCCAACAGTGACTGTATTCCTCAACTTCTTTCAGAAACTGATGTCACTTTGCAAATGTATGAGAGTTTTGAATGCAATGGGTGCTCTTAGAGCTTCAAAATGGCAGCCTTAGTGCCTGTGGGAAAAATCACATGAAGAAATGGAATGTTGGCAGAGGTGCAGTGGATGTCTCCTCTAAATAATGGTAGGTCAGGACATCAAGGAGCACGTGTGCTGATTTCATGCCAGTGGTTGTATTTTGGGAATCAAAGTTTGAGCTAACTAGTTTCAGCAACAGGAGGCACATTAAAGGAATCATCAGCTATTTATAGGTTAGTTGCTGTTGTTCTGATTCCATAAAACTTATGTTTTCTCTGTTTGTTGACTGGTGGAATGCTGTGCTGGTCACGAAGGAGTTCTTTCTGACATCAGTACTTCTACAGATCATTGATGCAGTAGTATCCATTCCCATTGGAATACAGCGTTAGAGTCATAGAGTAATAGGGATATATAGCACAGAAACAGACCCTAAGATCCAACTCATCCATGCTGACCAGATGTCCTGAATTAATCTAGTTCCATCTGCAAGCATTTGACCCGTATCCCTCTAAACTCTCCCTATTCATATACCCATCAAGATGCCTTTTAAATGTTGTAATTGTACTAGCCTCCATCACTTGCTCTGGCAGCTCAATCCATATATGCACCACCCTCTGCGTTAAAAGGTTGCCTCATAGGTCCGCTTTATATCTTTCCCCTCTCACCTTAAACCTACGCCATCTAGTTTTGGACTCCTCCACCCTTGAGAAAATATCTTGATATTCACTCTATCCATGCTCTTCATGATTTTATAAATCTCTATATGATCCTTGTGGCACATCGCTGGTCACAGGCCTCCAGTCTGAAAAGCAAACCCCTACCACCACCCTCTATCTTCCATGTTCAAGCCAGTTTCATATTCAAATAGCTAGTTCTCCCTCTATGTGATCTAACGCTGCTAACCAGTCTACCACAGGGAACCTTGTCAAATGCCTGACTGAAGTCCATGTAAATTGTCTGCCCTCATCAATCCTCTTTGTTACTGCTTTGAAACTATGCAGAGACAACAAGAAGAAGACAAGCAATTGAAAAATAGAGGCATTGGAAGGGAAGAAGGGCCCACAATAGTAGGCTATATATGCCCAGAGTCTTCAGGGAAGACTTCCCTACCTGAACCTCAGCGTGGAACATTGCACGAGACACCAGCATTTCAGTAAGTATGTCTTCCCTGAAATCTGCTACCTGCTGCAGACACACATGGCTGTCATAGTTGAATAGCAGCCAATGGACTGAATTGTCCCAGCCATTTGAAGATGAAAATGTACTTAAAGACCCCATTGAGATGGCTGTCCAACACTGTCCTGTCTCGAGGCTAATTTCCTAGGGGCTGGTGACCGCAGAAATCGACAAGTGCTTCACAGCTAAGCAATCCAAAATGCACCAATCATAGATCATTATGCCACAGTAATAAAACATTCTCAGAATCGTGTGGGCCTGAGTCTGGTAGTTGGTCAATGGGAAGTTTCAGGCTCTTCTCAAACTCCTAATGATGGGGCCATAAGGCTGAAATTACATGATGGTTGAACATCTCTTGGCTTCACTTTTTTTAAAAAAATGTTCTACTGTCATCCAAGGGTGCCTCCATTTTCAACTGACTTCCTCAGCCATGTCCAAATCTCTCAGTGGGCCTGCTAGTCATCCAGTCTAGTGAGTATTCTGTTAACATTCCCACAACATGGTCCTACCTGCTGACCTTAATTAGGTAGTGAACACAGTAGCGAAATATTGGTCCCTACCATAAGACACAACGTCCTGAAGACATCAGATACCAGCAGTGTTGGAACCTGGAAATGTTCTTGACCCTTGATTACTTTCTATATCAAGAAGATCCCAGGCAAAATGTGCTAGCTGGGAGATGTAATTATGAGATTTGCAGCAGTTCAAAATGTGTGTGGGCAAGGTAAAGCACGTGAATGTTATATATTGGTCACAACAGATGTTATTGGTAAGTGAATGACGGTCAGTGGTAAATTGACCAGGACTTATTCTGCAGCATGTAGAAGGAGAATTTTAAGCTTCATTCATTACCTTGACCACTCATGTGTGGTCTTTGAATTTCTTGTGACATCGCATTCAGGACTCCAAGGCTTGACTTCCATTGACTTCCAGAGCAACCTACTCCCACTGCCCTCTACAATTGTAGAACAAGTCTCTTTCTGTCTGCCAAGGACTCTGGTACACTGTCTTAAAATGTTGACATTTTCTCGCTCCCATAGTATGCTAATCTTCAATATTTATGAGGTCACCAATACTTCCTGCATGATCATCATCAACAAGTTTCTAATGTGACTTTAGTCTCTGTGTATCTTTGCTTTTTGAGGTGTAAGCTGATTTTAAGGAGAACATGTTAACTTTGAGCAGTACAGGTAAGTTACAGTTTGGGTTTTCTGCTGATGTATGCAGCCTATGAACAATGTGGTTAGCATTGACTGCAAGTTGCTGTCAATCAAATAGGCAGGGAGCACAAAACTGGGGTGTTACCCCTGTTACACCCAATGTGTGTGACTTAATCATGTTTTGCAATCCTCACACCAGTTTATTGACGCTATCTAATTCAACCTGATGCTGCTCAATAGTGTATGATCGTTAGATGCTAAACAAAAAAAGCGTTCTTCCTCGTTATGAAACAAAGAGAAAGATAGATAAAGACAGAATTATAAAGCATCTAAGTAACAATATAATATTTACCCTGCCAAACAAAATAAGTTAATGATGTCCTTTTAGACTGTGTCTGCATGAGAACAAATCCTACAAATTCAGGGATTGAAGTGGTCCCACTGTCTTAGAATTCCTAGAGGATATTCAGCCCAACAAGTCTGCACTGTCCTTCCCCATCCTATTGCTTATATTCCTGGACAATGCACCTAACTTGCACATTGGGAGGAAACCAGATCACCCAGCAGAAACACAGTCAAGGGGAGAACATGCAAACTCCACACAGACAGTCCAAGGCTGGAATTGAACCAAGGTCACTAATGCTGCAAGGTAACAGTGCTGACCACTGAACCACTGTGCTGCTCCGTTAGTCCCTTCATTAGCTTTCAAGGTTAAGTGTAATGTCATGACCATTGATTTAATCATTACAACGGGGGTCCTAGAACATTAATTTCTGTTATAAGAGGTTTGCACAACAATAATGCATAACAATGTCAAAACAATTACTAATTTCACAATCGTTATTAATTTTAGCGGGGAGCCTCATGACAGAAATAGCATTTCATTGGCCTTGGCAATGTTAATTATGAACGCGTGGAAATCATTCAGCAATTTTCAGGGAGTGGGGTGGGTGGTGTTAACACCAAGGAGTAATAACAGTGAGCATTATTAATGTATCATCTATGACATGTCTTCCCAACCCCAACAGTGCCTTTACATGTATGTGACATTTTGTTAAATGAATGAATGAACAATGTTTTGTTTTAAATGGCAGAAATAAAGATCGTAGCCTCTATCAATTGAGCTTGAAGGCAGGATCTGCTTTAGGAAATCGGGGCAAGAGAGGGAGGGTTACAGGAGGAGGAATTATGTGAAGGTTTCACTAGCTGCTTTAAGTACCCATGAGAACCTGTAGTGGGAGGGGTGCTTCTTATGTTGATTTCTCCTCCTCTCATCCAGAGTGATCAATGTTACCCTGGTTTCCCCCTAACAATCCCAAATTTTGAAACATCAAGACAATGAAACACAACATTTTGAGAGTCCCTTAAGCTGCATTTGTTTCAAAAGAGATCAATCAACACTTGCTTAAAGAGCTCGACAGGTTGAGCTGAGATGAGATAAGACACTGTGCAGTAGTAAGGTAGTACAAGATCATTTTTTTTGTATTTGCTATTGGAGTATTGATAATATGACTGCCTTGAAGGCACTAAGGACCCATGTGCATGCAACTGGAGTCACAAATTGGTGAGACCAGAAGAATATTCATGAAGCAGTTATGTTTCTTTCACAGTCCAGAAGCCTTCAAAACCATCCTGCTAATGCTAGCACATAAATTATCTTTTTTTTTAAATTTAATAAATTATCATAATAAGTTTTTAATTCTTGACCTCAGTGTTGCTAGTCGAGTGCCAAAACCGTAGATTGCTTTTGCATCTTTGACCACTAGACAGTTATGGACCTATATGTCTGTTTAGAGTTGGGCACATGTGCAATTCCTGCTGTATCTGCAGAAACAAGTTGACTTTCAGGACTTTTAGAGTGTAGTGCCCAGGTAGCTTAAGTGTAGCACTAATGGTTGGGATTAAGGCATTTATGAATTTAATGTGGCAAAAATGCAAGCCCAGTCTTCATTTTCAGTGGCAAACCCCATTTTTCCAGTCTTCCCTTTTTGTCTATGAGAGACATACTGGAATCATCCACCAGCTCTTCCAGACAACAATCAGATGTAGTGCTCTGAATTGTGAGAGCTGGTTGGGTGGATTATTGCATGATGAAGGAGTCATGGCAGCATTCTGAACATCTGGCATTGATGTACATTGCAATGATACACAAGCATGACACTAATAAAATTAAAACCTCTACTGTTCAAAACATTATTATCTGGGATTTTTGAATGACATAGCTCATAATCAATCTGCATTTTTCGGTCTGAACCCATTGGGAAGGGTGTGAATTCCATAGCCTTCCTGAATAGAACATCTATGGTATTCCTGATTCAGGATAATTTTATAAAAAGCATAGAAAAGATCACCTGCTGCTCCCTGATGTCAAGTAATTTAAAGCATTGATGTTCTTAAATAGTTGTTAAGGTGCTGTTCTACTGGTAGATGCAGGGTGCAAACCTTCAGGCGCTGATTGATTTATTTTTCCCCACAACAACCATAGTTTTCCGAGATATTGATAGTCAGAAAAGTCTTGCTTGATCTGGCAACCTAAGTGAGTGATGAAAACATTGGGAAGAGACATTTTTGTGAAGCCATTCTCAAACAGCATCCAATGTAACCACATCTAAATACCTGACCTTTTTTTTTATCTTTAAACATGATTTCTAATTGGAAGTTTATGCTCCAATGCATGGCAATAGCTTGACAAAGCTGAGTGAAATTAACAGCATTGGTAACACTGTTCTTTAATATCCTTATCAATTTACTTTCTTCATCATGAATACAGTCCGCACATAGTGGTAAGAAATATTTGGGTAGAAGTGAAAGTAAGTTAGGGAAGGGGTTAGTCACAAGCCTTGCTTTTTAAAAAGGTATATCAGGCTGACATGAAACTGAGAAGAGAATTTGATTTGTTTTGTGAAATTTGCAGATTTTTTGGTGATTAGTTTGAAGCTGTAAGAACCACTCTACCCTATTTACTTCTTCAAACTTTCTCCTTAATCCATGTCTTGAATTTCAGTATTATTTTTGCTGCAGCTATCACATAATCTGGGTAGCGGGCAAGTTCATTTCTAACATTTTCTTCAAAGAACAGAGCTTAAAAGCTTCTTCCTGGTAAAGGTTCATATACAATATAATTATCATAAGTGAGCAGTCAATCAAGGAATTGAGTACATCACAACGCACAATATTTTATTCACTTTAGTCGCACCTCTCCTACTCTTCTCAGTAGAAGGGAACATAATCAAAAATTATGTGGTAGAATATATACCAGGGAAGGATTGTTAGTGTAAGTAAACCAAAGATTTGAACAAGATTATTGCTTGAATAAACTATCAAGTGATATCCACAACAGAACACTGCAACTGCCATAACAGCGTAGGCAAAATCCCATGGCTACTTCAATGCTTTAAAAGGATTAGCTAGCTAGATCTTTCTGGTTCCTTGAAAGAGAGAAAAGATGTGCTTAATGCTCACCATTTGTGGTGATACATTGTTCTAATTTGGTATGAAATGCATCAATGTGTTAAACTCCTGAATGAATAAAAAATGATGTATCAAACTCCCTAACTCTTCTATGCCCTCCGTAAGCATTCAAATAAATAAAGAGAAGCAAAACGAGACCGACACATGATACAAGGAAACTCAAGTACCTCCTACAGGTGTATACACAATAAAATGGCAGTAAGAGGAGGAGTCGAACAAGGGACCAGAAAGGGGATTTACACATAGAAGAAGGTATGATTAAACTATGAACTGAATACTTTGTGCACCTATCTTTAACAAGGGAGAAGATGCCACCAAGATTATTGTGAAAGAGAAGGTACTTCAGATGCTTGGAGGGTTTAAGTTTAATAAGAAGAAATTAATTTTGTACCCTGTTCAGAAAGACCAGTCAATTTAACCTCAGGTGCAAGCTTTTAGATATGCTATTTCAGAGCAAGATTAATAGTAACTTGACCAAATATGAGTTCATTGAAGAAAACTAGCGTGGATTTGTTACAGGTAAACCATTGTTGACTAACTTGCTTGAATTGTTTGATGAGGGATGAGGTAACAGATGATGCTGAGGGCAATGCTGTTGATGTGTACAGGAATTCCAGGACAGGAGATAAGTGGGCATGAGATTGACTGAATGACAAGGAACAAAGGATAGTTGTGAAAGTTTGTTTATTAGGTTGAGGAAATGTTCTCGGGGAATTGCCCAGGACTCAGTGTTAGTACCCCTGCTCTTACTGATACATATGAAAGATCTTAACCTTGGTGCATAGGCACAATTGCAAAGTTTGCAGATGGTACAAAACTATATTTTGCCCACACCTCACAATGGCCTGAAGGTATAAAAAGATGGAAAATGTTGATAGTTAGCTCTGAAAAAAACTCAAAAGTCCTTTGCTGTTTAGCGTCCAAGTACAATATACTCCAAAGCATTGTCCATGCAGTCAAATATCCTTTCATTGTTCTTATGCTGGAGTGCAAAATTCCAGAGCATCTCTTTATTGCTTTGGCTAGAGGAAACAGGCAGGTGAGTGGGCAAGCATTCATCAGATTCTTCAGAGGCAACAGCCTTCTTGGGCTCTTCAACATGCTGCATCCATGAATGTCTCATTTATCAGTTCTATTATATAGTATACAGTGTCGACCACTTCTGCATGCGTTTCTATGGTTGTCTCTGCTAGAATTTCAATTCTGGCTTCCTACAGGCAAGAAAAAATAAAAGTTTTATTATTTGGATGTTGAGCCAATGCCTCTCGACTCCTCATTCTCAGCATATTGAGCTGTCATAGCCCTTTTGAACACAGCATTTGATAGTTCCACTGGGGAAGAAGAACATCAGCTTGATGTTCCTGAGCCCAGTAATGCAGGATGCTGGTCCATGCCTCTAAAATACTGGAGGTTATCATGGTAGTTTTGTTAGCTTCTTAAGGTATGGGTAGTGTAGTGAAATTTGCTAGCAATATGTTTTCTTACACTTTTCTATCACAAGAAGTGGCATATTTTGGGTGACAGATCATTGTGGTGACTAGTTCCTTGTTCAGCTTTGCTTCATTACACATTTCATCTTTAAATATCAGAAAGCAATCTCACAAAAAAATGATAAAACATTAAAGTTGCATCCATGTTAAAATCTTTCTTAGTGCATACATTTTAAAGATGAGGGGAAAACCATTTTGGAGCTAATCATCTGTTAGGATTGCCATAACCACCACACTCTTTTATCGCGCATTATCGCATGATTCCATGACGATGTTCCATCACTGCAGATGAATTCCTTGTGGCTCACTCTCTTTGCGAGGGTGACTCTTCTTTCCTAAAGGATTGGAGTAGAAATGGGAATGTTCTCTGCTTGAACTGCCTTGAACTACATTGGCGGGGCTTCTTCATTGTCAGGTTAGGTAGCCATTCTCATCCTCTTTCCTGCTGGACACAGTTTCTGTTTGTCCAGCGATGTTCTCCTTGTATTGTAGAATGGTTGAGAAACTAAATGATGGAATTTCTGACTTCTTCACAATATGTGCTTTCCACTTCATGTCATAGTTTTCTACTAGCTTTGTTGACTTCACTTTCTTTCCAAGAGAAAGGACTTATCATGAACATCATAATCATGTCATTCAAATTTCATTCATCACAATTCTGCTATATGTTAAAATGTTCAAAGTCAAAAACAAAAACAGAAGCTACTGGCAATACCTATCAGGTCTGGTGACATCTGTGGAGAGACAAACCGAGGTAATGGCCCAAGCCAAAACCACTGCCAGTTCTGTCTGCCTGATGAGGTAGCAGTCTTATGATATGGTTAGAATTTGGTGACTTTATGTCTCGCAAACTCTTGAAAGAAGAATCACATTTGCCTCAACTCATATCTCTGTTTCTCAGCACAGATACTGCCAGAGCTCTACTGAATATATTCGAAGTTAAACATGTATGAAACTCTGGTTTGGCCTGAACTGGAGCACTGAGTCTATTTCTGGTGTGCCACAATTAAGCAAGGTTATACTTATAGGGAGAAGAAACTGAAATACATAGAAAGACAGGAAAAGTTGGGACTGTTCCCCATGGAGAAGAGAAATTTTCGGGGAGATGAGGTCGAAGTAAGCAAAATCATTGTGTATTTGGACAGAGTGAATAGAAGAAATGATCCCACTGGTGGATCTGTCAAGAACCATAAGGCACAAATTTAAAGCAATTAGGAAAAGAAATAATGGCAAGATCAGAAATTATTTTTGTTGTGAATGGTTAAGATCTGGATTGCAGTGACTGAGAGTGTAATGAAGCCAGGTTCAGCTGAGGCTTTCGAAAGAGAATCAGATCGTTATCTGAAAAGGAAATACCTGCTGAGCTGTGGGGTAAAGGCAAGGGAGTTGTATGGGATGTATTGTACCTTTAGATGCCGGTACAGACACAACTAGCTGAATGACCTCCTTTTGTAACATTTATATGACCCAAATCCTCCAGTCCATGTCGATGCTGAATGCATTGCCACTGCATCCCATCTTTGCCCTGACGATATTGCATTATAATAATGTCAGGATGTCCAATTCCTAGGATCACAAGAGCCACCCTCATGAAAGACTGGTGAGTGCAAAAGAAGAAGGATGAAGAGAAGACATGTCATCTTTTTTGTTTGCATAAGCTGTGATGTCTGCTAAGTTTGTAAAGAAATCAAGTCTTTCAGTGAGTTATTGATCAGGTGAGTGAGTGACTAAGTGAATGGATGAGTGTTTGGTGCCGTGAGTGAATAAATGGATAGGTGAGTGGGTGAATAATTAGGCACTGGAGGGGGGACAGATAGTTGCGTGCAGGAAGAATTGGGTCAAGTGTGGAAATGGTGTAGTTGGTTCTGGCCGGGAGTTTGTTAGCTAAACAAGTCTGCGGCGTATTGAAGAGTGACAGCAACTTTGGTCAAAATTTTGCTTTTCTGGATCTTGGAAGATTCGAGCATGTGTGTTTTATATCAATAGATACTTGTGGAACAATATAAGGAAGTATAATTAGCTTCATCAAAACAACTGGATTGATTTTGATTTGAGGAAGTTGATGTGTTCTTTGGAGTGATTTAGATTACCTCTGGTAACTTGAACACTCAAGTAGTTATTACTGAGAACAAGTATCAGAGGATTCATCACAAAGCAACAAAATGCATGAGAATTCTGTCACAGACATTTGGCATAATCTGTGCTTAAGCCGGTTGACTAACTGAATTTCCTGATGGATTACAGAAGACAGCAGCTGTTTTACAACATGAAGTTTATACAGGAATAAAACATGGCATAATAGGAAATTGATATAATCATTTAAATTGCAATGTTCCAGTAAGATGGCAGCTGAATAAGACGCTCCAGCTGGAGGTCGTCCATTCCGGACCACCTTTTTCTTCTTTTCTCTCCCTGTTTCTTCCTTTCTGTGGTTTTCTTCTCGTCTTCTGTCGTGGACTCATGGCCTGGGACACCAGGCCCTGGTCTCTGACTTCTTCATTTCTCTATTCTGCAACTCAGGGTTGTAACTGGGTACTCTGTACCTAAGATGGCACTGTGTGTTGGTGACATTGTTACGCTGTAATTAATCTGTAACTGAAGAAGTTGTACCTAAGTATCTTGACCTAAGATGGCGCTATAAGTGGTGACTTATAAACTTTGCACTGAGATAATGGGAACTGCAGATGCTGGAGAATTCCAAGATAATAAAATGTGAGGCTGGATGAACACAGCAGGCCAAGCAGCATCCCAGCTTTTGTGCTCCTGAGATGCTGCTTGGCCTGCTGTGTTCATCCAGCCTCACATTTTATAAACTTTGCACTGAACTCATTTGAGTCTGTGAGACAATAAAGCTGACTCAGTTCGGGTCCCGACCCGAAACGTCAAACTTTCCTGCTCCTCTGATGCTGCTTGGCCTGCTGTATTCATCCAGCTTCACACCGTGTTATCTCAGTTCAAAGTTACATGTTTGCTTGATCATTGATGCATACACAACAAAACCTCTCTCTTTTCCCTTTAGGAATTGGATTTTTTCTATGAAAAACACCTACAAGGATCCAGATCCAAAATAATAGACATGTCGATACACTTTTATCTTTACCCATTGAAGTAATGATGAGGTGGTAGGTAGGAAACCGCAAAACATCCCTCACACCCCACCCCCGCCTCAACCGCCCCCAGAGGATCCCCCTCGTTCACACATACCACTCCACCAACCTCCGGATACAACGTATCATCGTCCGACACTTCCGCCATCTACAATCCGACCCCACCACCCAAGACATTTTTCCATCCCCACTTTTGTCTGCCTTCCAGAGAGACCACTCTCTCTGCAACTCCCTTGTCCGCTCCACACTCCCCTCCAACCCCACCACACCCGGCACCTTTCCCTGCAACCGCAGGAAGTGCTACACTTGCCCCACACCTGCTCCCTCACCCCTATCCCAGGCCCCAAGATGACCTTCCATATCAAGCAGATGTTCACCTGTACATCTGCCAATGTGGTATATTGTATCCATTGCACCCGGTGTGGCTGCCTCTACATTGGGGAATCCAAGCAGAGGCTTGGGGACCGCTTTGCAGAACACCTCCGCTCGGTTCGCAACAAACAACTGCCCTTCCCAGTCGCGAACCATTTCAACTCCCCCTCCCATTCCTCAGACGACATGTCCATCATGGGCCTCCTGCAGTGCCACAATGATGCCACCCGAAGGTTGCAGGAACAGCAACTCATACTCTGCTTGGCAACCCTGCAACCCAATGGTATCAATGTGGACTTCACAAGCTTCAAAATCTCCCCTTCCCCCACTGCATCCCAAAACCAGCCCAGTTCTTCCCCTCCCCCAACTACATCACAAAACCAGCCCAGCTTGCCCCCCTCCCCCCACTGCATCCCAAAACCAGTCCAGCCTGTCTCCACTTCCCTCACCTGTTCTTCCTCTCACCCATCCCTTCCTCCCACCTCAAGCTGCACCTCTATTTTCTACCTACCACCTCATCCCGCCTCCTTGACCTGTCCGTCTTCCCTGGGCTGACCTATTCCCGCCCGCCCCCCAACCTCCTCGCCTTTACTCTCCTCTCTCCCTATCTTGTTTTCTCTCCATCTTCGGTCCGCCTCCCCCTCTCTCCCTATTTATTCCAGTTCCCCCTCCCCATCCCCCTCTCTGATGAAGGGTCAAGGACCGAAACATCAGCTTTTGTGCTCCTGAGATGCTGCATGGCCTGCTGTGCTCATCCAGCTCCACACTTTGTTATCTTGGATTCTCCAGCATCTGCAGTTCCCATTATCACTGATAAAGTGTGACTGGATCAAGTTCTGACGACTTGGTTGTACAATTTAATGCTATTGTGTGTTGTCTGCTACTGTAGATTGGTGTGACCTGTTCACTGTAGACATAGCATCAGCATGATACTTTTACTGTCTGAATTGTCATTTTGGATTATCTGTGAATTATGCAATTTGAATGTATGTTTTGTTCTGGTTTAGGACATGTCTGTTGCTCGTACCAATTTCATATGATCTGGGTTGGGTATGTTTTCGCTGAACCTTTAACAAATCTAGGTATTGGCATTGGGGGGAAGATAATAGGAACTGCAGATGCTGGAGAATCTGCGATAACATGGTGTGAAGCTGGATGAATACAGCAGGGCAAGCAGCATCAGAGGAGCAGGAAAGCTGACGTTTCGGGCCTAGACACTTCTTCAGAAATGGGGCAGGGGAAGGGGGTTCTGAAATAAATAGGGAGAGACAGGAGGCAGATAGAAGATGGATAGAGGAGAAGGTAAGTGGAGAGGAGACAGACTGGTCAAAGAGGCAGGGATGGAACCAGTAAAGGTGAGTGTAGGTGGGGAGTTAGGGAGGGAATAGGTCAGTCCAAGGAGGACGGACAGGTCAATTGGGTGGATTGAGGCTAGTAGGTAGGAGATGGGGCTGGGGCTTGAGGTGGGAGGAGGGGATAGGTGGGAAGAAGGACAGGTTAGGGAGGCAGGGACAAGCTGGGCTCATTTTGGGATGCGGTAGGGCAGGGGAGATTTTGAAGCTTGTGAAGTCCACATTGATACCATTGGGCTGCAGGGTTCCCAAGCGGAATATGAGGTGCTGTTCCTGCAACCTTCGGATGGCATCATTATGGCATTGCAGGAGGCCCAGGATGGACATATTATCCGAGGAATGGGAGGCGGAGTTGAAATGGTTCGCGACTGGGAGGTGCGGTTGTTTAGTGCGAACTGAGCGTAGGTGTTCTGCAAAGCAGTCCCCAAGCCTCCATTTGGTTTCCTTGATGTAGAGGAGGCCACAATGGGAACAGCGGATAAAGTATACCACATTAGCAGATGAGCAGGTGAACATCTGCTGGTGGCATGGTGGCTCAGTGGTTAGCACTGCAGCCTCACAACACCAGGGACCCGAGTTCGATTCCAGCCTCGGGCAACTGTCTGTGCGGAGTTTGCACATTCTCCCTGTGTCTGCATGGGTTTCCTCCGGGTGTTCCGGTTTCCTCCCACAGTCCAAAGATGTGCAGAGTAGGTGAATTGGCCATGCTAAATTGACTGTAGTGTTCAGGGTGTGTGGGCTATAGGGGGATGGGTCTGGGTGGGATGCTCCAAAGGGCGGTGTGGACTTGTTGGGCCGAAGGGCCTGTTTCCACACTGTAGGGAATCTATTCTAATCTGCTTGATGTGAAAAGTCTTCTTGGGGTGAGATGTGGGTTGGGGGGAGGTGTGGGGTAGGTGTAGCACTTCCTGCGGTTGCAGGGAAAAGTGCCAGGTGTGGTGGGGCTGGAGGGGTGTGTGGAGCGGACAAGGGAGTCCCGGAGAGAGTGGTCCATCCGGAAAGCAGATAAGGGTGGGGAGAGAGAAATGTCTTTGGTGGTGGGGACAGATTGCAGATAGCGGAAGTGTCAGACAATGACTCATGGACCGCAACTTCCCCACCTCAGTGGTCGAGAACGCCCTCGACCATGTCTCCCGCATTTCCCACAACTCATCCCTCACACCCCCTCCCCGCAATAACAACCAAAGCATAATCCCCCTCATCCTCACGTACTACCCCACCAACCTCCGGCTCCAACACATCATCCTCCGACACTTCTGCCATCTGCAATCCGTTCCCACCAACAAAGACGTTTCGCCCTCCCCACCCTTACCTGCTTTCCAGAGGGACCACTCTCTCCGTGACTCTCTTGTCCACTCCACACTCTCATTGAGCCCCACAACACCCGGCACTTTTCCCTGCAACTGCAGGAAGTGCTATGCCTGCCCCGACACCACCTCCCCTCACCCCCATCCCAGGCCCCAAGGAGACTTTCCACATCAAGCAGCAGTTCACTTGCACATCTGGTAATGTGGTATACTGCATCCGCTCTTCCCGTTGTGGCCTCCTCTACATCGGGGAAACCAAGCGGCGACTTGAGGACCACTTTGCAGAAAACCTATGCTCGGTTCACACTAAACCACTGCACTTCCCGGTCATGAACCATTTTATCCCTCCTCCTTGGACAACATGTCTATCCTGGGCCTCCTGCAGTGCCACAACGACGCCACCTGAAGGTTGCACGAACAGCACTTCATATTCCGCTTGTGAAACCCTGCAGCCCAATGGTATCAATGTGGACTTCACAAGCTTCAAAATCTCCCTTCCCACTACCGCAACCCAAAACCAGCCCAGTTTATCCCCACCTCCCTAACCTGTCCTTCCTCCCACCCATCCCCTCCTCCCACCTCAAGCCCCAGCCCCATTTCATACCTACTTGCCTCATCCCGCCCCCTTGACCTATCTGTCCTCCCTGGGCTGACCTATCCCCTCCCTAACTCCCCACCTACACTCACCTTTACTGGTTCCATCCCCGCCTCTTTGACCTGTCTTTTCCTCTCCACCTATCTTGTCCTCTATCCATCGTCTATCCACCTCCCCCTTTCTCCCCATTTATTTCAGATACCCCTTCGCTTAACCCGTTTCTGAAGAGGTGTCTAGGCCCGAAAAATCAGCTTTCCTGCTCCTCTGACACTGCTTGGCCTGCTGTGTTCTTCCAGCTCTATACCTTGTTATACTAGGTATTGGCGTTACTGTCCCATTCTCTTATATTTTGTCCTGAATGAAGCCAATGTGATTGATTTTGATAGGACAAACTTGAAAGCAGAATACAGAGTTAATGGAAAGATTCTTGGCAGTGTGAAGGAGCTGAAGGATCTTAGGGTTCATGTTCACAGTTCCCTGAGAGCTGCCACCCAGGTGGATAGAGTTGTTAAGAAGGCGTATGGTGTGATGGCTTTCATTAATAGAGGGATTGAGTTCAAGAGCCGTGAAGTTATGCTCAGCTATACAAAAGCCTGGCTCGGCCACACCTTGAGTAGTGTATCCAGTTCTGGTCATCTCATTACAGGAAAGATGTGGAAGCGTTAGAAAAGGTGCAGAGGAGATTTACCAGGATGTTGCCTGGAATGGAGGGAAGGTCCTACGTGGAAAGGTTGAGAGAGCTAGGGCTTTTCTGTTTAGCACAGCGAAGGATGAGAGGTGACTTGATAGAGGTGTACAAAATGATCAGAGGTATAGATAGGGTAGACAGCCAGAGACTTTTTCCCTCAGGTGGGGGTAGTTTTAATGAGGGGACATAATTTTAAAGTGAAAGGAGGTAGATATCGGGGAGACGTCAGAGGTAGGTTCTTTACACAGAGAGTGGTAGGGGTATGGAATGCATTGCTGAAGAGGGTAGTGGAGTCGGCCTCATTAAGGGCATTTAAGCGGCTATTTGGTAGGAAAATGGATGATAGTATAAGGTAGTGGTGGAGGTTAGATAGCCCTTAGGTTTAGAGTAAAAGTTCGGCACAACATCGTGGGCTGAAGGGCCTGTACTGTGATGTACTGTTCTATGTTCTATGTTCTAAAATAGTTATACATTCTCCAATCACATTTCTGCACCATTCTCTTTTCTTTCTAAAAAACAATCATGTGATTCTGGTTGGGCAGGAAGGGTAAGAGATGGAAAAACAGTCTGGATTTGTGTGTAAAGCTCTTTATGCAAAGGATGGTGCGTGCCTGGAATGCGTTGCCAGCGGAGGTGATAGACACAGACACAATAGTGTCTTTTAAGATATATCTGGACAGGTACATGGATGGGCAAGGAGCAAATGGATACAGACCCTCAGAAAATAGCTGACAGGTTTAGACAGAGGATCTCGATGGGCGCAGGCTTGGAGGGCCGAAGGTCCTGTTCCCGTGCTGTAATTTTCTTTGTTCTTTATTCTTGTCTTCTGAACATAAGAGTTGCAGGTGAATAGAAGTCAGTGCCTTGAGGTGTAGCTCCCAAGTTCAACATTGCAATCCTGAAGTCTTGACAAGTTGCCTTACACCTGGTTATTATTACTTTAACAGAATGTTCTGCCTGACTGTTGCGCTGGGCACAACATGAAGTGGAGGTAACATGCTGAACCCCTACCTCCTGCATACATTCTGAAATGGCTTGCTTACTTACTGAGGGCTGTTGTCTGACATGGTCTGCTGCAGGGCACCAAACGTGCTGCAGAAAGCAGTTAGCATGTCGATAACTGTTACTGGGTAGCATTCTTCAGTTGCCCAGTGAAAGGAAATTTGTTAAACTAATGTGTAACCAATATATCGTGTGCACCATGAACATTCTTGTAGCAATCTTGAACCCTGGTTCAGAGGGAACTTCGAGATAACAAAGTGTGTAGCTGAATGAACACAGCAGGCCAAGCAGCATCTTAGGAACACAAAAGTTGACGTTTCGGGCCTGAAGGGTCTAGGCCCAAAACATCAGCTTTTGTGCTCGTAAGATGCTGCTTGGCCTGCTGTCTTCATCCAGCTACACACTTTGTTATCTCAGAGGGAACTTCATATGGCATACTGTGTCCTGCTAAGATCGATGAGGATGGTGTACCTCACAAGCTCATATTACTCAATCTCTGTCTTTGTTGATGTTAGGCTGAAAGATAGATTCAGATGTTAGATTTTCAGATTTTGACCAAGATCTAGATGGTTAACATGCCTTGGGGCATGATTTTTGATATCAACACTTGTTTATGCTTGAAAATGAAGTTTCTGGGTAGATCTATATGACCTAAAGGAACATGCTGGTTTCTGAACCTACTTTACTGTGTTTAGACTACCTCAGAATTTCAGCTTTTGTAGCTGTTCAGTGTCAGATGAATCTGTTCTCCTTGGCTTAAAAGTGGATTACATCAATTATTTTGTCTGTCATCCTTGGGGGGCACAGCAAGTGCTTTGCTATCTTGTGGATTGTAATGATGCAAAGATCAATACTCACTGGCAAAATGGTTGGACCACTTGCTGTAACAATGTGAAAAGCTCCTGATGTCGATCTGGAAGAACCATATTGACATTTGAGACTAACAATGCCAATTCTTGGAATTTAAGACCCATTGTAGTTAATGAGCTACACTAATGCCATTTGCCTGCATATATTGTATCTAGGATATATAAAAGGATAATGTCAGTACATGTCCTCTTTCAGTTTTAGCTCATAATCCATGCTGTCCATTTTTTTCCTGGGGTACATAACTTTCATCGTAGTCTGTCTAATGTTATCAGTGTGGTGTGTCAGATTGATCACGTGCAATTCAGTTAGGCTGTGAAAATTGCCTTGTTACAAATATTTTGTGAACTTCATCTACTTGTTTGTACTTCAGTTGTGTACCTTCATGGCATCCTTTTTTGTCAGGTTTTGGGTTCAGAACTTCTTCAGAACTGAAGACATTAAATCCAGAGCCTTAACTATGCTTTCACTCCACAGATGCTCCAGACCTGCTGAGTTTTTTTTCCACAATTTCTGCTTTTGTTTCTGATTTCCAGCACATGCAGCTCTCTAGTTATTTTGTTCGGCATTTTACGCTTTGTGTTAGTCTGCATATTGTATGATCATAGATCACAGAATCCCTAGAGTGTGGAAACAGGCCCTCAGCCTAACACGCCCACACTGACCCTAAGAACATCCCACCCAGACCCATCCCCCTATAACCCACCTAATGTACACATGCCTGAACATTATGGGGTAATTTAGCATGGCCAATCCACCTGGCCTGCACATCTTTGGACTGTGGGAGGAAACCCGCGCAGACACAGGGAGAATGTGCAAACTCCACACAAACAGTTGCCCAAGGGTGGAATCGATCCCTCGCAAACCATTTCCACTCCCCCTCCCATTCTCTTGATGACATGTCCATCATGGGCCTCCTGCACTGCCACAATGATGCCACCCGAAGGTTGCAGGAACAGCAACTCATATTCCGCCTGGGAACCCTGCAGCCATATGGTATCAATGTGGACTTCACCAGTTTCAAAATCTCCCCTTCCCCTACTGCATCCCTAAACCAGCCCAGTTCATCCCCTCCCCCCACTGCACCACACAACCAGCCCAGCTCTTCCCCCCCCACCCACTGCATCCCAAAACCAGTCCAACCTGTCTCTGCCTCCCTAACCAGTTCTTCCTCTCACCCATCCCTTCCTCCCACCCCAAGCCGCACCCCCAGCTACCTACTAACCTCATCCCACCTCCTTGACCTGTCCGTCTTCCCTGGACTGACCTATCCCCTCCCTACCTCTCCACCTATCTTCTTTACTCTCCATCTTCGGTCCGCCTCCCCCTCTCTCCCTATTTATTCCAGTTCCCTCCCCCCATCCCCCTCTCTGATGAAGGGTCTAGGCCCGAAACGTCAGCTTTTGTGCTCCTGAGATGCTGCTTGGCCTGCTGTGTTCATCCAGCCTCACATTTTATTATCTTGGAATCTCCAGCATCTGCAGTTCCCATTATCTCTTATTGTTGACAAAGGTATCTGAAATGAAAGCAAAATGTGCAAGGGAAAGTGAATGTGCATTGGCAGCATCTGTGGACAGGGAAATAGTTCTGAGTCCAACATGACACTGGAAGTCCAGGTTTTCCCCGTGTTCTGTTGGTTTTAATTTGTAGAGTGCTTCTTCCTCTTCTTACAAGTTCACCATCTTGAAGTCAGTCTGCTGGACAGTTTAGACTTCCTGTTGAGTTAGGAATACTGATGAATGGTCTAGGCCCGAAATGTCAGCTTTTGTGCTCCTAAGATGCTGCTTGGCCTGCTGTGTTCATCCAGCTCCAAACTTTGTTATCTCAGAGGTAGGCAGAGCAATAAGGAGGGAAGCTGCCACCTTGGTGGGCTGGGAGAGGATGCTGCTTCTTATCATGTTATACAAGCAGCGTTGTCAGGGCGCTCATCATTTCCCCCAAAGCTGTCCTCATCTCCCTTCAGATTAAAGCTGTAGCACTGTTTAGTTTTAGTGCTCCATAATACTTAAATAGTAACCATTCCTTTTGGGAATCAGATGACTATGTGTCCCTTATTAAGGTCAGTTAAAAATGGACATCCGTTATTGTATGTGTCCCTTATTAAGGTCAGTTAAAAATGGACATCTGTTATTGTCATGGAAGTCTTGGTGCACTATGTTATTTTATTTGGATAAATGTGCATTTTGCTCTTTGGGTAGTGTTGTAGAACAGAGAGACCTAGAGATTTAGATACATAATTCTTTGAAGTTTGCATCATATATAGATAGGATGGTTAAGAAGACATTTAGCATGCTTGCCTTCATTGCTCAGTATAGGAATTGGAATGTTTTGTTGAGGTTATACAACAAGTTGGTGAGGCCTGCTCTGGAGTACTGTGTCCAGTTCTGGTTGACCTGATATTGAAAGGGCATTATTAAGCTGGAGAGGGTTTAGAAGAGATTTACCAGGATGTTGCCAAGAATGGATGGTTTGCATTTGAAGGAAAGGTGCTGGATAGGCTAGGATTTTTTTTCACTGAAGCATGGGAGGTTGAGAAGTGACCTTATCTAGATTTGTAAAATCATGAAGGGTATGGATAAAATGAATGGCAGGTGTCTTTTCCCTAGGATGGGGGCTTTCAAGACTAGGGTCATATTTTTAAGAAAAAATGCGAAAGATTTTAAAAAAAACATGAAGGGCAATTTTTTTTACACAGAGTTGTTTGTGTGGAATGAACTTCCAGAGGAAGTGATGGATGCAGGTACAGTTACAATGTTTAAAAGACATTTAAATAGATACATGAATAACAAGTGTTTGGAGGCATATGGGCCAAGTGCAGGCAGTTGGGACTAGTTAAGTTTGGGATCATTGTCAGCATGAACTGTTTGAACTGAAGAATCTATTTCCGTGCTGTATGACTCTATAACTCTTTAAGAGAGATTGCTGGAGTCTAAGGTATTTTCAAGATAACTGTTTATTCAACATGCTATGAGCCATTTTACACACTTAGACCTAGCACAAGGTTTACATGGTTGCGTCTCTCTTCAGAATCTCTCTGCATCATGTGATCTCTTACATGATTACTATTTTCATATTCAGGCATTAGCCCTTTACTCCACATCTACCCCTAAGTCCTTGCCTCTACATGATGTTTACTTTCTTCTAACAAAACTGGATGAGTTGTAGGTAAGGTGGAACTGGGTTTGCGATGTACAACATTTTTACAATTCAATTGGCCCCAAATCTTCCATCACTGTGTGCTAAAATTATCTTGTATTTCCTAAGGACTGTGTGGCCCCCTCCTTCTTCTGGAAAATGATGTACATCATGCTGTTCTTTACTGAAACTTATTTGCCAATCACAAAACTATTCTACTGTTTTTTTAATGTCTGGCTATTGTTGTGTTCTTTCTGAATTACAAACATCAGTTTTACAGCATTCATAAATATTGAAATTGTTCTCTGATTCCCAAGTCCAAACCAGCCATATAGACAATGAACTGGAGTGATCACAGCACTTGGGGAATACCACTTCCTACCAAATGCAATTTCCAAGTTATTCCCTTTGAACCTGATTCTTGTTTTCTGGGTTTTTTTTAGTTGTACTGCAACATATATTCTGTTAAATGTCCATCACACATGTGATCTTAATCACAAGTCTACAATGTTGTACCTTATTGAAAGCTTTTCAATCCATATTTGTTGGACAGATTGCATTACCCTCATCTATCCTTCCTGTTTCTTTTTAAAGAAGTTAACATGGACAGTCAAACATTACCCATATTTTAGAAGACTGTGCTGGTAGTCTTTATTATATTCCATTTCTATATGTTTTGTGTTCCATATTTGAATAAGGCTGAGTGTACATTATCTTCACTACCATCAATATTAAACTAATTGATCAATAGTTCCTTGGGCTTGTTCTATTTTTCCTTCTGTATGGGATCACTAAAAAATAGCTTTCTGCCATCATCTGCCACTGTTTATTTTTATATTAAATATTTGTATGAATGTAGTGATTTCCTCTTTCCAACCAATCAGCATTGTCCTCATTCAGTAAAAATATTGGTTTTCCCTCTATTTGATATTTCTTGTGCATTGTCTTGAAGAGTGCAAGACAAAAAAAAACTTCAATATAATGTATCTTTTGCACCATTGTTAAAGTGGATATTATTATGTTACCTAGGAATAGAACATTGAAATACAAATTAGTTCCTCTATGGATAAAGATGCATAAGTGCATACTGAATATCTGTTCTCATCCCTGGCCCCACAAAGCCAAAAGCTTTCTCAGTCCTTTTTTGAGCAACCTCCGTAAAATTAACACTGGACCAAGGTTGATGTGAATGAGCCCCTGCCTAATTTCTCATCTCCTCTTCTGCCCACCCCTTGCAATAGTGCTGTTAAGTAGGAGAAAAGGCAAAAGAGGCTCACATGCTTGTTTTCAATATCATGTGGATCAGTGTGTGTGTCCCAGTGAGACCTGAAATTGTACCTACATCCCAATACTCCAAACTCGTGGGTAATGAATTATTGCAGGGGGTTTCTGGAAAAACAATATTTGATATATATCATTTTTACATGGTTGCTGCCTTCTGTTTATGTTACAGTTGGCAATCAGGTGAACCCCCAAGAAAATTTATTCACCTCCATTTGACACAATGAATCAACCTCTCATTTTGTCTTCTATCATGTCATTATGCCATTAACATCATTATACCCTTGAGGGAAGAATGATACTAATGATGAAGTTACTTGTAAAATGCATGGTTTTCTTCTTGTGTTTGCAGTTGCTTTTAATGTCTTTGAGCCACATAAGGAACGTACTGGATGCTCTCTAGGATATTTTCCTTGTGGAAACATTTCAAAATGTTTGCTGCAGCTTCTCCACTGCAATAGTGTGGACGACTGTGGAAATGAAGCCGATGAAGAAACTTGTGGTATGTGTATAATTAACTACATTTTTCTGTAACAGTGGAAATATTATTCCTGATGTCCAGCTTTAGTTACACTTTCACTGTCAAAGAGTATGAAGGAGTATGGTTCTAACTTGGCAAAGGGAATGGCACAGAGCTTGCCATGCCATGGATAGAAATGTTCTACCTGTGCTCCTTGGCCCCAGACCTGTTGTAGCCTTTATGAGCAAGGTCACTGACCTGTCTGGCATGAATTTGAGAATGCAGCAAGACTGTGGAAAGTCTAGGAACTCACCACAATACATTCCAAAATACTCACAGGAACATAAGATACGAGAGCAGGAGTAGGTCACATGGACCCACGAAGTCCTGCTGTGTCATTCAATAAGATTATGACGGATCTGATTGTGGCCTTAACTCCAGTTTCTCTGCATACTCTTAAGCGTCCAGGTACTTTACAATGTCACAGGTTTGTACCGGAAAGTTTGGTGCTTGGTCCTTTGAATAATTCTCCCATAAATGAGTTAAGGAGGGAATTTGTGACATCAAAATGATGCCCCATATGAGACTTCTGGTATCTGCTCATGATGCTCATCCAGGCTATGGCAGAAGAAAAGACCATTACTAAATGAAGGAAATTGGCCACAAACCCAGCATCTCCTGTATACGACTTCAGACCCACGGCACTATGGTTAACACTTAACTTCTCTAAAATGACCTAGCAAGCCAAGTAGTTGTATTTAGGCAGCTCACAACCATCTGCTCAAGGAGAGTCAAGGATTGGCAACAAAGACCGATCTTGTTAGCAACATTCACATCCTGTAAATGGACAATAAAAAAAAGATCACTTCACACTTTTGCAATAAGCCTGTTGTTTGGTTGGGAGGAACAGGGATTCTCTTCCTAACCTCACTATTGCCATTTTCACCTCCATTTCATACCTATTGTCTACTCAGACATATCTTCCAAGACTTTCCATAAAGCCATGACAGGTAAAGTGAGTGTGAACTGTGTAAACAGTGTGGAGGTGTGATATGGACACCTACATTAGAAGTTAGTGAGATCCAAAGTTCAATTGTGGGTACGCCTCAGATATTTGGTTGGGTGTATACTTCTTATAAGAAGGGAATCTGCCCAGAGCCAAAGTGCTACACTTAATTTTCACATTATCACTCAATGACATGATTGAAATAATCTTTAAGTGTTGTATTTCTCTTTAAACTATACTTAAGGATTTCTTTATCCATTGGTTTTTCAGGGCTAGCTCTGATTGTTTTAATATTGATATAAACAACAACATAATTTGTGAATATATCTCTGTATCAATTCAGAATTAATTTTCTGCTGTGTGTTAAAAGAATACTTTCTCATTTGTAGATGACAACAGTGGATGGTCTGAGCTTTTTCAGTTATATTATGGAAGAATTTCAAAATATGAAACACCAGTTACCAACTGCAGTAAGTTTCTAAAGTTTCTCTACTTTGTGAGTTTGCTTAAATCTTTACAAAACCTGCTTCATAATTCATCATTTTTATTTTCTACCCAAGAAAATATGCCAGAGTTAGTTAGAAAGGTAGGTTTTCTTCTGGAGATGTCAGCTGCCTTTCAGAGAGATCAAGTGTTATTTAGGGTTTTATATAAATGTATGAAAGTGGATACCTTCAACAGAACTCTTAATTTGTCACAGTCATTTACATCCCCAAACCCTTTAAAGCTTTGAAAACAAAACAGCCTACTGGCTGCTTCTAATTTCACTAGCTATCTGCTGATATAAAACTGAGGGTCATCTTCAAAAGATTAGTTTTACATGACAGATTTCACATCGTGGCATTATCACAGCAGGTTCTGTAACTTAATAGTTTGATTCACAGCTCCTTAAGTGGTGATAAAGTCTTCGAAGCTTGTTTCTACAGGAGTTTAAATGACCAAAGGAAATTTTTTTAAAGGGTTTAAGTACTTGGAAAGAATTTAAATGTATTGAATGGATTTTTATGAATTAAAGTTTTATTTAAGACAAGTGATGTCTGCAGAACACACTTAGAACTTTATTTTATTTCATCTTACCATGGCATTTGCCCATGGTGGATAGGAGGTGAGTTGACATGAGGGGGTAAAGTGGTAAATATGGGAACATGATTTACATGATTTGGAAGTAGGATGACATTGGCTGTAAAAGGTCATTTTGTGAAAAGAGAGGGATAGTTGGAATGGAGCTTAAAAGGGACCATGGGAGGTGGGTGGATTCATGAGGTGACATGGATGGAACTATGAGTGTGTAGGGACAGAGGAGATGCGAGGGGCAAGGGCTATTTTTTGCTTCATTGTTTTACTTGCAACTAGGATAAAATCCCAGTACATGAGAGCACTGGTAACAAGACTACCTCTGCACCCAACTCCTGTGGCTGCCACCTCACCATTCTCGAGCTGGTGGCCCCAACTCCTGTTAACATGACAATCTGAAGATTTGGCGCATTTTGTCAGGGATGAAAATTCGTCCTTAGTGCCCTTGAAACTTCATTGAACATGGTCCTGGAGTTTGTGGAATCACCATAGATCATCATTGGTACACCATATAGTTTGACACCAAGAAGCTACTGATATGGGATTACAATTTTTCCTCACCTTTCCCTGTCAAGGATCTAAACTCTGATCATCACATTACAGTTAAATGATGGCAGAAAACAGCGTTTGAGAAGCCAGGTTGGTCTACTGATTTTTTGGCACAATATTGACAACCTGTAGTAATACCAGTGTTCAGATGGCTGTACTGAATGTACAATACCTCTAACAAAGGAAGCAAACAAAGAAAGATGCGATGCAGTTCGGAGGGTCGGTGTGGACTTTTGGGCCAAATGGCCTGTTTTCACACTGTAGGGATTCTCTGGATTATGGTTGCACCTTACGAGCAAGTGTATTTCAATAATGCATTGTCCTAGTATTCAGGTGTAGTACTGTTGTCAGAGAATGTACAGCAAACAGTTATTCTCCTGGGGTTAGTGTCCTTGTCCTGTAGATATCCAAAATGCATATTGTAAAGTGCAAATGTGCAGGCATCAGGTAAGGATGTTGTGTCTGCTCCCACAATCAATTAGCTAGCTGAAATTCGTGAAGAAAGGACTCTTGGACCGAACTTAAGGAACTAACCAGCACAATGAAATTGCACTCCAGCTTGGTTCAGCACCCAAATGAGAGTAAATCAGAAACCTATAGGAAGGAATAGACTGTTTTGAAATTCTATCTACAAGGTATATGGAAACTCTCTCTTTTGAAGAGTCTATCACAATAGTGAATTGATATAAGAACATTGCTTGTGCTTTTTAGAAATCCAGTAAATCACAAAAAGAATAATATGTTTCTGAAGAAAGGTCTAGGCCCAAAACGTCAGCCTTCCTGCTCCCCTGATGCTGCTTGGCCTGCTGTGCTCATCCAGCTCTACACCTTGTTATCTCTAATATATTGTCATATTTCTTTTTGCGCAGTGCTTGGGAATATTTCAGAGAAGTGTCAATGCAAAGGCTTGGAACTCGAGTGTGAACATGCTGAACTATATTCTGTTCCCCTGGTTTCATCCAATGTATTAGCACTGTAAGTATAGAAATATTCAGATTATACGAGATAGAAACAGCAGGCAAAACCTCTGGTAACAGTGAAGTTGTTGACAGTGGGACAGGAAGGGAGTTAGGGTGAGACTTCTGTTGAGCTGTGGGATCACATTGTGGCCAGTCAATTAGCTATATGTGGGCAGGGAGCATAGCAAGAGCACATCACCAACCTCTGGGTCAAAGGCCTGGCTGCCATACTTAAAGGGCATCCAGACAGGCATCAATAACTTGAAACAGGAAACATCATTAATTCTATGAGGACATTTTGGGAATTGCTGCTGCTGCCACCCACTTCCCCTTCTGATGATTGTGACTGTCACCTATGTCCAGGCACAGACAGGAGACACTGAAGTTTGGTGGCTTCTGGCCTCCAGGCCTATCTGGATAGGCAGGAGGATAGCTGCAGGAATTGCTCCCATCTTACCAAGGTAGAGGTTGTAACAAGCGTTAGCACTTATGGGCCCCATTCCAGGATCTGAGTGCAATGCAAAATGAGAATGAATGACTTGTTGCACTCTGCCAAGTTAAGTGGTACTGTATAGTCACTGCAAAGTGGCTCTCAAAATCCAAAGTCCGAAGGGAGTGGGGAGCGAATGTTCCCCCAAAAGCCCCCAAACACTTTGAAAATTCCAGTAACCATAACAATGAATCAGAGAAATGTCAGCCTGTGGATAGAAGTGACAGAATTTGCAAGGGACAGCTCTTCCAATCACACGATGTTTCTCTCTGCCACCTAGATAGGCTCAACCCATCAGCAGGGAGTGCAAGAGGAGGTGCTGTGATGAGCCACTCATGTGCTGTGGAAATGGAGATGCAGGGTCATGGATGCTGGGGCTGTTGCTGGAGACAGAGGAGATATCACAGCCTTGTTTGGGGGAGGCTGTAAAAGAAGAGGGGGAAAGAGGCTTGAAAAGGAAAGTATTAGAAGGTTGCCAAGGACCGGGGAGAATAAGGTGTTTACTTAGTAGCAAGAAAATTTTTAACTTCTATCAATAAATAAATACTCAACTAATTGGGAGCTCCAGGAGAAGTAAAATTACTGAGCCAATGAATCTAAAATACAAATGATGTAAATCTCTAGCTTTAGTTTCAGGAGATAGTACATGTGGATTACATGCAGTGGATGCTATAGTAATGAACATTGTTTTAATTATTAAATCTGAATTGGAGATTGAAATCTATAACACAGTGAAATGGTAGTAACTGCCTGGCGAGAATATTCCAGCTTTGTGCATAAACAATGGAAAGCTGTGACCTCACCAGTCTCCAGGTTTTGGCTGGTGACTATTTTCTGTTACGAAAGTGTATGTTACTTCTCATGAAATAAATGCTTATTGCTGACTTAAGCATTTTGACTTATATTAGTTTAAATATTATGTTGCCTGTGAAATTCACTCTTTTCTGGTATGTTGTGGCTTTAAATTTGATAGATCATTTTTTAATTATTAAAGATATTGATTAATTCTTCTAATTGTGATTCTGCACAACTTGAAATACATTAGACATCAACATAAATATAGAAGACATTGTTACTACATGCCTAAATCATCTATAAAATGAGCTGGCGAAAAAATAAGGAAGCTCATGAAAAATGAAACATAGACCCTCAAAATCAAAAAAAGGCTCTCAAATTAAAATTAACAGTTGCAATAATGATTTTTCAGTTGCTACGTTTTAGTTTTCAGCGACTCCTTTTTCATTCTCACTCAGTTATTAATTGGGTTATACCATCATGTAACAAAACTATTTTCTGTTTTTGTGTGGACATCTGGCTACTTGAATTCACGCAGAAGTAGAATTTTAAAAATTCATCAATATCCTCAATCATTGCTAACAATCCATTAAAGTTAAAGCTGCACACACACAAATGCATTAATTTCGTAGCTATAACAGAATTTCACTTGTATCACAGATCAGGTAAAAACATTTTTTAGTATATATCTCTCTATCCATATATTCAGTGACTGTTTTAGAACACATTTGGCTGAATTTAGCATTAAATTCCAGAACCTTCTCAGAAGCCAACATCAGCCAGACAATCAATACTCTACTACCTCCTGATGGGTCAGGAATACTAATTACAGTGTTAAAAGGAAAAACCCCTTTATGATAGAATTACAAGTTACACCCATCTTACATGAAGATGTGTTCCTGGTTTTCCAGCTATGGCCTAACGTTAGAAGAGATTCACCAGGATCTTGCCAAGGCAGCACAATTCAACCCTGAAGAAAGACCAGATAGACTGGGGTTGTTTTCCTTAGAGCAGAGAAGCTGAAGGGAACCTGATTGGGGTGTATAAAGTTCTGAGGAGCTTAGACAGGGTAGATAGGGAGAAACTATTCTCCTTGGTAGAGGGGTCAGTAACCAGGGAGTACAGTTTTAGGATAAAGAGCAGGAGGTTTAGAGGGGATTTGTGCAAAAATTGTTTCACCAGAAGTTTGTGGATATCTGGAACTGACTGATAGAAAGGGTGGTAGAATCCTGAAGATACTGAAATACCATAGAATACAAGCATTCAGGCCAAGTGCTGGAAAGTTGGATTTTTACTGACGGATATTTGATGACCAGCATGGATACAATGGGCCTCTTTTCGTGCTGTGACCTGATGATATTTAACCTGTGAAATGAGCTGAAGACAGTTGACTATTTGCAATGGTTGTTGCTTCTCCCCTGTAGATGGCTTGGTCACATGACTCCCACATTACGTAATCCTTTTTAATTATACAATTTTGAGATAGCAATCTGCTGGCAATATTAAAACTCCTAAATTCAAGACAAAGGATAATCCTCAAGCCTATAAAAAGCAGCCAACCATGTAAAAGTTTCGTTCGTCCAAATAGGGAGGCAGAAGTTACATTTCTTAAATAGACCTCCTCAGAAGAGTTTTGGAGAGATTTTTTAAAGGAACAAAACTGCCTATAACTCTTCAACTACTGGCCAGTCCATCAACCATCCCCACAATGGGATTCCAGATTGCAAACTTGGGCTTTGGACTCCATCTTAAAAACAAGAATAGTCTTAACTGGTTCTGAAAACTGAAAACTAACTCATATGTTTTCTACTTAAATTGTTACTAATCAAATAATTTCTTTACCCTTTCTATTCTATCTCTCTGTTTATGGTTCATAAGTCTGCCTGTGTAGTGAAGCACTCCGTGCACCTAAGGGTGGTATGGTGGCTCAGTGGTTAGCACTGCTGCCTCACAGCACCTGGGTCCTGGGTTCAATCCTATCCTTGGGTGACTGTCTATGTGGAGTTTGCATGTTCTCCCTGTGTCTGTATGGGTTTCCTCCCACAGTTCAAAGATGTGCAGGTTAAGTTGATTTGGCCATGGAATAAGGTAGGGGAGTGGGTCTGGGTGGAATGCTGTTCGGAAGATCTGTGCAGACCTGTTGGACTGAGTGGCCTGCTTCCACACTGTAGGGATTCTATGAAGAGTGTGGAATAAACCTTCCTTCTGGTTTAATTTGCCACATTGTTTTTGAGGTCTGTATAAAGCCAGAATCTACCAAATCAGAGGGAGTGGCAGAAATACACTGTCGCTATTTAAACAAAGGGAAAGCTTAAATTGCAATCTGCATCTTGAGAGATGGAGAAAATAGAAGGCAATTTGTTTTAAAACTCACAATCTGTCCACATTAGCAATTGGAATCAAATGACAGTGATAAGTTAGCAACAAATGTCTTTAAATAAGTGATACATCCTCCTCATCCATTATCCTAAACACATCTCCCACAGTGTACTGAGGTCAGAGCAAAAGCATTTTCATTGCGTAAGCTGGAAGATTTAACCTAACAGTTACAATCCTTTTTTTTATTGCATCTCAGATATCAGTGTCATATTTGAGTTGAATAATTGACAATGTTTTTCCTCAGAAAGGAGCTACTGAATAAGTGTAGGCATCAGTGAATTAAAGTTTTTCTTGGTCAAAACTTTTAAAACTTTGAGAGAAGCCTCCCTCTCCCTTGCCCACATGTATCTTCACCCTCCTCCCAACCACCTCCCTCACCCTTGCCGCCCTGCCATCGACCTTATAGCCACCACCTCTTTCCATTCTTGCAGCCTCTCTCTTCTCACTCTAATTGTTTCCTTCCTCTTTGTATCTCCTGAAACCTATTTCTCTCCACGCCATGCAGCTCCCACACACTTTTGCAGCCTTCTCCTCAACCATCTGCAGTCTCTATCTTCACTCTCATTCCCACTAACAGATGCAATTTCCAATAGACATTCTCTCTCTGTCTCTTATGGCAGTAAATAGCTATTTTTTACATGGTCTCCCTCTCAGTTCTGCCAGCAGCTGACTTCCTTTCATGTCCTTTCGGAATAGCCCAGCTAGTTGTTCCTCCAATGTCACACTGTTTCTTCCCCACATTTGCCGCTGAGAAGCTCACCAGTGAATGGAGAGGACCGATCCACTGACTCCTTAAGAGTTCTGTCCGTTCTACTCTGGGGACAACTTTTCTCTGCTTGGCAATTCATGACAGAATTTCCACAGGTATTTTAAGGAGTTTAGGGGTGGATTTTTCTACCACTCTTATGTGCTGATACGGATGTCTGCAAAAATGGCTTCCTGGCACTTGCTGTTGAGAAGCCTGAACTATCTTCAAACTTCTGAGACCTTTGTAATTTCATTCCACCATCGAAAAACTGATTTTTGCTCTTCCACACAATTAAGTTTCACCACACACTAACCTTGTCATTCCCGGAACTAGACAAGATTCCACCCACGATAATAAAATGTGAGGCTGGATGAACACAGCAGGCCAAGCAGCATCTCAGGAGCACAAAAGCTGACGTTTCGGGCCTAGACCCTTCATCAGAGAGGGGGATGGGGAGAGGGAACTGGAATAAATAGGGAGAGAGGGGGAGGCGGACCGAAGATGGAGAGTAAAGAAGATAGGTGGAGAGAGTATAGGTGGGGAGGTAGGGAGGGGATAGGTCAGTCCAGGGAAGACGGACAGGTCAAGGAGGTGGGATGAGGTTAGTAGGTAGCTGGGGGTGCGGCTTGGGGTGGGAGGAAGGGATGGGTGAGAGGAAGAGCCGGTTAGGGAGGCAGAGACAGGTTGGACTGGTTTTGGGATGCAGTGGGTGGGGGGGGAAGAGCTGGGCTGGTTGTGTGGTGCAATGGGGGGAGGGGACGAACTAGGCTGGTTTAGGGATGCAGTAGGGGAAGGGGAGATTTTGAAACTGGTGAAGTCCACATTGATACCATATGGCTGCAGGGTTCCCAGGCGGAATATGAGTTGCTGTTCCTGCAACCTTCGGGTGGCATCATTGTGGCAGTGCAGGAGGCCCATGATGGACATGTCATCTAGAGAATGGGAGGGGGAGTGGAAATGGTCCGCGACTGGGAGGTGCAGCTGTTTGTTGCAAACTGAGCGGAGGTGTTCTGCAAAGCGGTCCCCAAACCTCCGCTTGGTTTCCCCAATGTAGAGGAAGCCGCACCGGGTACAGTGGATGCAGTATACCACATTGGCAGATGTGCAGGTGAACCTCTGCTTAATGTGGAATGTCATCTTGGGGCCTGGGATAGGGGTGAGGGAGGAGATGTGGGGACAAGTGTAGCATTTCCTGCGGTGGCAGGGGAAGGTGCCGGGTGTGGTGGGGTTGGAGGGCAGTGTGGAGCGAACAAGGGAGTCACGGAGAGAGTGGTCTCTCCGGAAAGCAGACAGGGGAGGGGATGGAAAAATGTCTTGGGTGGTGGGGTCGGATTGTAAATGGCGGAAGTGTCGGAGGATGATGCGTTGTATCCGGAGGTTGGTAGGGTGGTGTGTGAGAACGAGGGGGATCCTCTTAGGGCGGTTGAGATGGGGGTGGGGTGTGAGGGATGTGTTGCGGGAAATACGGGAGACGCGGTCAAAGGCGTTCTCGATCACTGTGGGGGGAAAGTTGCGGTCCTTAAAGAACTTGGACATCTGGGATGTGCGGGAGTGGAATGTCTTATCGTGGGAGCAGATGCGGCGGAGGCGGAGGAATTGGGAATAGGGGATGGAATTTTTGCAGGAGGGTGGGTGGGAGGAGGTGTATTCGAGGTAGCTGTGGGAGTCGGTGGGCTTGAAATGGACATCAGTTACAAGCTGGTTGCCTGAGATGGAGACTGAGAGATCCAGGAAGGTGAGGGATGTGCTGGAGATGGCCCAGGTGAACTGAAGGTTGGGGTGGAAGGTGTTGGTGAAGTGGATGAACTGTTCGAGCTCCTCTGGGGAGCAAGAGGCGGCGCCGATACAGTCATCAATGTACCAGAGGAAGAAGAGATTCCACCCACTGTGCCTTCACTTCTTGTTTTCCCTCTTTATCTGATTCAGGAGATTGCCAGTCAATAAGCTAAGAAAACTTCATGCTGACAGTTTTAGCAACTATCAAGACCTTCGGGAACTGTAAGTGTCAATATTGCATGAGACTAAAAACTATTATATATGTTTTGGCTGTGATTACTTTTGGAAATCATTAGTTCATTGTTTGTTAGGAGCAGTGAAGGAACAGATTGTACTGTTTGCCTAACATGAAAGGGAGTGTCTTGTTGTATTATCACTGACTAATAATTCTGAGACCCAGGTAATGTCCTCAGGACTGGTGTCTGAATCCTGCCATGTCAGACGGGTGGAATATGAATTCAACAAAAATTTGGAATCCAATCTAATGATGTTAATGAATCTGTTGTCAATCATTGGGAAAAACTCATCTGGCTCATTAATGTCCTTCAGTGGCAGAAACTGCCATCATTACCTGGCCTGGCCTACATGTGAATCCAGACCCACAGCAATGTGGTTGACTCTTAACTGGCCTCTGGGCAATTAGGGGTGGGAAATAACTGTTGGCCCAGTCAGCAGTGCTCACAGCCAAGGAATGAATTAAAAGTATATAGTTATCTAATTCAGTGCAATATACTGCAAAGCATCTGTAGAAATGATGCACAGACTAGTAGCAGGGAGGCTCTTTAACCAAGATAATAAAATGTGAGGCTGGATGAACACAGCAGGCCAAGCAGCATCTCAGGAGCACAAAAGCTGACGTTTCGGGCCTAGACCCTTCATCAGCCTCTCTGATGAAGGGTCTAGGCCCGAAACGTCAGCTTTTGTGCTCCTGAGATGCTGCTTGGCCTGCTGTGTTCATCCAGCCTCACATTTTATTATCTTGGAATTCTCCAGCATCTGCAGTTCCCATTATCTCTGAGGCTCTTTAACCAATCATACTGAAGAATCTCATATGAGACACAATCTCAAAGCAGAAAGTAGAAAAGCTCAAACATAAATTAGATTTCAATTTCAGCCAATAAAATAAAGAATAGGTCACATACATGGAATTAAGGAAGTGACATAAATGAAGACTTTGAAAAAAACTTTTTAATCGTCACCATTAAATTTCTTCTGAGATAAAGTAGCCCCAAATTTGTAAACTTAGTTTTTTACCAAGCAGTACACTGTTCAACTATAATTAGCACTTAGTATATTATTAGAAACTTATACTTGATTACGTATGCCCGACCTCCTTTATCTGCCTTTAATGTGAGGCTAATAGATAATTGCCCAAAGGTAAAGCCTTAATGTGATTTCTGTGGCAACTCCAGTGGCAGAGCAATCTGTGAAGGAACAGGGTAGTTCTGAGAGTAACTTGCAGATTTCTGCATGCACCAATACCTTCAGATGCAGAAACTGCTGCCAGTTTTACTCTGTAATAACAGCAAGTTTACAACTTCCACCAGTTAGCGAGGTTGTTACAGGAACGTTTCTTTGGTTATGCATGGATCTATTCCTTCTCCAACTGAAGATCTGAAAACTGAATGAAACCCAATAATTAATTCCAAATAATACACTTAAATCGCTCAAAATCCATCCATAATTTGCCTTGTCTTCAATTTTCTCAGAATTTCTGTTGATGAAGTTACAGCAACTGCAAGTACTTTTTATCCACTCCCCTCCCCAACCAAACCCCATCCCACCATGCTCGAATTCTGTTGGTATTTCACTGAGTTTGGATGCTTATACTAATAATATGCTGGAATAACCTTAGTAAAGAGAGAGTGGAACTTTTGCTCAAAAGGATCAGAAAGTCCTGACCTCAATCGGCCAGCAGCTCTGTAGGGCTTCAGCATGTACAGTAAAAGCTGCTGAGCTGACCCATTCCTTCCATCTTGCTCCTCAGTCTGCAAAATTGCAACAGTGGTGGAATAAGACCTCAAACAGCAGCAAATTTAAATAAAATTTATTTATTTATAAAATAATGTGGAGTCTGTGTGGGTGGAGTTGAGGAACCACAAAGGCAAAAAAACCATAATAGGAGTTATGTACAGTCCTTCTAACAGTGATCAGGACCAGGGGCGCAAGATGCACCGGGAAATAGATAGGGCATGTCAGAACGGCAAGGTCACGGTGATCCTGGGGGACTTCAATATGCAGTGGACTGGGTGAATAATTTTGCCGGTGGATCCAAAGAAAGGGAATTCATGGAATGTTTGCAGGATGGCTTTTTGGAATAGCTTGTGGTGGAGCCATCAAGGGAGCAGGCTATTCTGGACTTAGTGCTATGTAATGAGCCAGACTTTATAAAAGACCTTAAAGTAAGGGAACACTTAGGAGGCAGCAATCATAATATGGTAGAGTTCAGACCGCAGTTTGAAAGAGAGAAGGCAAAATTAGATGTAATGGTGTTACAGTTAAATAAAGGTAATTACAGGGGCACGAGAGAGAAATTGACGAAAACCAACCAGGCAGGGAAGACAGTAGAGCAACAATGGCAGGAGTTTCTGGGTGTATTTGAGGACACAGTACAGAGGTTCATCCCAAAGAAAAGAAAGATTATCTGGGGTAGGATTAGAAAGCCATGGCTGACAAAGGAAGTCAGGAAATGTATCAAAGAAAAAGAGACAGCCTATAAAGTGGCCAAGAGCACTGGCAAATCAGAAGATTGGGAAGGCTACAAAAAAACAGAGGATAACAAAGAGAGCAATAAGGAAGGAGAGGATCAAATATGAAGGTAGGCTAGCTAGTAATATTAGAAATGATAGTAAAAGCTTCTTTCAATACATAAGAAACAAACGAGAGGCAAAAGTAGACATTGGGCCGTTCCAAATTGATGCTGGAAGGCTAGTGATGGGAGATAAGGAAATAGCTGAAGAACTTAATAAGTACAATGCGTCAGGCTTCAGAGTGGAAAACATGAGTAGTATGCCAACAATTAGGGAGAGTCAGGGGTCAGAGTTGAGTATGGTAGGCATTACAAAAGAGAAAGTGCTAGAAAAGCTAAAAGGTCTAAAAATTGATAAATCTCTTGGCCCCAATGGGCTACATCCTAGAGTTCTGAGGGAGGTGGCTGAAGAAATAGCAGAGGCTTTGGTTGTGATCTTTCAAAAGTCACTGGAGTCAGGGAAAGTTCCAGATGATTGGAAAATTGCTGTTTTGACCCCCTTGTTTAAGAAAGGATCAAGGCAAAGGATGGAAAGTTATAGGCCAATTAGCCTAACCTCAGTTGTTGGTAAAACTCTAGAATCCATTGTCAAGGATGAGATTTCTAAATTCCTGGAAGTGCGGTGTCAGATTAGAACAAGTCAGCAAGGATTTAGTAAGGGGAGGTTGTGCCTGACAAACCTGTTGGAATTCTTTGAAGAGGTAACAAGTATGTTAGACCAGGGAAATCCAGTAGATGTTATCTATCTAGACTTCCAACAGGCCTTCGATACGGTGCCTCATGGAAGGCTGCTGAGCAAGGTGGGGGCCCATGGTGCTCAATAGACAATAGGTGCTGGAGTAGGCCATTTGGCCCTTCGAGCCAGCACCACCATTCATTATGATCATGGCCGATCATCCACAATCAGTATCCTGTTCCTGCCTTATCCCCATAACCCTTGATTCCACTATCTTTAAGAGCTTTATCCATCTCTTTCTTGAAAGTATCCAGAGAGTTGGCCTCCACTGCCTTCTGGGGCAGAGCATTCCATATATCCACCACTCTCTGGGTGAAGAAGTTTTTCCTCAACTCTGTTCTAAATAGCCTACCCCTTATTTTTAAACTGCATCCTCTGGTTCTGGACTCACCCATCAGTGGAAACATGCTTCCTGCCTCCAGAGTGTCCAATCCCTTAATAATCTTATATGCCTCAATCAGATCCCGTTTCATCCTTCTAAACTCAAGTGTATACAAGCCCAGTCGCTCCAATCTTTCAACATATGATAGTCCCACCATTCTGGGAATTGATCTCGCGAACCTACGCTGCACTACCTCGATAGCAAGAATGTCCTTCCTCAAATTTGGAGACCAAAACTGCACACAGTACTCCAGGTACAGTCTCACCAGAGCCCTGAACAGCTGCAGAAGGACCTCTATGCTCCTATACTCAATTCCTCTTGTTATGAAGGCCAGCATGCTATTAGCTTTCTTCACTTACTGCTGTACCTGCATGCTTGCTTTTATTGACTGATGTACAAGAACACCTGGATCTCATTGTACTTCCCCTTCACCTAACTTGACTCCAATGAGATAGTAATCTGCTTTCCTGTTCTTGCCACCAAAGTGTATAATCACACATTTATCCACATTAAACTGCATCTGCCCTGTATCCGTCCATTCACCTAGCCTGTCCAAGTCACCCTGTATTCTCATAACATCTTCCTCACATTTCACACTGCCACCCAACTTTATGTCATCAGCAAATTTACTAATATTACTTTTAATGCCTTCATTTACATCATTAATATATATTGTAAACAGCTACGGTCCCAGCACCGAGCCTTGTGGTACCCCACTGGTCACTGCCTGCCATTCCGAAAGGGACCCGTTTATCACTACTCTTTGCTTCCTGTCAATCAGCCAATTTTCAGTCCAACTCAGTATTTTGCCCCCAATACCATGTGCCCTAATTTTGTTCACCAATCTCCTTTGCGGGACTTTATCAAAGGCTTTCTGAAAGTCCAGATACACTACATCCACTGATGCTCCCCATCCATCTTCATAGATACATCCTCAAAAAATTCCAGAAGATTAGTCAAGCACGATTTCCCCTTCGTAAATCCATGCTGACTCTGACCTATCCTGTTACTGCTATCCAAATGAGTTGTAATTTCATTTTTTATAATTGACTCCAGCATCTTTCCCACCACTGACGTCAGGCTAACCGGTCTATAATTTCCTGTTTTCTCTCTCCCTCCTTTCTTGAAAAGTGGGACAACATTTGCCACCCTCCAATCCGCAGGAACTGATCCTGAATCTATAGAACCTTGGAAAATAATTACCAATGTGTCCACAATTTCTAGAGCCACCTCCTTAAGTACCCGGGGATGCAGACTATCAGGTCCCGAGGATTTATCGGCCTTCAGACCTAACAGTCTGTCCAACACCATTTCCTGCCTAATATAAATTCCCTTCAGTTCATCCATTACCCTAGGTCCTTCAGCCACTACTGCATCTGGGAGATTGCTTGTGTCTTCCCTAGTGAAAGACAGATCCAAAGTACTTATTCAACTCTTCTGCCATTTCCTTGTTCCCCATAATAAATTCACCCGTTTCTGACTTCAAGGGCCCAATTTTAGTCTTAACCATTTTTTTTCTTTTCACATACCTAAAAAAGCTTTTACTATCCTCCTTTTATATTTTTGACCGGTTTTCCTTCATAGCTCATTTTTTCTCTGTGTATTGCCTTTTTAGTTATCCGCTGTTGCTCTTTAAAAGCTTCCCAGTCCTCCGGTTTCCCACTCATCTTTGCTATGTTATACTTCTTCTCTTTTATCTTTATACAGTCTTTAACTTTCCTCGTCAGCCACGGCCACCCCTACCTCCCCTTAGGATCTTTCTTCCTCTTTGGAATGAACTGATCCTGCACCTTCTGCATTATATCCAGAAATACCTGCCATTGTTGTTCCACTGCCATCCCTGCTAGGGTATTGTACCATTGAACTTTGGCCAGCTCCTCCCTCATAGCTCCATAGTTCCCTTTATTCAACTGCAATACTGACACTTCCGATTCTCCCTTCTCCCTCTCAAACTGCAGATTAAAACTTATCATATTATGGTCACTACCTCCTAATGGCTCCTTTACTTTGAGGTCCCTGATCAAATCCTGTTCATTGCACAACACCAGATCCAGAATTCCCTCCTCCCTGGTAGGCTCCAGTACAAGCTGTTCTAAGAATCCATCTTGGAGGCACTCCACAAACTCCCTTTCTTGGGGTCCAGTACCATCCTAATTCTCCCAGTCTACCCGCATGTTGAAATCTCCCATAACAACTGTAGTGATACCTTTGCGACAGGCCAATTTCAACTCCTGATTCAACTTGCACCCTACATCCTGACTACTGTTTGGGGGCCTATAGATAACTCCCAATAGGGTCTTTCTACCCTTAGAATTTCTCTGCTCTATCCATACTGACTCTACATCTCCTGATTCTATGTTCCCCCTCGCATGGGACTGAATATCATTCCTTACCAACAGGGCCACCCCACCCCCTCTGCCCACCGGTCTGGCCTTTTCGATAGCACGTATAGCCTTGAATATTCATTTCCCAGGCCCTGTTCACTTGAAGCCACATCTCAGTTATCCCCACAACATCATACTTGCCAACTTCCAACTGAGCCTCAAGCTCATCCATCTTATTTCTTATGCTTCGTGCATTCATATATAATATTTTTAATTTGTTTCTCCCCTCACCCTTCCTATCAATCCCTATTTCACTTGGCCATACTATACAATCCCTTCTTAAGTTTTCTGCTCTGTTGATTCTGTTGTCTTTCTTAACTTCTCTTATTCTCACTTTCCCTTTAAATTGATTCTTAAATTTCCAGTTTGGGCCCTCGCCCCCATTACTTAGTTTAAACACACCTGTGTTGCAGTGGCAAACCTACCTGCCAGAATGCTGGTCCCCCATCTATTAAGATGCAAACCGTCCCTCTTGTACAATTTATCCTTACTGCAAAACATACCCCAGTGATCCAAGAATTTAAATGCTTGCTTCTGGCACCAGTCCCTCAGCCACACGTTCAAGTCCATTATCTCTCTGTTCCTGCCCTCTCCAGCCTGAGGAACTGGGTGCAAACCGGAGATAACCACCCTGAAGTCCTGCTTTTCAGCCTTCTTCCGAGTTCTCTGAAGTCCCGCTGTAGAATGCCCCTCCTTTTCTTCCCGACGTCATTAGGGCCGACATGCACGACCACCTCTGGCTCTTCACCTTCGTCCTAGAGCATTCCCTGCACTCTATCAGTAACGTCCTGGATCCTGGCACCAGGAAGGCAACACACCATCCTCAAATCTCGCCTGTTGCCACAGAAACCCCTGTCAGTCCCTCTCACCAGGGACTCCCCTATTACCACAGCCCTCCATGATGTCTGACTCCTCGGCTCTGCCTCTACACTAATTTTTGACTCGCAGACCTGTCCACCTCTCGGACTGGCAGTATCGTTTGTCTCGACAGTTTCCAAGACAGTCAGCCTGTTTACAATAGGTGCTTCTCCTGGGGTCTCTTGTACTTCATTCATGTCTTCCTTCGTCAACGACATTCCCCTTCTCTCTTCAGGTATCCTCAGTGTAATGACCTCGCTGAAGGTCCTGTCCAGAAAATTCTCATTCTCTCGGATGAGCCTGAGGTCATCTAGTTCTTTCTTCAGGCCTGCAACAACCTCCTTCAGAAGCTGAATGTGTACACACTTTCCACAGCTATAGGAGCCAGAAACATCATCAGTGTCCCTGACCTCCCACATCATGCACGCAGCACACTGAATCAGCTTGGCAGCCGTGTCTTCACCCTCTTCAACAGTGACGTAATCTCCTCACTGAGCCTCTTCGCCGAAAACTCCTGACCCAAAGACTCGCACTTTACTCATCAGGCAGTTCCCTCAACCCTTGTTTTTTGCAGTGAGACTGTGAACTCTAAATTAGGTTCGAGGGGGAGGGTGGGAGGGAGAGCCTACCGTGTAGGACCTGGGGCCGAGAACACACCTACATAAATAGCACTCACTTACCTTCCCAACTGCCCCTCTGCCCTGACCTCACGTCCGCCTAGCTCCCGCCGCTCTCCACTGCAAAAAGGACCGCTGGCTTCAAGGTAAGTACTTAAATAGCACTCACTTACCTTCCCGACTGCTTCTCTGCCCTGACATCACGTCCGCCCGGCCCCTGCCACTCTCCGCTGCAAAAAGGTGAGTTACTGGCTTGGATTGAGGATTGGCTGTCTGACAGAAGGCAGAGAGTTAGGATAAAAGGTTCTTTTTTGGAATGGCAACCGGTGACGAGTGGTGTCCCGCAGGGTTCAGTGTTGGGGCCGCAGCTGTTCACCTTAATGTATTAATGCTCTGGATGAAGGGACTGGGGGCATTCTGGTGAAGTTTGCCGATGATACGAAGATAGCTGGACAGGCAGGTAGTACTGAGGAGGTGGGGAGGCTGCAGAAAGATTGAGACAATTTAGGAGAGTGGTCCAGGAAATGGCTGATGAAATTCAACATGAGCAAGTGTGAGGTTTTGCACTTTGGAAGAAAGAATACAGGCGTGGACTATTTTCTAAATGGTGAGAAAATTCGTAAAGCAGAAGTACAAAGGGATCTGGGAGTGTTGGTCCAGGATTCTCTAAAGGTTAACTTGCAGGTAGAATCCGTGATTAAGAAAGCGAATGTAATGTTGTCATTTATCTCAAGAGAGTTGGAATATAAAAGCAGTGATGTGCTTCTAAGACTTTGTAAAGCTCTAGTTAGGCCCCATTTAGAATACTGTGTCCAATTTTGAGCCCCACACCTCAGGAAGGACATACTAGCCCTGCAGCGTGTCCAGCAGAGATTCACACGGATGATCCCTGGAATGGTAGGTTTAACGTATGATGAACAGCTAAGGATCCTGGGATTGTATTCATTAGGGTTTAGAAGGTTATGGGGAGATCTAATAGAAACTTACAAGATAATGTTTGGCTTAGAAGGGGTGGATGCTGGGATGTTGTTTCTGTTAGGCAGGGAGACTAGGACCCATGGGCACAGCCTTAAAATTAGAGGGGGTAAATTTAAAATGGAAATGAGACGACATTTCTTCAGCCAGAGAGTGGTGGGCTTGTGGAATTCATTGCCACAGAGTGCAGTGGAGGCCGGGACGTTAGATGCCTTCAAGGCAGAGATCGACAAATTCTTGATTTCACAAGGAATCAAGGGCTACGGGAAGAGTGCAGGGAAGTGGAGTTAAAATGCCCATCAGCCATGAATTAAATGGCGGAGTGGACTTGATGGGCCAAATGGCCTTACTTTGACTCCTCTGTCTTATGGTCTTAAAATCTTTCCAATGTTTCTGTTAAGCATTGGTAAAAGTTGTCAACAGATTGATAGTAGACTAAGCATTAAGTATTAGTAAAACCTCTGTTTTAAATGCACAGCCCAGTGTGGAACTGATTGTGGAAATGTTGGGGAGGGGCAAAATCAGTGAGGTCCCTATTCTTGACTGCCATCTAGTGGCCTATGCTGAAAGTGGACTTTTGTGAACATTTTAAAGTGACACGAGAATGAGCCCCTATCATGCTATAGAGCGCAAATGAATAATCTACTTATAATTCCATCCTTAATTTACACCAACTATATTAGCAACAAATAAATACTTCTGAAATATCACAGTACACTATTCGAGTAAACAGGTTAAGATCCATGGTATAATATTGCATGTTATACAATTGAACCAATCCCAGCATAATGTAGTACCTTCAGATGATAGTACTACAAAATTGAAGGAGCGAAGATCATAGTAAGTAGAGAACATTGTTTGATTCAGGTTCCCAATGAGTTCTACTCTAACCCACCAAAAGAATCTTCTGTATAGTATAGAGCCTACATACAGACTGAGATACTAGAGGGTGCAGAACCGAAAGCAATAGTGTAGAAACAGGCCCTTCAGCACAACAAGTCCACACCGACCCTTGGAGCATCCCGTCCAGACCCATTCCCCCTGTGCAACACATGCCTGAACACTGCAGGCAATTTAGCATGGCCAACCCACCTACCCTGTACGTCCTTGGACTGTGGGAGGAAACCAGAGCACCTGGAGGAAATCCACGCAGACACTGGGAGAATGTGCAAACTCCACACAGACTGTCACCCGAGGGTGGGATTGAACCCAAGTACCTGGCACTGTGAAGTAGCAGTGCTAACCGCTGACCCACCGTGCCACAATACTAGTTCCTGAACTGAACAGATCTGTTAAAATTTGTATCAACTTAACTCATTGAGCAAGACAGTGTAATGAGAGATCCTTTTTTTTAAAATTCATCGCTCAGGGGATGAAGCTGGGCCAGCATTTATTGTCCACCCCAAGATGCCCCTGATAAGCTGGGTGGTGAGCTGCCTTCTTGAACTGCTGCAATCCATTTGCTGTAGGTAGACCCACAATACTGTTAAGGAGGGAATTCCAGTATTTTTGCTAAATGACAGTGAAAGAACAGAGATATAGTTCCAAGTCAGGATGGTGAGTGCCTCGGAGGGGAGCTTACAGGTAGCTATCTTCCCATGAACCTGCTCTCCTTGTCCTTCTAGAAGGAAGTGGTTGTTGGTTTGGGAGGCAGTGCCTAAGGAGCATTGGTGAATTCTTACAGTGTATCTTGTAGATGATACACAGTGCTGATACTGAGTTTCTGGAGTGGATGTTTATGAATGTGGTACTGTTTTGTCGTGGACGATGTTAAGCTTCTTGAGCATTGTTGGAGCTGCATCTATCCAGGAAAGTGGGGAGTTTTCCATCACAATCCTGGCTTGTTCCTTATAGATGGCAGACAGGCTTTAGGGAATAAGGAGGTGAATTACTCATTGTAAGATTCCTGGCCTGTGTTCTGTTCTTTTAGCAACTGCATTTATATGGCTAATCCAATTCAGTTTCTGGTTGAAGGATACCAACAGGCTGTTGACGGTGGGGGTTTCAGTGACGCTGATGTCATTGAGTGTGAAGGTACATTGGTCAGATTCTGTATTATTGATCATGGCCAATACCTGACACTTGTTTGGCACAAATGTTTCTTTCCACATATCAGCCCAAATATGGGCATTGTCCAGGTCTTGTTGCATTTGGGCATGGACCACTTCAGTGTCCAACAAGTCGTGAATGGTGCTGAAAATTGGACTGTCATCAGTGAAAGTCTTGAGGGAAGATCGTTGAACCAAGGACACTGCATTGAAGAACTCCTGCAGAGATATCCTGAGGCTGAAATATCTGACCTCCAACAGCCACAATCATTTTCCTTTGTGCCAGGTATGATTCTAACTAGCAGAGAGTTTTCTCCCTTTTCCCATTTAATCCAGTTCTGCTTGGGCTCCTTGCTACCACATTTGATTAAATGCAGCCCTAATATAAAGAGCAGACACTCTCACCTCATCTCTGGACTTCGGCTGTTTTGTCATTTTTTGGACCAATGTTTTAATTAGATCAGGAGCTGAGTTGCCCTAGTGGAATCCAAGCTGTGTTTCAGTGAACAGTTATTGCTGAACAGTGGCTGCTTGATAGCTCAGTTTGTGACACCTTCCATCACTTTACTGTTGATTGAGAGTAGATTGATGGGCCAGTAATTGGCCAGGTTGGATTTGTTTTAATTTTTGTACATAGAACATATATGGGCAATTTTCCACCTCGTCAGGGTACTACCAATAGGACCATACTGAAACAACTTGACTCGAAGCATAGCAAGATCCTTGAAGCTTTGGAGGAGACCGTGATGGATCATCTACTGGGCACATCTGGCTGAAGATTGTTGCAAAAATTTCAGCCTTATCTTTTGATCTGATGTGCCGGCTTTCCTTATCACTGAGATAAGTTAGAATTTTGGTTAGGGTCATGGCTGGTGGAGTCCCTTTCTTGAGTGAGGGACTGCAGAGCTCAGACCTGAGCCATTGCCTGTGGATTGACTCTGTCTGTCTATCATTTACTTTTTATGTTGTTTGGATTGCAAGTAGTCCTATTTTGTAGCGTCACCTGAATTTTAGGAATGCCTGATGCTGTGCCTGTCATGCCCTTCAGCACTCTTTGTTGAACCAGTGTTGATCTCTTGGCTAATGGTAATGATAGTATGGGGATATGCTAGATCATGACAGTTCCCAATTTTAGTGGAGTACAGTTCAGCTGCTGCTATGGGCCCACAGTGCCTGTGGATGCCAAGTCCTGCCTTGCTAGATCTTTTTTAAAATTTGTTCCATTTACCACTAGGGTAGTATTACACAATGCAATGGAGGGTATTCTCACTATGAATACAGGATTTTATCTCCCCAAGGACTGTGCGATAGTTACCAATGCTGTCATGGGCATATGTGTCAGCAGCAGGCAGATTAGTGACAATGAAGTATGTTTTCCCCCTTTTGTTGGGTCCCTTGCTGCTTTCTGCTAACCGTAGGACACCATTTATTGCCCATCTGTAAATGTCCTGGAGAAGTTGGGAATGAGCTGGCAACTTCAGTTGCTACAGTCTTTCAGGTGTAGGGACACTTACAGTTTTGTTAGGAATGGAGTTTCAAGATTTTGACCCAGTAACAGTGTAGTGCTTTTGTCATCTTGGTCTATGCGCTGGCCCTTAGCATAGGCTTGTAGCTGGCACCACATGTATACTTTTAAATTCCAGTTCTCCTTTTCTTCCACACTCAAGTACCTCTATCTTTGAAATTCAAACTTTCATGAGCTAAATTTTTGTCCAGTTTCACATTAGGAAAATTGAAACTATCATCTCCCCACCAATACCACACCACACCAAACTTCATACTCACTGGTTCCATCTCCTTCCCCAGATGATGTCTCATACTGAACAAGACTATTAGCATCTCATTCTAGCCCAACCTGGGTTTCTAGCCAAAAACCGCCTGATCCCAAAAGGCCTCCTTCCTTCTCTGTAGCATTGGGCAAAATCTTAATGAAATTGTTTACAATTTGGGATGAGGATCAGGTTAATTTCCAGATTCCAACACTGCATCGGTTCACAGACAGGGGGAGTCTTAAAAGAGGTGGTCAATTAAGAGGCTACCTCTCCATTCACTCTCCAGTTAAGGAGGGCTGCCATGTTTTCAAGCTGTAGTGGCCCCATCACACTGGACTGACAGCTGCCCCATGGGGTACTGCTGAGGACAAGAGCCGGCTGTGAGAGCATCTCAAAATGGACGCACTATTTAACTTGATGTGATAACAAAGTGTGGAGCTAGATGAACACAGCAGGCCAAGCAGCATCTCAGGAGCACAAAAGCTGACGTTTCAGGCCTAGACCCTTCATCAGAGAGCTGAAACGTCAGCTTTTGTGCTCCTGAGATGCTGCTTGGCCTGCTGTGTTCATCCAGCTTCACACTTTGTTATCGTTAACACTATTTAACTTCTTCACAAATGTTAAACTTAAATAGGTCACTCAAACCTTGATGGATATCAGTGATGGTGAATAGACCATTTCCAGAAGATTAGACAGAGAAGCCAGGTAAAGGAAGAGGTGGATCAGGCGAAAGGTAGAAATCAGAACTAAAGTCAATGAATTTTTACAGTTCATGGCAGGAGCAGAAGGGGATACTGACATGGTCATCAAGATACAAAAAAAATGTTGAGGGGGCCTGAGTAGAGCTGGAATAATGAAGTTTCCACGTATTCTACAAAAAGGTCAGGATAGTTGGTGCACATTTTATTTGTAGGAGCTGAGTGGAATTGAATATTGTTCACTTCAGACTTATTTACTCTCATAGCCACTCTGACTACATTTTCCATGCTTCCTGTATAGGCTCCATTCCATGCTCCGACTTTCTCCATCTCTGTTGCAACCTTCGACACCAGTGCTTCTGCCATCTTCCTTTATCCTAAACTGAAGATTCCCACCTAGCATGGTTTATTGGGCTTGATCCACTTCACACACCTTTGTTTTCACTCATTCCCCTCCCTCTTGGATCTATGATAGGATTCCTCTTCTCCACTCCGTCAGATTCCATATTCAATGAATCATCCTTTGCCACATCATCAAGCTGTGGCGTGATGCAACCACAAAAGACATCTCCTCCCTTTCAGCATTCCACAGCAACATTTTCTCCATAACACTCTGGTCCACTCCTCAGTCAGCCGTAACAGTTGCTCTCTTCTCACAGCACCTCTAAAATCAGATATAGAAGTTACCTCACATGTCCTTTCCAACTGCCCAAGGCCCCACAGACTCCTCTCAGGTGAATCACTAATTTTTTTGTATTTCTTTCAATTTAGTAATATATATTCTTTGCCCACAATGTAATCTCCTCCATGCTGGGCAGATTGCTTCATGAAATACCTCCACTCTGTCCTCAAGCATTACCCTGAGCTTCCAGTTCCTTGTCATCTTAATTCTCCACTTTGCTCCCATTCTAATTTTCTGTCCATAGCCTGCTGCAGTGTTCCAGTGAATCTCAAAACTCAAGTAGCAGGACCTTCCCATTCTACTGCCTCTGGACTCAACATTGAGTTTGACAGCTTTATGTCATATCTTCCGATTCTATTTTTGTTCCTTTTGCTTTTTTCCTTCCCTGTTGTTTGGTTGTTTTTCATTATGTTTCTTTTTTCCCTTCATGTTGCACTCTGTAGGTTTTTATGAAGCAATTTATGAGTCACGGGACACAAACTTTTTGTTTCTTTACTATATCCATTTCTACTGTTTTTGGCTACTGAATTATGAAATATTTTGCTATTTAGTCTCACCAGCTTCTACCCTATCACACATCTTCCCATTTGTTTTTCCTGCCTCCCTCCTGACTTACAGCATCTTATATTTTTATGTTGCCTCAGTTCTGATGAAAGGCCTTTAATTCTGCTATATATTGACAAATCTCACAGACAATCTAGTGCTGAAACAATAATTTAAACTTTGTAGCATGTAACAACCAAAATAAGACCCCTTAAGTAAGCCTCACAACTCAATTAACCATTACCCAATTAATGTTAGAATTTAGCCTTGATTCCAACCAATAATGTCTGTCTGTGGTGTGTCCAGGGTTCAATCCTTATGCAAAGCTGTTTTCCGGAGTTCTGCTAAACAGGGAATTGTAGTGTTCAATTTTTAAACGTCTTTCATCCTTCAGGTCCGTGATGTGATATTATTGATGATTCTTTAGGGTCCTTTTATCCAACATATTGATTACTCACTTGGGTCCTTGGGACTCCGGCTTGCTTCCTTGTTGGAAATAAATTCTTGGTTCCTTGTAGCATTTGGCCTTAACTGTCTGTTAAATAAAAAATGGTCTTTAAGTTCTTTAGCAGGTCAGTCATTTATCCTTGTGGCATGAGGCATCCGATTACAAAGCAGACGTCAAGCAGTTTTGATTATGTAGCGTCAACTCCTTATTTCCCAGACATGGCTGATTGCTTTCAATCTCTGTGTAACAGTTTGTCTTTCTCCCTTCACAGCTCATTCCAGACAGCTATTGCTGCTCATTTTGTTTGTAAGTTTATGTTTGTTGATTCATTCAATCCATGAACAGTTACAGGGTGGCACAGTGGTTAGCACTACTGCCTCACAGTGCCAGGCACCTGGGTTCATTTCCCCCCCTTGGGAGGCTGTCTGTGGAGTTTGCACATTCTCCCTACATCTGCATGGGTTTCCTCCTGGTGGCCCAGTTTCCTCAGTCCACAGTCCAAAGATGTGCAGGTTAGCTGGACTGGCTATGCTAAATTGCCCATTGTGTTCCCAGGATGTGTAGATTGGATGGGTCTGGGTGGGATGCTCTGTGGAATCCTTTCATTCTGTGTTACCTATGCCTTGTTCTTTTGTTATTGGAGCTACCATACGTATCACTTCATGAGGCACAAATACCCAGCGTGGACTTGGTGGGCCGAAGGGGCTGTTTCCACATTGTTAGGAATTCTATGATTCTGGAGTCCATGACGCCACAGGTCACCAACTTAAAATATTAATGTTCCTCTCCACACATGCTAACGTGATTAACTGATTTCTTTATAAACAGCCACCATTGTTGACCCTGATCTGTTCTACCTCCCAATCTTCCGTAGGTACAATGAAGGGCATTTTAGCTTCAGAGCATTCATGTCTCATGAAGTGATACTTATGGTAACTCTAATAACAAAAAAAAAGACATGGGTAACACAGAATGAAAGGATTCCACAGAGTTTCAATAGAACTCCTGCTTTCTGCATATATATTATAATTGTAGGCACTTGCATGTCTGAGTTCAAGCTATACATTTTGGAGGTAAACTCTGCTACACTTCCCCTAGCTACCAGAAGACTCAGTAAGATGGAAACAGACGTTTATACTGTCAGGTCTCATGACATAACATGGTAATGATACTATGAGCATGTCCATTAATTGAACATTGTATTCTGACTGAGAGACGTAACTCAACAGATGCTTCCAGATATGCTGAGTTTTGCCAGCTCTTTTGTATTCTTATTTCAGATCAGCAATATTTTGCTTTTGCTTTAGTTTTATGAATTGCTTAATTAAGATTAGAAAATCCAAAGTTTGCATTTCTTTCCTTATTATGAAAGTTTCTGAAGTCATAGGCCAGAAAGATTAATGATTTGCTCTTTGACATTTTTGATACTTGAAGAGTATGGAGTCAACTGAAGCCTCTTCAGAGCAGATGTTGTTCACTGTTACAATGATAATCAATCAAGCTGTTTAGTGCTCTGTTTTTATCAGGGTTCAAGCAATAATTTATTTGGCAGTTATCATCTTGTATAATCTAGCACAGTGGGTGATCAATGCTAAACTGAGTAGCTTAGAATTTTCACACGTTATTTATAATTTGATATCAAGTCATTAAATAAATACAATAATATTTGTAGACCGCATCAAATGTCATGTGACATTCTCCAGGAATCAGTCCAATCTATTAGCAAACCTCAATGGGCTGGTTAAGTGCAAATTATTGCTGTTTTCACTGTAGATTTGCAAGTAGGATTGAATGAGAAACGGTTGGCTACATGGCATTTAATTGAAATCAGCTATAAATTTGAATAATTCTGGTCTGATTAATATTTTAACCTATTAAATTTTTAACCAAATTGTTTCAATCTCTGAAAGTTGAGCTGACATAGATTAGAAAACTTGCAAAACATCAAAGGATCCAGATACATTATTGTCACCAACTTGTTGCTGAAAGCAATTCAAATGCTTTGAGCATATTGGTGTACAGGAATCACCAATGAAGTGCTGCCTTATGTGAAAGGAGGTTGACTCTTGAATTTTCCGAGAATTCTTCACCTCAGCCACCCAAGAAAAAGGATAAAAAACCAATGCTACCTTCTTCAATGAGCCCAGAGGAAGGAAAACAGAAATAATCAATCAATCTGACTTCAAGTTCTGCATTTGCTAGCGACTGACCAAATGGCAAGATGCTTATCTCTATGGAAAGCAATGGGGTCATGTAAAGGAAGAAAGAAAAATACGTATTACTTTGCAAAATGAATGTATTGTTGAATGAATCTGCAAATATACTTGATTTAATGGAGCGCTCATTGTTTTAGACCTAGAGCTATTAGGAGTGGCATCTATTTCAAATCACAAGTCATCTAATTCCTATTATTTTGGTTGCAGCTCCATTTGTTAATTTGACATTTTAAATTAATGACATTGAATTTTCTTTTAGAAGCCTTAGAAACAATGAAATTACATCAATTTCTGAACGAGCATTTAAAGGACTGCATATTCTGACTAAACTGTGAGTATCATTGATGTCAAATTCCTTCATCTCGACTAAGAAACTGAAGTTCCACAGGGATTCTCCTGATCATCTAACATAATTGTGTCAGAAGGTCCACTGTTAACAGATTTGACCAACCAAAGCCAGAAGTCACCAGCAGACAATGTATTGGCATAATTGTTGGGTTAATTAAACCACACAGTTTCTGTGGCCAGTTGTTTTTCTCAGGCTATGACAAATAAAAGGGTATCCAAACCTTTAACTCTTTTCCCATGCTTTATCCATCGCATAATTTTTCAGCCTTACTGCAAAAAAATTTGAACAGATTATTTTCCTGTCAGCAAAATAGGAATTTGAATGCATGTTACTGATCCTGAATTGAGTAATGCTGTAATTTTGATTATTATATATATGTTAGCCTATGAGCTACAGATTTAAGTTAACCTGTGAGGTATCACTACAGTTGTTAGTTTGCACATAATAAACCATTACCATCATTATCTTGAGAGACTCCATTGTACTGCATTGACCTTTGTACATGAAGCATGTTGCAACAGTTGATTCATACTTTGGAATTACTTTAATACATTAAATATTGAATTGAGGGGCTGAAAAATAACTAATATCCATTTATGTGCTGCATATTCTGTCTCACTAATTCAAGACATCCTTACTGTATTTCAATTTTGTACTAATCTTTAAAGTATAAAATAAAATACAATTGCCAATTCTCTGCAATTTGTGGAACAATTAAAAGTATGTTAATTGATCCATGAGGCAAAAGATTGATTGGTTGATTATTATCATCAACAAAATTTTGTGTATGGGGACACAGGGAATGGGAAAGGAAAGAACACTTCTCCCTGGTCCTTAGTAGAAATGCACCTATCTAGACTGCCATTTAATCCTGAAGAGGTGCTCAGTTATTGCTGCACCTAATTTGCAGAAGACACACATTAGCAGGCCCATGGCATTTCTGATGTTCCTACTATATTTTTAAATTTTAGAAGAGAGACACAAAATGTTTAGATGAATAAATTGAGACATGCTCATAAGTCAACCATTGAAGAGTTACATTTAACTCAAGATGTGATTTGTTTCTCTCTTCCCAGGCCTACTGAGGAAGAGGTATTAGAAATCCTACAGAGGGTGAAGATAGATAAGTCCCCTTATCCTAGGATCCTCTGGGAAGCCAGGGAGGAGATTGCCGAGCCTTTGGCATTGATCTTTAACTCGTCATTGTCTACAGGAATAGTGCCAGGCGACTGGGGGATAGCAAATGTGGTTCCCCTCTTCAAGAAGGGGAGTGAAGACAACCCTGGTCATTATAGACCAGGTGAGCCTTACCTCAGTTGTTGGTAAAGTGTTGGAAAAGGTTATAAGGGATAGGATTTATAATCATCTAGAAAATAATAAATTGATTAGGGATAGTCAGCACGGTTTTGTGAAGGGAAGGCCGTGTCTCACAAACCTTATTAAGTTCTTTGAGAAGGTGACCAAACAGGTAGATGAGAGTAAACCGGTTGATGTGGTGTATATGGATTTCAGCAAGGCGTTCGATAAGGTTCACCACAATAGGCTATTGTACAAAATGTGGAGGAATGGAATTGTGGGAGATATAGCAGTTTGGATCGGAAATTGGCTTGCTGAAAGAAGACAGAGGGTGGTAGTTGATGGGAAATGCTCATCCTGGAGATCAGTTACTAGTGGTGTACCGCAAGGGTCGGTGTTGGGTCCACTGCTGTTTGTCATTTTTATAAATGACCTGGATGAGGGCATAGAATGATGGGTTAGTAAATTTGCAGACGACTCTAAGGTCGGTGGAGTTGTGGATAGTGACGAAGGATGCTGTAGGTCGCAGAGAGGCATAGATAAGCTGCAGAGCTGGGCTGAGAGGTGGCAAATGGAGTTTAATGCAGACAAGTGTGAGATGATGCACTTTGGTAGGAGTAACCGGAAGGCAAAGTACTGGGCTAATGGTAAGACTCTTCGTAGTGTAGATGAGCAGAGAGATCTCGGTGTTCATGCACACAGATCCTTGAAAGTTGCCACCCAGGTTGACAGGGCTGTTAAGAAGGCATACAGTGTTTTAGCTTTTATTAATAGAGGGATCGAGTTCTGGAACCTAGAGGTTATGCTGCAGCTGTACAAAACTTTGGTGCGGCTGCACTTGGAGTATTGCGTACAGTTCTGGTCACCGCATTATAAGAAGGATATGGAAGCTTTGGAAAGGGTGCAGAGGAGATTTACTAGGATGTTGCCTGGTATGGAGGGGAGGTCTTACGAGGAAAGGCTGAGGGACTTGAGGCTGTTTTCATTAGAAAGAAGAAGGTTGAGAGGTGACTTAATTGAAACATAAAATAATCAGAGGGTTAGATAGGGTGGATAGGGAAGAGCCTTTTTCCTAGGATGGTGACGGCGAGCACGAGGGGGCATAGCTTTAAATTGAGGGGTAAAAGATATAGGACAGATGTCAGAGGTAGTTTCTTTACTCAGAGAGTAGTAAGGGAATGGAACGCTTTGCCTGCAACGGTAGTAGATTCGCCAACTTTAGGTACATTTAAGTTGTCATTGGATAAGCATATGGACGTACATGGAATAGTGTAGGTTAGATGGGCTTCAGATCGGTATGACAGGTCAGCACAGCATAGAGGGCCGAAGGGCCTTTACTGTGCTGTAATGTTCTATATGTGTTCCAGTACTTCCTGCTTTTATTACACAGCATCCAAACTAGTTTGCTTTTATAAAAGATACAGTATTGTCTTAAAGTAATACAAAGGGGCATACAGTATGAGAGTGCACTGATGTACATTTGTGCAATAATGCTGATTGAGATAACTCTTCAGGTACCTGCAACCCATCACCAAGCACCCTTTATTTACAAATACATACCTTTGGCTATAGCACTACCTTTTACTGAGTAAAGCACATAAGAGTGTCAGGATCCCTGACATTCAACCCTTTTAAGTCAAGAGGGGTCCCTGCTTGGATCAGATTAATTCCCCCCCCCCAATCAGAGAGCTCATATTCTGTGAGATCCATTGGGCTGACCTCGTTACAATCACTACACTGATTACAGTTATTTCCTACTTTATTTATTAAAATGTGTTATTGTGCTCAAATGGAAAAATATCAGGAACAATCTGTCAATTTTTTCTTCGTGCCACAATACTTACATTGATGCTTCAACTGGTAATAAGGAGTGTTTTACTAGGTTAACAAGAATTGACTATTTTCTCATTAACTATCTTTAATGCATGTGATAGAGTACTGTACTTACTGGGACAGGAAATATTGTTTTTCTATAGATCTATAATAGAATTTGGCTGGAATTGACTAGAAAAAAATGATAATCATTCAGTTCCAAGAAGGAACAGGAGGCTGAAGCAATAAACAGTAGGAGCTTTATAAAGGAGATCATAAATGTTCACTCTACAGGCAGCAAGTTTAGACGAAGTGGTTTTCCTACCCAAAATGGCTGATGACATCATCATTATCTCATGATCAGACTCAATCCACCATACTTACCAAATACACAACAGTAATGGATAAGTAATGAATATTGTTAACAGCAAGTTTTATACTTTCACCCCACAGTAAAGAGATAGAGTTTTGAAGACCAAAACCAAATTCATTGTGGGTAACACCTACAAATACTGCTATTTGATATTTTCAAGGTACACAATGGTAGTGAAATTTGGACTTGGGCAAAAGGCAAATGCAGAGAAACATGTTGTACTTGTCTTCACTGCAACTGTCAGGTTACCTTGATTTCTTGGATCCTCCTCACTTCTTCAACCAAAAGAATGGGGACAGCACCATGAAGCTTTACTCCAATATAATCAAATTCCTTTATTTGACCATAAAGTGTGGCCTACAGACATGTAACCATATTGTTGGTCATTGAGAAGTGAAGACGTGATTGTTACAGATACACAGGTGGTTATAATCCTTTATCTGCACATAGCCTTGACTTTGTGCTACTCAGATATGGATAAAAAGTGACAAAGAGGCAGCCAAATCATTGAAAATCACCATGTCAAGCACAGTCAAAGCTAAATGTCAAACTCTTCAAAAGCTTAGACAACTTGCCACACAGCATGATACCACCCCATATCTTCATCTTTCTTTGTCAAGTGACTTACAGGATGAATGGAGATAGCGCCATGGTTAAATCTTGAAGACTTTGGCGATGTCTTGGAATGCTGCAAATTCAAGCATCAAGACTGGTTTGATGAGAATGTTGAAAGCATCGCCCATCATCTCAGACAAAAAGCCCTCCAGCAGTCCCACAGTCAACAACCAAGCTAATTTCCTAGTGTCCCTACAGTGTGGAAACAGGCCTTTCAGTCCAACAAGTCCACACCAACCCTCAGAACATCCTACCCAGACCCATCCCCCTGTAAGCCACCTAATCTACTCATCCTTGAACACTATGGACAATTTAGCACAGCCTTATATAAACAAAAGTTCTATGAGCTTTTAAGAGAAATGCAAAATGACTGGTGCAATGAAAATATTGATGACCTGCAACATCTCTGCTGAGAGGCAGGATTCATGTATTTACAATATGTTGAGGTCTGCGTACAGTTCACCCATATTTTTAGGAGCAAAGTTAGGCTATCTGGCCCCATCAAGTCTGCACCACCACTTGATCATGGCTGATGTTTCTCAAAGCCATTCTCGTATCTTCTCCTCGTAACCTCTAATCTCCTTATCAAGAATCTATCTATCTTTGCCTTAAAGACACTCAATGACTTAGCCTCTCCTGCCTCCTATGACAATGAATTCCTCAGATTCAACACTGTCTAACTGATGAAATTCCTCCTCAACTCAGTTCTAAAGTGTCCCTTTGAGGGTTGTGAAGCTGTAGAATTCATTTGAGTTAGTGATTGGAGAAAGTGGGATAGATAAGCAAAGGGCAGGTACATGAGATTTGGATATTGTTCACATGAAGAATTAACACCAGAGCCTGGTTGGCTGATTGGTCACTTTTGGGTTGTAACCTAAACAAGCTTATCTCAATGGGTCCTAATAAATTAACTAGTTCAGGTGAAGGGAATTCTACATGAAAGTGACTCCATCTACTCTGTATGGTATGCCCTTCAGCAATCCCAGCCACCCACATCCGTGTACTCACCTTCCAGTGTATAATCTGATCTTGTTCCCAGGTGAACTGCTTCATCTAGTTCTCCTCCAGTTCCAGCTTGGTACCTGTGACAAGGTTCCACACGGTAGACTAATCAGTAAACTTAGGTCGCTGGGATTCAAGATAAGCTTGCCAATTGGGCACATAATTGGCTTAATGGCAGGAGGCAGAATGGTGGTGTAGTGTTGCTTTACAGACAGGAGGCCTGTCACCAGTGGTGTTCCATGGGGATTGGTTTTGGGTCCTTTTGTTTGTTGTTTGTATAAATATGGAAGGATGGTTAATAGTTTGTGGATGACATCAAAATTGATGGCATAGTAGACAGTGAAAAAGGTTTTCTAAGATTACAAAGGGATCTTGATTAAATGGGTCAATGGACTGAAAAATGGAAAATGAAGTTCAATCTGGATAAATGTGAGGTATTGCATTCTGGTACAATAAACAAGGGTAGAGCTTATACACTTAATGGTAGGGCCTTGGGTAGCATTGTAGAACAGAGGGACTAAGGGTTCAGAAGAGGTTCACCAGGATGCTGCTGGATATGGAAGGTTTGAGTCATAAAGAAAGGCTGGATAGGTTGGGACAATTTTCACTAGAGCATGGAATGTTGAGAGGTGACCCGACAGAATTCTGTTTATGAAATAATTATGGGTCTCGATAGAGTTAATGGCGGCTGTCTTTTTCCTATGATGGAGGATTTCAAGTCTAAGTGGCACATTTTTAAGGTGAGAGGAGATAGATTTAATATAGACATGAGAGGCAAATTTTTTACAAGAAGCGTGGAAGTGAAAGTGGTGGATGTGGGTACAATTACAATATTTAAATTACATTTGTAATTTCATTACATGAATAGGAATGGTTTGGAGAAATATGGGCCAGGAGCAGGCAGGTGGGGGTGGCTTAGTTTGGGATTATGTTTGGCATGGACTGGTTGGATCGAAGGGTCTCTTATTGTGCTATATGAGTCTATACATCAGAACACCTAGGTTCCTCTGCACCTCAGAATTCTGTAGTCATTCTCCGTTTAGTGATACTTTGCTTTTTCATTCTTCCTGGCAAAGTTAACAATCTCACATTTTTGCACATTATATTTCATTTGCCAGATATTTGAGCATTCCACTGGGGATAGTGTACTGACATGGATTGGAAAAATGGCTGAAGGACAGGGAAGTAGAAATTAAGTATGGTCATTTTCTAAGTGACAACCTAGTAGGGTACTGCAGAGATGAGGGCTCAGACCCCAGCTATTAATGATTTAGATGATGGAATGAAATGTATATGGTCAAACTTGCAGGTGACACAAAGCTGCGAGGAGGATGCAGAGATCCTTTCGTGTGATTTGGACAAGTTAACTGAGTGGACAAATGCAATCTATAAAGTATAATGGATATAATGTGTATAAATATGAGGTTATCCACTTTGGTAGCAAAAACAGGAAGGCAGATTACTGTCTGAAGGGTGACAGATTGATAAAGAAGGATGTCCTTACACAACATAACAAAGTGTGGAGCTGGATGAACACAGCAGGCCAAGCAGCATCTCAGGAGCACAAAAGCTGACGTTTCAGGCCTAGACCCTTCATCAGAGAGGGTCTAGGCCCGAAATGTCAGCTTTTGTGCTCCTGAGATGCTGCTTGGCCTGATGTGTTCATCCAGCTCCACACTTTGTTATCTTGAATTCTCCAGTATCTGCAGTTCCTATTATCACTGTCCTTACACAACAGTTGCTGAAAATAAGCATGCGGGTGCAGCAGGCAGTGAAGAAGGCAAATGGCATGTTGGCCTTGATAACATGAAGGTTCAAGTACAGGAGTAGGAATGTCTTGCTGTAATTGTAAATGACCTTGGTGAGACCACACGAGGAGTATTGTGTTCAGTTTTGGGCTCCTTATCAGAGGAAGGATATTCTAACTACAGAGGAAGTGCAACAACGTTTTACCAGGCTGATTTCTGGGATGGCAGATCTAATGTATGAAGAGAGACTGGATCCAATACAATATTCATTAGAGTTTAGAAGAATGAGTGGGGACCTTATCAAAACGTATAAATTCTAACAAGACTAGACAGGGTAAATGCAGGAAAGATGTCTCTGATGACCAGGAAGTCCAGAAGCAGGGGTTACAAACTAACAATCTTGGGTAGTCCATTTAGACCTGAGATGAGGAGAAATTTCTTCATCCAGACAGTTATGAGCTGATGAATTCTCTGCCACAGAAAGTTGAGGCCAAAACTTTGAATGTTTTCAAAAGAAGTTAAATACAGTCCTTGAAGCAAAGGAATCAGAAGATAAAGGGAGAAAGCAAGAAGGGGGTACTAGTGTGGATGATCAGACAAGATCGTATTGAATGGAGGAGCAGCCTTGAGAGGCTACATAGTCTCCTGCTTCTACTTCCTCTGTTTGTATTTTTTTATGTTACTAATGTTCTGATCAGCCACTGATATTCATGCAATCATGTTCTTTTTCCTTAAGTATGATGCTTTTCTTAATATCCTTAGTCTGAGATTATTAATTAATCCTGACACATTGCAGAACACCATATCTGGTATAGCCTGTTCTTGGTTCAGCTCCAGAACATGCTGCTCTAAAGAAAAATCACAAAAATGATCTTACTATAATTAATGAAGAAGAGTGATAAGTAAAATTAGTAACATAACAGAGTATTAATGATTTGTCTCTCATTGTACCAAGACATGCATCCGTCCTTATGCTCTGATTAGAATTCCTCCTGTACCCTGAATTTGAATGGATGACAGATCAAGAAACTCAACCTTCAACTGTGGCTTAGCATTTGAAAGAATAGATGCACCTAGATGCAATAGATGTATCTAAGTTAAAATAGGTTTGCCTTTAACCATAATATCTATACACCAGAAATCACCTGCAGAATCTTTAGTGCCAATGCCCAATTTTTGTCACAAATGTTTGAGCCCTGAAGTATCAATTGAAGGCTTTAATGACATTTTCATATTTAGCAGTTTAGCCACTAATACATGTTACATATTGTAGTTGGCTTACATTATGTTGGGACAGTGTCCCTTTAAGAGATGAGGCATACTAATGATTCTTCAGTCACACTCATCGGCTGGTTCTGACTTGTATTGAGTTTTTACAGATTGCACAGGTATGGAATAAGATTTTACTGTTAGCTCGCAGAAAATGACAAGTTCACTTGTTCTTCAGTTCTCTCTGGAGCCTAGTAACTGCCCAGTACAGATTGGTATATAGCTCATTAGCCCGTATTTTACAACACCCAAAATCCATCATTACAGCACAAAATTACCTCATTACCCTGACAGCCCACTTCCACCATTGCCTGAAGTGGAGACCCATCACATTGAACATAGAATTATACAGTGCAGAAGAGTCTCTTCGGTCCATCAGGTCTACACTGACAACTTCCCACTTCCCAGTACTTAGCCCATAGCCTTGAATTTTATAGCATTTCAAGTGTTCAACCAAGTACTTTTTAAAGATCGTGAGGTTTCCTGCCTCAACTACCCTCCCAGGCAGTGCATTTCAGAAAATACGCTTTGTAGAATCAATGGGCTGACCAATCTACCACTCTCAATGATTGGTAGGATTTGAACCCAGGACATCAATGCATTACCTGGATCTCTGTATTAACAGATTAGTGATAATACCAATGGATCATTACCAAATTGATTTATAATTATCCTCCTTGTCCCTTGAATTCCAACATTACACCTTGAGATGCCTATCTTGCTCCTTTGCACTGCTATTTAATCATAGATCATAGAATCCCTGCAATGTGGAAACAGACCCTTCAGCCCAACAAGTCCACACTGACACTGAGAGCATCCCACCCAGACCCATCCCCCTATAACCCACCTAATCTACACATCGCTGAACACTACGGGCAATTTAAGCATGGCCAATCCAATTAGCCTGCATATCTTTGGACTGTGGGAGCAAACCAGAACACCCAAAGCAAACCCATGCAGACACAGGTAGAATGTGCAAACTTCACACATTCACCCGAGGGTGAAATCAAACCTGGGCCCCTGGCGCTGTGAGGCAGCAGTGCTAACCACTGAGCCACCATTGAGGCAATAGCGATGGCCAGAATCAATAACACTCCCAGCACACCGCCATAGATTACTATACCCTCAAATTCTTTTTCTGAGCTCTCCCGATTCTACTTCCACTCCTACAAATGCCTCTGCTTTCCCTCCACAATCTTGACTCCTTCACCACATCTGCCATTTACCACCCATCTCTTGAATCCACTTGAAAATTTGGCAGAGAGATGACATTCCCACTAATTTTCTTACCAGCTGCACAGGCCTTGGAATCCCATGCACACTGACAGCTTCTAAATCAGACACCAGTACTGTGATCAGCAATAACCGTATGTGGGAAATTACAGCACTGGACACCTAGGACTGTAATCACCCCAGACCTCTGTTTGACTTTGAATAGCATTTAGACATGACTGTCCAGACACCTGACTGCTATGTTAGCAACTTCCAGGCTAACAATACGGAATTCTGCGAACTGGTAGGGTTGACCGTATGTTTCTGTCTACAGAAACCCCAGCCTCATATTGTACTGGGACAGATCCCCTGACCGTCAGCTTTCCAAACAGATAACTGACTGTGTCAAAGTCCCTGGATTGTGTGCAGACTGTGTGGTTATAACTGACTTTACTGGGACACTTTGACTGTACTTAGGTATATTTCCCAGCAGATTATGATATGGCCATTTGTTTGAATGAATATGCAATATGTTATGCAGAAAATTAGCACATGCTGTAGGTGTTAGTGATCCCCCAACTCAGGACAATTCCACTCTGATGGACAAAGCAAGGAATCTGTCTGAGAGTCTGTGCTAAAGAGCAGTAGTAAAAGCTTTTGGCACTGGTTGAAACAACAATGTGCTGACAGGCATGGTACAGCACAGCAAAGCAAGGCATGAATGGTGCAATCATGCAAGTAGGTACTAAGCCAATGAGCCCTAAGAGACCAAGTGAGCAGACCTGAAGTGCAGCCTGGTCCATTCTATGAAATGGGTGCCTGTCCCTGCAAAGTATTCCTGCTGCAGCCTTTCAGTGGTAGTTACTAATGCACCCTGCAATGCACATCTGTGCTGCCAGTGTATCAGAGAGATGTCATGATGGTCATGATGCATTAGCAGATGCTGGATGCCAGTGTTTATGGATGAATGGTGCAAATGGCTGGTGTCCATGGATCATGCCCTCTTCTGTTATTGCCCAGTGTCCTGTATGGAGTTCATTTAAAGCAAAAGGTGAGCTGAATCCACCAGGTACAACAAGCTCTAGTTTTCTGGTCCAGTTTTCCTGGCATCTAGCTTGCTTGGTGAAAGATGGGTTAATAAGGAGAATTATTGCTTTAACAAGGAACTTAATAAGCATTGATTCCCATCACTTGGCATTTTGCTACAGCCCAGTCCGAAACTTACCACATTGCTTATGAAAAGCATAACATATAGAACAAGATTATCTCAACATCGAGATGGGCCTCGCCAGCCTTCATGTCCAGTTCTACCACACTCTTCGCCATTGTCCATGTCTCTTAGACCCATAAAAGCTTTTGCTAATTAGAGAGAGAATGTTATTATGTTGATATACATAGTATGTTAGCTCATTTAGCAAAAGAACTGCTACGAACATGCCATTTTAGACCCACATAGTTAAAATCTATCTAACAGTTTGATGGTGCTAAGATGTAGAACTGTGCCATTGTTTGGTCATGGATTGGAGAGAATGATTTGTTTTAAATGAAGCGCTTGTCATAATCACGTTTCAATTGAGATTAAGGTGTATTCTGTACTCTTGCAGTTGGCATGTGATATTTTGAATGCTACATTTTCAATAACTGTGTAATCAACATATTTGAAGTGGAAAAAGCCCACATCAGCTTCTCCACAGATGGCATCATTGATCATAACAAAGAATACCAGTTAGTTACTTTAAATCCCCGTTGGATTTCAGTACTTTGTTAGCAAACTTGTCATGCTATTTGCTATTTGAAATTAAGTTGCTTATCTAAGAAACATGAGCTGAATTGAGTAATTATTTGGAATCTGATCTTTGTAAACTTACTGTATATTGTAATAATCTGGAAATCTTAGTGATGAGGAGAATTACCATCAGGGTGGATGGTATTACCAGGGGTATGTTTTGTCAGAAATTTGCACCTGGCTGCCATGGTGTTGGTACGTGAATGTAGACCATTGATGTATATGCAACAAAACATTTACATCATCTATAGTTGAGAACAACAAAAGGTTGTACAAATAATAAAACTGAATGATGTAAAAAACACCACATTAAACTGATATATGTTTCTTTGCAGGTATTTGAACAACAATCGCATAACATACCTGCCACCAGGTGTGTTTGAAGATCTCCATCAAGTCGAATGGCTGTAGATTCTTTTACTTGTCTCTTTAGTATCAATGAAAACTTGGAAGAGATGGTTTTCCTCCACTTTCCTCTTGTTATCTGAAGTGCATTTTTCGCTTGATTGTGCACATGACATGAATCTGCTATGCCCTGTCAATAACTATTATTCAAAAACGATCACTGGATTCAATAGGCAGAAGTCAAAAGATGGTACTAAAGAAAAAAGTACCACCTTTAATCTCACAGCAGCAGTTTAGTCCACAACCACTGAAACCCACATTTTAAGCTTGGTTAGAATATGGTATGAGATACAGTTACTAGGGGTATTTCCTGATTTGCATCCACTTGACAATCTGAATGAATATGAATTTGGACAGGCAGTTGCACTTCTCCTATTTCCTATATTTGTTTGGCACATAAATACATTATATTCAAATTGAATTCCCAGAAAAACCCTGAGTGCTTTACAGAAGATCTGATACGACAGGTGTCACCATTTTTTCCCTGTTTTGCTTCTGGAAACCAAATGATTGTGATAAAGGGGGGGCAATAATTATGGGTGAATTTATCTATGTATAAATAGGAAATAGATTGGTAATAATAGTTTTGATAAGGATTTCATAAAATGCTTCTGAGATAGTTGCTTAGAGGATCACATTCTTGAACCAATCAAAGAGCAGACAATACTAGATTTTGTATTAAGTAATATTGTAGATAAGGTCATTGAGACCTACAGTACAGAGAAAGGCTCCTGAGTACATAGCACCTGTCGTGGTTGAAAACAAACACCTAACTATTTTGATTCCATTGTATAGCCCTTGGCCCACAGCCTTATCTGCCCATAGAATCAGAGTGACAATGTTAATTAATGATCTCAGAGCAAAGACAGACAGTGACCACAGTATGATTGCATTTTATTTCCAGGTTGAAAGAATTGGTCTTAGACTAATTTTAAATTTGTTAAGGGTTACCTATGTGTCGGCATGAAAGATAAGCCAGCTGAATTGAACTGGGATATTAAGCAAGGGGATGGATCAGCAGAGAAGCGCTGGCAAACATTTAAAGGGATATTTCAGAATATTCGGAACAAGTAGATTCTTACTACAAAGAAAGATTATTTTAAAAAAAGCAAAACCCACCATCTGTGGTTAACCAAGCCAGTTAAGGACAGCATGAGCCAAAGGGAAAAGCATGCAATTATGCAAAGGTGATGACAGGTCAGTATATAAAATCGCAGACAATGAATACATTGTTAATTAGGGAAATAAATCAAAGCATGGGAGGAAACTGGCTAGAAATATAAAACAGGCAGCAAGTGTTTCTGTAGGTATCTAGCAGTTCTAAGTAAAATGAGTGTTTGCCTTCCAGAAGGTTAGATAGGGAGTTAGTTGCAGATGCTAAAGAAATGGCAGGTATAATGAATAAATATTTTATTTATTGAAGGAAGAATGGAGCTGGTGCCACTATAATCACTAAGGAAGTAAACTTATGGAGCTGTGGCTTGCTAAATCTGTGGGTCTTGGTCACAACTCATTCTTCTAAAGTCCAACAAGTATTGAACCAACTCAATCAACTTGCCTTCATTAAACAATTTCCTAATTCTAGGAATCAGCTTAGTGAGCCTTCTCTGAACTGCTTGCAAAGCAATTATTTCCCTTTTGAAGTAAGGAAATCAACATCGCACATAATATTTGAATTGCATTCCTGCCAGTGGACTGTACAATTGGAGCAAGAATTTCCTACTTTTACGCTCCATCCTCCTTGCAATGAAGGGTAACATTCCATTTGCATTTCTAATTGCTGTACCTGCATGCCGTCATTTTGTAATTTAGAGACACATAGATCCTTCTCTATCACACCGTTCTGCACATTCTCCATTTAAATAGTATTGTGCTTTTTCTGTTCTTCCTGCCAAAGTGCACAATCTTACATTTTCCCACATTATACTGCATCACTCAATTTTGTGCCTTCTCACTTAAACTGTATTATACTTCTGTGTATCCTCTTCACAGGTATCTATCTTTGTATCGTGTACAAACCCAAATGATGCTTCCTAATGCTGTTGGTCACTCTTTCCATCGCTTTGCTGATGAAAAAGAGTAGATTGATTTAGACATTTTGTCCTGTCTTTTTGTGGGTAGATCCACATCTGAAAATTTTCCATATTGCTAGATAGACATCAGTGTTTTAGCTGCACTAGAACACCTTGACAAAGGGTGAGGCTAGTTCTAGAGCACCAGATGAGCAAACTGACCACTATACGGAAAGCCATTCAAACAAGGACCGTAGCAGTAGTCGGGAACACATGGTCAAATGTATCAATATAATTCTCTAAAACAGAAGCCCTACAGTGTGGAAACAGGCCCCACGGCCCAACAAATCCACACCAACCCTCACAGCATCCCACCCAGATCCATTGCCCTATGCCTTACCTGATCTACAAATCCCTGAACACTATGGGCAATTTAGCATGGCCAATCCACTAGCCAGCACATCTTTGGATTGTGGGAAGAAACCAGACCACCCAGAGGAAACCCAAGCAAACATGGGGAGACTGTGCAGTTGAATGCATGAGTTCAGATGGCTGTGATACCAAAGCTCAGGACATCTGCTTTACGCTGCAAACAAACCTGTAGTGGGAGGGGTGGATCCATTGGCACATATGATTTTCATAGGTACCAAAGGCATAAGCAGAACTAGGACAGGGATTCCGCTCAGTGAGTGCGAATAGCTCCTTCAAAAAGGAATACCTAGGGATCAGTTAGTTCAATTGGCTGAAGATGCAGAGCGATGCCAACACACAGGTTTAATTCTTGCACAAGCTGAGGTTACCATGAACACCCCACCTCTGAACCTCAATCCTTTGCCTGAGGTGTGCTGACCCTCAGGTTAAACTCACCACCACTTATATCCATTGGGACAGAGCAGGACTGTGAGGACTTTACATTTACCAGACTCAGATATGTTCTTTTCATCAGATGTTCAAAAAGTATATAGCTTGTAGTAATATGCACAGCATTCTTTGCTGCAAAAGAATAGTAGCCAGCTGTTCTTTCATTTTAAAATTTAGCACCCATGCAGCACATTTTTCTTGAAAGCTTCTTTAACTACACTACCAAATGTTTTTGGATTTACATTTGCTGTCAGGAAATAATACCATTTTGTTCCATAAAATTTTATAACAGAGCCAAATAGAATTGAATTATCACATTCAAGTTCCTCTGGTAATGCATGGCAAGTAAAGATATACCATAACTCAGCTACTACTTCTTCATGACAACAAAATGTGAGGCTGGATGAACACAGCAGGCCAAGCAGCATCTCAGGAGCACAAAAGCTGACGTTTCGGGCCTAGACCCTTCATCAGAGAGGCTGATGAAGGGTCTAGGCCCGAAACGTCAGCTTTTGTGCTCCTGAGATGCTGCTTGGCCTGCTGTGTTCATCCAGCCTCACATTTTGTTGTCTTGGATTCTCCAGCATCTGCAGTTCCCAATATCTCTGATACTACTTCTTCATTATTGTTTTGTTCAATGGACATTGATCAAATTTGAATGTCTATCAAAGAGAATCAAGAAGTTGTAATTTCCTTTTAAATTCTACCTGATTGCTTTGAAATAGTCAAGTTATTGCCCCCACCGACCCAACTATGGTCTCCCTTCCTCTCCCCCAATAACTCTTAAATTCTTCCCTGCCTCTCACAATTCTCAGCCCCCTCCATTTGATGCTGACAGTGCTTATCTCCCCTTAGTCCGCTGATGATGCATATTTTCCTGATAATGCTCCCTCATTCAATGCACTCATTAACAGCGCTAACTGTTATATCATTGGCCAGGCAGGAAGCATGGATTCAAGAAGGTCGGTGGGAAGTGGGTGTAGCTAAGGGTGAACACTGTCCTGAGGGGAGGGCAAAGATCATTGGGACTGGAGGGAGGGGGTAGTGAACATTGTCAGTGTCAGGGTAAACATTTTTAGAAGAGTTTGAGCATTGGTGGGTGAGTGAGAGAGGAGGGTGAACCAGAACAAGGTTGAACACTGTTGGGAATAGGAGGCAGGAAAGCATTGTTATGGTTGCAATTGCTCTTTGGCACTGTAGCTGATTTATCTTGAGTTTTGTTGCTGAACAGGCTTTGCACCCACTGTGAAGAGTTTTAAGTAAACCCATGCAAAGAAAAACAGGTAAACAACTGAAGTCTTTATGTTTTTGGTCATCTGATCTCATTGTGAAGTTGAATTGATAGCAATGCGAGCAGAGTGAAAAAAGCCATCAGAAATTTAAATATTCTGCATGATCAATGCATATGTGCCCCTCTGCATCCCACAGAGCAGCAGAGACTTAACTTGAGGCATTCACCTTTCTACATGGGAAGATTTAGCCCAACATTGCAGGTGAGTGGCTTCTCAACAGAACTGGGAAAGAAGTTGTGCTGAAGTTTTGAGCATGGATGGAACAAAGACTGAAGAAAGGTCTATAATATTGTGGAAAGCAAGAGAATTTGAATAACAGAAGTTTGTTTTCCAGGAAGGAATGCTAATGCAAGAAAATAAACAGAGAAACAAAATACATGCCTATAGCAAATGTTTCACTGTCTGAAAGCAAAAATGTTACAGGCAATCTGGTCAAAATCTCCACAATCCAAACAAATTACTCACCAGGAGCTAGCTGATCACCACAGCCCTTATTGTCCTTTGCAGTCAATGCATTTATACTTTAATTTCATCTCACTGCTAAGACCTGTTACATTAGGAGACACTTAGAAGAAAGACAGTCAAAAAGACAGTTACATGTTAACTGATAACACTGCACACTATGACATGTGAAAAATAAATTACAAACTACATGGGATATTGTTTCTAAACTACATATTTCGCTCTGTAGGGACCTGCCTAGACTGTATTTATAAATGTTATGCCTAGATCTTTTCCAGTTTGTGGAAATGCATCTGGATAAGGACCCAGAAAGAAATGTCAGTGAAAATTGTAAATGACACATTGATCTGACTCATTGCATCAAAATGTACATTTATTTTCAAATGTTTTCCAACCCCTCTCCATGAAGGTGAAGGATAGAGGCTAGATAAGGCATCTCAATATAGTAATGTCTAAACTCATACTCCATATGATAGATGTTGGTTCCTGTATAGTTTATCTAATCATATTATTTCAGACTTCTGGCCCTGTACTTAATCTCATGTGTATATATATTTTCATTAATACATATATATCTTTGCTGATATCCAGTCCATTGTGTAGAAGTAACCTTTCTCCAATTCATCCTTTCAGAATTCTTGAAAACAATAGAATCCAAACGATTTTCCCCCAAACCTTCCTAGGACTCAAGTCAGTTGTTCTCTTGTAAGTTCTAGCATTCACCAATACTGATTCAAGCAATTTAAACAAAGATCCGCCTTTTATTGGTGTGAATTGATTGTTTATGGCTCTATTTTTCTAGAGCTTTGCTGAACAATTCCTTCCATCAGTTGCCTGATAAGCCTATCTGTCAAGAGATGCCCAATTTAAACTGGCTGTAAGTATTTCATTTGTAAATCAGAACTCCAGTGAATCTTCAATCCATTTAATGACTGTGCTGATGCATGATTTAAAAACATCTGGAAAAAAATCAAAAATTAAATTAAAACACACTACAGAAAATGCTCCTGAGATGCTGCTTGGCCTGCTGTGGAATTCTCCAGCATCTGCAGTTCCCATCATCTCAGAAAATGCGACTGTCTTACTTAACAGTCCTCACTTTAGTTCTAGTTACAAAATGATGAATATGTTCTATACAAAAACATTATATTTACAATCTTGTAATAGCAATTAGAGGATCTTATGCTGTGCATGGAGTGGGAGGTGAGGAGAGCAGATGCACTTACTTGTGCAGGAAGCAAAATGTCAGCTTCTCAATGAGGTAAGTAAGTAAGCAATACAGTTAGGGCGCTTTGACGGCGGATCAACTTCACAACAGGAAGTAATAGGAGCAGGTGAGGTAGTTTTTCTGGTAGACTTGAATTGTACACAAATAATTATTCACTTTATCACTGTCCAGTGCACAGTAGACTAGAACAAACCAAAGCCCTTCAGACCCATATTATTGTTCATCTTTCAACTAGTGAAGGCACTAGAATGGCATCTTCGGGATGTCAATAGCCTGTTTTGTTGTGTTATAACCCTATGTTCTTTCTAAATTTTCCTTCTGTAACCAACATCTAATGTCAATTCTTAAAATTAGTCAAAAAAGATGGGATTCTGTATAAGAGTTGTGATTCAGAGAACACGCCTCCCCACCCCCTCGCTGGGGAATCAACCTTGCAGATGGCCGGAATCAGCACAGATTGGGATTGTCAGCTGTTTGTGGGGGAGGGGGTAACCAAACAGAAAGCCAACCAGAACTAAGAGATAACAAGGATGAACACAGCAGGCCAAGCAGCATCATAGGAGCAGGAAGGCTGACGTTTTGGGGTCTGAGAGTGTTTAATCTAATGATCTCACAACAGGGGCAAAATGACCAGATAAGAAGGAAACATATGAGGCGTGAGTTATAAAGTCAAATCCCTGTGCATTTAGTTGACAGCTAGAGCTTGAGCAGGGTAAGAGAAAGTATTGCTGATTTGTAGGGTACTATGGGGACTCTGCATGAAACATTCCTGATTTGTAGGGTACCATGGGGACTCAGCACGAAACAAAGAGTACGTAACTGAGACTGGAGCAGTAAAAGTCAATGGGAAGACCAGTCAGTTAGTTCAGTTTGTAGGACAGCTAGATGGTGATTCAGAGTGACACTGACAGTATGGGTTCAATTCCCACACTAGCTGAGATTACCATAAAGGATTCCCTTCCTCAACCTCTCTGCTTGCCTGACGTTTGGTGACCTCAGGATTCACCATCAACTGCCTCTGTCTCTAATGAGAGAGCAGCCCTATGGTCCAGTAGGATGATAGTGACTTTACCTGTACCTGTTTCCCTCGTGCCTCAGTTAATGGTTTCAACTCAGTGTCAGAACTATCTTTTTGCCAGGTATCCCTTGTCACCCAAGTGCCATCACTAAGGCTGCCTGCTGGCATGAACAGCAATGACCCCAGTTTCTGAAGATGAACAGAGCATAACAGCTGCATGAAAACCTACCACACACCTGAAAGAACTGCTCATGATAGTCACATGGCAGCTGCCAGGTAAACACCTTGAAACTACAGTTACTGCTAGAAACTTCTGATCTCATCACTGCTCCCTCAATCTCAGGATAACAAGTTAAACATAAAAGTTAAGTGCAGGATATAAAAGCTGAGTTACAAACGACATCTCTCCTGAATCCTCTTCTGGGGTTGGTCAACGAAGGGCTAAAACTCCCAAGAGTTATCCTCCTACAAAGCATGCATCTCATTTCCAGACTCAGCAGAGCTTGAGAGGCTAAAACAGCATGTAAATTTCAATGATTTGAATGAGCAGAGTATTGGTAGTGATTGTCATGACAGACCCACAGCTACAAACAACCGCTGTCCACCTGTCAAAAATAGAAAACCATTCAACTTTCTCCAGCAACAAATCAACATCAACAAAAGCATGGAACATGATATAAACCCACAAAAAGAGGAGAAACTAAGCTGCCTACATCAAGGATGGACTTGTTTGCATCCATAAGCAAAAACCCATTGCCTAGTGATCAGGTCTCACTTTGGGGTGATCGAGGACAATCTGAAATAGAGAGTAGTTAGGTTTTGAACAGACTTATCCAGATTTAGGATTATATCAGCAAGGCTCATGCAGGTTCATGCATCGTGCAGGGTGACCTTACGGAAAAAATTGAAAGATCTCCTAATGTTGAATGTTTGTCTGAGCTGATAGACCATTTATAAGAACAAGAAAAATTCTACATGAAATTATTACAAAAAATTCTGACTGGAGAGAATGAGGAGGATGAAGTGGTACGACATGAGTGAGATCTCTTGTGTGGGATCTGGTTCTGTTGCTGATATTACATCGCCAAATCTAGATGTTCAATCTGAGGCATTACATGAAACAGAGGCATGTCATAGTCTGAGTGTTCAGCCCTGCATTAAATAACAAGCTAGGAAATGCAGCCTCCCAAGCACAGGGCTGTTCAGTCACTTCAACTTCAAAAGGGGAAACTGACAGGCTTGGTCTGAAAGACAAGGGAGTCTGGCATTGTGGGATTAATGGCAAGAAGTATGGAATTTCCTGCAAGGAAGATGATTGGCATGAAAATGCAAAAGAAGAATTGGAAAATTTTAAAAAGCAACGTGAACTTTTGGAAAGATTCTGGAAGTTAGTTTGCTCGCTGAGCTGGAAGGTTAGTTTTCAGACGTTTCGTCACTTTTTTTTATTTGAAAAAATATACTTTATTCATAAGATGTACAAAAAATAAAACATATTTATACACCTACCCAGTCATGCAAGCCGCTCCGGGTTACCCAGGGGTACATACAACAACTAAAGGAAAAAGACAAACAAAGAAGAAAAAAAAACAAAGCAAAGAAAATACCCCGGCAGTCATCACCCCGCACAGTCCCAGTTGGCCCCCTGACCAGTTGGGGAAGGCGCCAGCTGGGCCCAGTTACCAGATAGGGCCCTTTTTTCTATTCTGGATGAGGGGTTTCATACCGTGGTCTTTCTCCACCGCGCCTTGGCGGCGGCTGCCCCAAGCTTTAGCGCGTCCCTCAGCACATAGTCCTGGACCTTGGGGTGTGCCAGTCTGCAACATTCGGTCGGGGTCAGTTCTTTCAGCTGGCAGACCAGCAAGTTGCGGGCAGACCAAAGAGCGTCTTTCACCGCATTGATGGTCCTCCAGGCGCAGTTGATGTTGGTCTCTGTGTGCGTCCCCGGAAACAGCCCGTAGAGCACGGAGTCCCGCGTCACGGAGCTGCTCGAGACGAACCTCGACAAATACCACTGCATCCCCCTCCAGACCTCCTGCGCATAGGCACACTCCAGAAGGAGGTGATCGACAGTCTCGTACCCCCGCAGCAGCCTCAAGGGCAGCGTGCGGTGCTGCAGATATTCCGGGCATGCATAAAAGATCACACTGGCACAGCCCCTCTCACCGCCAGCCAAGCAATGTCCTTGTGCTTGTTTGAAAGTTCTGGCGATGAGGCATTCTGCCAAAAGACTTTGGCAGTCTGCGTGGGGAACCACACGACGGGATCCACCCTCTCCTTTCCCCGATGGGTCTCGAGGATACTACGTGCCTGACGGCCTTGTGGTCAAAGGTGTTTCCCTTCAAAAATTTCTGCACGAAGGACAGGTGGTACGGGACGGTCCAACTACTCAGAGCGTTCTGCGGCAACGAGGCCAGGCCCATCCTTCGCAACACCGGGGACAGGTAGAACCTCAGTAAGTAGTGACATTTGGTGTTTGCGTACTGAGGATCTACGCACAGCTTGATGCAGCCGCACACAAAGGTAGCCATCAGGGCGAGGGTGGTGATCGGTACGCCCTTTCCCCCATTTTCTAGGTCTTTGTACATGGTGTCCCTGCGGACCCGGTCCATCCGCGACCCCCAAATGAAGTGGAAGATGGCCCAGGTGACCACAGCGGCGCAGGTCCAGGGAATAGGCCAGGCCTGCGCCACACAACAGTACCGAAAGCCCCTCGCACCTGACAACCAGGTTCTTACCCGCGATGGAGAGGGACCGGACCGTCCACCTGCCCAGCTTCTGCTTCAGTTTGATGATACGCTCCTCTCAAGTCTTAGTGCACGCCCCAGCTCCACCAAACCAAACACCCAGCACCTTCAGGTAGTCTGTCCTGACGGTGAAGGGGATGAAGGAGCGGTCGTCCCAGTTCCCGAAGAACATGACCTCGCTCTTACCCCTATTGACTTTGGCACCCGAGGCCAGTTCAAACTGGCCGCAGATGTGCAACAGCCTACTCACCGGTCGAAGATCGGTGCAGAAGACAGCGACGTTGTCCATGCACAGGGAGGCCTTGACCTGAAGGCCACCGCTGCCTGGGATAGTCACGCCCTTCAGGCTCATGTCCTTCCTGATGGATGCGGCGAAGGGCTCCACACAGCACACGAACAAGGCAGGAGAGAGCGGGCAGCCCTGCCTGACTCCAGATCTGACGGGAAAACTGTCCGATTCCCACCCGTTGATCGAGACTGCACTAACGATGTTGGTGTAGAGCAGCCGGATCCAATTGCGGATGCCCTCCCCGAACCCCAATTTGGAGAGGACGTCCCTCATGTAAGCATGAGAGACCCTGTTGAAGGCCTTCTCCTGGTCCAGGCTGATGAGGCAGGTGTCCACCCACCTGTCCTGCACGTAGGCGATCGTATCCCTGATGAGCGCGAGGCTCTCAGCGATCTTCCTGCCTGGCACAGCACAGGTTTGGTCAGGGTGAATCACCGACTCCAGGACAGACCTGACCCGGTTGGCTATGACCTTGGCCAGGATTTTGGAGTCCACGTTCAAAAGTGAAATGGGACGCCAATTCTTAATTTCTTCCCTCTCCCCCTTCCTCTTGTAAATGAGGGTGATGATGCCCTTCCTCATGGACTTGCACATTTCCCTTGCCCGAAGCGCACTATCGTACACCTCCAGGAGGTCCTGGCTGAACAGGTCCCACAGAGCAGGTTACAGCTCGACCGGTAAGCCGTCGCTTCCGGGAGTCTTATTCCTCTCCAAGGACTTGAGGGCTCTGGTCAGCTCGTCCAGGGATATCGGCCGGTCCAGCCACTCCCTCGTGCTGTCGTCTAAGACCTCCGTGATAGACGACAGGAACGACTCGGAGGCCATGCTGTCCTTGGGCTTCGTGCTGTACAGTCCGGCATAGAAGGATCTGCTGATCCTCAAAATGTTGGGCTGAGACAACGTCAACGAGCCATCGTCCTCCTTCAGCCGGCTAAGCACAGAGCTCTCTTTGTGCACCTTCTGAAAGAATAAACGCGAGCATGTCTTGTCCTGCTCCACCGAGCGGACCCTGGACCAGAAGATTATCCTGGAGGCCTCCGCGGCGAAGAGCGAGGCTTGCTGGCCCCTCACCTCACAGAGGTCCTCCGTGACATCGACCCCCATCAACTGCAGAAGGAGCAGGTTCTGCACCCTTTTCTGGAGTCGCGACAGCTTTCCCTGCCTCTCTCTTGCCTTCCGAACACCCTCGAGGGCAAAACACCTCTTGATGTTCTCCTTCACCATCTCCCACCAGTCGCCTGGAGACTTAAAGAGGGGTTTCACGGTTCTCCAACCGGCGTACTCCCTCTTAAGCTTCTCGACGTTCTCTGGGGTCAACAGAGTCGTGTTGAGCTTCCACGTCCCCTTGCCGGCTGGCTGGTCGTCCTGTATGTGGCAGTCAGCCAGCAGGAGGCAGTGGTCAGAGAAGAACACCAGCTCAACGCAGGTGGGCCTGACCGAGAACGCCCGTGACACAAACAGGAAGTCTATCCTTGAGCGAATAGACCCGTCCGGCCACGACCAGGTGTACCTCCGCTGCGCTCGATCTGCAGGGGTGCTGAAGACGTCGAGCAGCTTGGCGTCCTTCACCGTGCCCATCAGGAATCTGGACGTGACGTCCAGTTGACTCCCCCCACCCGCTGTCCCCACGCCAGATCTTACATCTGAATCGATGATGCAGTTGAATTCTCTGCCTAGGATGACCGGCCTGGACGTAGGCAGCAGGGGTGGAAGCCACTGCAGGACGGCCAACCGCTCACTCCGTACCACTGGGGCGTACACGTTGATCAGGCTCAGTGGAGCATTCCTGTAGGTGATGTCAGCCACTAGGAGGTGCCCCCCCACCACCTCCTGAACTTGAGAGATGGTGAAGTCGCGCTCCGCAGCAGAATAGCCCGGCCTGAGGAGCGACAGTCATTACCCCCCGACCAGATCGAAGGCCCACAGGTCCAGGCGCCGGACCATTTCCCGTACCTGCTGAGGTGCGGTATTCCGCACTCCTGCAGAAACAGGAGGTCCGCCTTGATGGTGGTCAGGTAGGCAAAAGTGGACACACATCTTGCGGTGGACTTGACGCTGCGCACATTAATGCTCGCAACTCGTACCCCCATTGTGGGCAGTGACCGCAGTACCCTCCCCAAGTCCAAGGGCCAGCCCCTCCATCTGTCCCTTCATGCCCATTGCCCAGGCTAACTGCTGGACGCTCTCTGGGCTGAGGAAACCATCTGTGCTGCCTTCCGGGTGGCATCCCCCCGTCTGGGGTACGGAGGCAGGAGAGTCCGGCTCTGGGTCAGGCTGGGGACGCGCTGTTTCATCCTTCCTGCCTGGAAGTTCCGGGGAGTCCTCCAGGGCCCAAGGGGCACGTGACTGGGTGTCGGAAGGAGCCTCAGGACGCCTCCCATCACCTGGAAGTGGGGTGCTGCTTTCCTTCTCCCTTGAGATCTTTAGCTTCTGCTTTGGGCGGGCCCTGTCCAAATCTCCCTCGTCAGAGGAGCTCTTATAGCCCCCCTGTAGCTGCCTCTTCTCGCCTGATGGTTGCGGTTCCTGGGCCCGCCGACGCACCTTCCTCCTCGCTTTCCAGACTGTTGTCCACTCCCCTGGGTCGCCTGTCGCTGCCTCCATCGTCTCCAGGTTGTCGGTGGGGGAGCAGAGCCTGGAGGGGCGCTTTGCTGGCCTCGGGCCCATCCGGTGGGGCTGGGCCCTCCTGCCTGACCTGGCTCTCCTGCACATTAGTGGGGTCTTTGCAGGGCCCTGGTGCCTTCCTCTCCTCCGGGGGGCCTTCCCCGCATTGGCCCTGCCAGCGACCTTGGCGTAGGTGGTCCCCCGCCGCAGGAATGCCCTATAGAAGTGGCCCGCTTCCCCGCAAAAGGTTGCAGCTTTTTTCTTTTGGGCATTCCTTTGCAAGGTGTCCCTCCTCCCTGCAGATGGTGGCTTTGCAGTTGGCCGCCACATGACCTGACCTACCACAGGCATGGCAGACTTTAGGTTCCCATGCATAGATCAGGTAGCCATTGCTCCCGCCAATCGCGAAGCTGGACAGTGGGTGTACGATGTTCCTGTCTGCGTCACCTTGATCTGCCTCTTACTGGTCCAGATGCCAAAGGGGTCCATGATGTCAGTTAGGTCCCCTTCCACCTTCACATACCTTCCAAGGAAGGTCAGGACATCAAATGCTGGCACATGCGGATTGTACATGTGTACAGTCACCATACAGCTCCTCTGCGCTGGCATCACAAACAGCGGGACCGCGGTCAATACAGAGAGGGGGCCCTCACCTCCTTTCTCCTTGAAAACCTCCAGGAACTGCTCGCAAAGTTTGGCACTCCTGAAGGTTACACCGTAAAAACCTCCTCTGGGGAAATCCTGCAGGCAGTAAATGTCCGCAGCAGCGAACCCACAACAGTCCAACAGGACCCTCTTCACGAAGAAGGTGTGGTCCACAGGTGCACCTTCATCCACCTTCTTCACGGAAACATAGATGGTGTTCCAGACCCCCTGACCTGGGGCATGAGCACTTGCCGCAGCCATCGTTGCAGGTTGGCTGCTCCCCTGAACCAGCGTTAGGCCGAAGCCAGCTTTAAGATCCACTGGTTGCAAGGGTGCACAGCCAACCCGACGTCTTCCTTCCACCTCCAACACAGCGCTCTCCTCCTCTCGGTCCACAAGAGAGTGGGTCTTTATTTTGTTCCAGATGTAAGCTGGTTCACTGAGCTGGGAGGTTTGTTCCCAGACAATCAGTCACCATTCTAGGTAACATCAGTGAGCCTCCGACAAAGCGCTGGTGTTATGTCCCGCTTTCTATTTGTCTGGTTAGGTTTCCTTGGGTTGGTGATGTCATTTCCTGCATTGGTGATGTCATTTCCTGTTCTTTTTCTCAGGAGATGGTAGATTGGCTCCAAATCAATGTGTTTATTGATGGAGTTCCGGTTGGAATGCCATGCTTCTAGGAATTCTCGTGCATTTCTCTGTTTGGCTTGTCCTAGGATGGATGTGTTGTCCCAATCAAAGTGGTGTCCGTCCTCATCTGTATGTAAGGATACGAGTGATAGTGGGTCATGTCATTGGGACACTTTGATTGGGACAACACATCCATCCTAGGACAAGCCAAACACAGACACGCATGAGAATTCCTAGAATCGTGGCATTCCAACCGGAACTCCATCAACAAACACATTGATTTGGAGCCAATCTATCATCCCCTGAGAAAAAGAACAGGAAATGACATCACCAACGCAGGAAATGACATCACCAACCCAAGGAAACCTAACCAGACAAATGGAAAGCGGGACATAACACCAGCGCTTTGTCGGAGGCTCACTGTCGATGTTACCTAGAATGGTGACGAAACATCTGGGAACAAACCAGCAAGCTCAGTGAACTAGCTTACATCTCGAACACAATAAAGACCCACTCTCTTGTGGACCGAGAGGAGGAGAGTGCTATCTTGGAGGTGAAAGGAGGACGTCGGGTTGGCTGTGCACCCTTGCAACCAGTGGGTCTTAATGCTGGCTTCGGCCTAACCTGCAACGATGGCTGCGGCAAGTGCTCATGCCCCAAGTCAGGGGGTCCGGAACACCATCCGTGTTTCTGTGAAGAAGGTGGATGAAGGTGCACCTGTGGACCGCACCTTCTTTGTGAAGAGGGTCCTGTTGGACTGTTGTGGGTTCGCTGCTGCGGACATTTACTGCCTGCAGGATTTCCCCGGAGGAGGTTTTTACGACGTGACCTTCAGGAGTTCCAAGCTTTGCGAGATCTTCCTGGAGGTTTTCAAGGAGAAAGGAGGTGAGGGCCCCCTCTCTGTATTGACCGCTGTCCCACTGTTTGTGATGCCGGCACAGAGGAGCCGGATGGTGACTGTACACATGTACAACCCGCATGTGCCAGCAGTTGATGCCCTGACCTTCCTCGGAAGGTATGTGAAGGTGGAAGGGGACCTAACTGACATCGTGGACCCCTTTGGCATCTAGACGAGTAAGAGGCAGGTCAACGTGACGCTGAGGATGGGCGCAGATGGGAATGTCGCACACCCACCGTCCAACTTCGCAATCAGCGGGAGCAGGGGCTACCTGACCTATGCAGGGCAACCTAAAGTCTGCCATGCCTGTGGTAGGTCAGGTCACATGGCGGCCGACTGCAAAGCCACCATCTGCAGGAACTGCAGGGAGGAGGGACACCTTGCAAAGGATTGCCCACGAGAGAGAAGCTGCAACCTTTGTGGGGAAGCGGGCCACTTCTATAGGGCATGCCCATGGCGGGGGACCACCTACGCCCAGGTCGCCGGCAGGGGCAATGCGGGGCCAGCCCCCCCGGAGGAGAGGAAGGCACCAGGGCCCAGCAAGGACCCCACTAATGTGCAGGAGGGCCAGGCTGTGCAGGACGGCCCAGCCCTGCAGGATGGGCCCGAGGCCAGCAAAGCACCCCTGCAGGCTCCGATCCTCCCCGACAACCCGGAGCCAATGGAGGCGGTGACAGGTGACCCAGGGGAGTGGACAACAGTCCGGAAAGCGAGGAGGAAGGTGCATCGACGGGCACAAGAACCGCAACCATCAGGCGGTAAGAGGCAGCTACAGGAGGGCTATAAGAGCTCCTCTGACGAGGAGGATTCGGAGAGGGCCCACCCGAAGCAGAAGTTAAAGGTCTCGAGGGGGAAGGAAAGCAGCAACCCGCTTCCAGGTGACGGGAGGCATCCTGAGGCTCCCTCCGACACCCAGTCAAGTGCCGCTGGAGCACCGGAGGGCCCCCCGGAAATTCCAGGCGGGAAGGAGGAAATAGCGCGTCCCCAGACTGACCCGGACCCTCCTGCCTCTGCACTCCTGACGGGGGGATGCCACCCGGAAGGCAGCACAGACGGTTTCCTGAGCCAGGAGAGCGTCCAGCAGTTAGCCCGGGCAATGGGCATGAAGGGACAGATGGAGGGGCTGGCCCTTGGACTTGGGGAGGGTACTGCGGTCACTGCCCACAATGGTGGTACGGGTTGCGAGCATTAATGTGCGCAGCGTCAAGTCAACCGCGAGATGTGTGTCCACGTTGGCCTACCTGACCACCATCAAGGCGGACCTCCTGTTTCTGCAGGAGTGCGGGATACCGCACCTCGGCAGATACGGTGAATGATCCAGCGCCTGGACCGGTGGGCCTTCGATCTGGTCGGGGGGTAATGACTGTCGCTCCTCGGGCCTGGCTATTCTGCTGCGGGGGCGCGATTTCACCATCTCTCAAGTTCAGGAGGTGGTTGGGGGGCGCCTCCTAGTGGCTGATATCACCTACAGAAATGCTCCCCTGAGGCTGATCAACGTGTACGTCCCAGCGGTACGGAGTGAGCGGTTGGCCGTCCTGCAGCGGCTTCCACCCCTGCTGGCTACGTCCAGGCCAGTCATCCTAGGCAGAGACTTCAACTGCATCATTGATGCAGATGGAAGATCCGGCGTGGGGACAGCGGGTGGGGGGAGTCAACTGGACGTCACGTCCAGATTCCTGATGGGCACGGTGAAGGACGCCAAGCTGCTCGACGTCTTCAGCACCCCTGCAGACGGAGCGCAGCAGAGGTACACCTGGTCGCGGCCAGACGGGTCTATCCGCTCAAGGATAGACTTCCTGTTTGTGTCACGGATGTTCTCGGTGAGGTCCACCAGCATCGAGCCGGTGTTCTTCTCTGACCACTGCCTCCTGTTGGCCGACTGTCACTTACAGGACGACCAGCCGGCCGGCAAGGGGACATGGAAGCTCAACACGACTCTGTTGACCCCAGAGAACGTCGAGGAGCTTAAGAGGGAGTACGCCGGTTGGAGAACCATGAAACCCCTCTTTAAGTCTCCAGGCGACTGGTGGGAGACGGTGAAGGAGAACATCAAGAGGTTCTTTGTCCTCAAGGGTGTTCAGAAGGCAAGAGAGAGGCGGGGAAAGCTGTCGCGACTCCAGAAAAGGGTGCAGAACCTGCTCCTTCTGCAGTTGATGGGGGTCGATGTCATGGAGGACCTCCGCGAGGTGAGGGGCCAGCAAGCCTCGCTCTTCGCCGCGGAGGCCTCCAGGATAATCTTCCGGTCCAGGGTCCGCTCCGTGGAGCAGGACGAGACGTGCTCGCGTTACTTCTTTCAGAAGGTGCACAAAGAGAGCTCTGTGCTTAGCCGGCTGAAGGAGGACGACAGCTCGGTGACGTCGTCGCGGCCCGACATTTTGAGGATCAGCAGATCCTTCTATGCCGGACTGTACGACACGAAGCCCACAGACAGCACGGCCTCCGAGTCGTTCCAGTCGTCTATCATGGAGGTCTTAGACGACGGCACAAGGGAGTGGCTGGACCGGCCGATATCCCTGGACGAGCTGGCCAGAGCCCTCAAGTCCTTGCAGAGGAATAGGACTCCCGGAAGCGACGGCTTACCGGTCGAGCTGTATTCCGCTCTGTGGGGCCTGGTCGGCCAGGACCTGCTGGAGGTGTACGATAGTGCACTTCGGGCAGGGGAAATGTGCAAGTCCATGAGGAAGGGCATCATCACCCTCATTTACAAGAGGAAGGGGGAGAGGGAAGAAATTAAGAATTGGCGTCCCATTTCACTTTTGAACGTGGACTACAAAATCCTGGCCAAGGTCATTGCCAACCGGGTCAGGTCTGTCCTGGAGTCAGTGATTCACCCTGACCAAACCTGTGCTGTGCTGGGCAGGAAGATCGCTGAGAGCCTCGCGCTCATCAGGGATACGATCGCCTACGTACAGGACAGGCGGGTGGACACCTGCCTCGTCAGCCTGGACCAGGAGAAGGCCTTCGACAGGGTCTCTCATGCTTACATGAGGGACGTCCTCTCCAAATTGGGGTTCGGGGAGGGCATCCGCAATTGGATCCGGCTGCTCTACGCCAACATCATTCGCGCAGTCTCGATCAACAGGTGGGAATCAGACAGTTTTCCCGTCAGATCTGGTGTCAGGCAGGGCTACCCACTCTCTCCTGCCTTGTTCGTGTGCTGTGTGGAGCCCTACGCCGCCTCCATCAGGAAGGACGTGAGCCTGAAGGGCATACCTATCCCAGGCAGCGGAGGCCTTCAGGTCAAGACCTCCCTGTACATGGACGATGTCGCCGTCTTCTGCACCGATCGTCGGTCGGTGAGTAGACTATTGGACATCTGCGGCCAGTTTGAACTGGCCTCGGGTGCCAAAGTCAATAGGGGTAAGAGCGAGGTCATGTTCTTCGGAACTGCGACGACCGCTCCTTCATCCCCTTCACCGTCAGGACAGACTACCTGAAGGTGCTGGGTGTTTGGTTTGGTGGAGCTGGGGCATGCACTAAGACTTGGGAGGAGCGTATCGCCAAATTGAAGCAGAAGCTGGGCAGGTGGACGCTCCGGTCCCTCTCCATCGCGGGTAAGAACCTGGTTGTCAGGTGCGAGGGGCTTTTGGTACTGTTGTATGTGGCGCAGGCCTGGCCTATTCCCCGGACCTGCGCCGCTGCGGTCACCCGGGCCATCTTCCACTTCATTTTGGGGTTGAGGATGGACCGGGTCCACAGAGACACCATGTACAAAGACCTGGGAAATGGGGGAGAGGGCGTACCGAACGCCACCCTTGCCCTGACGGCTACCTTTGTGTGCGGCTGCATCAAGCTGTGCGTAAATCCTCAGTACGCAAACACCAAGTGTCACTACTTACTGAGGTTCTACCTGCCCCGGGTGTTGCGAAGGATGGGCCTGGCCTCGTTGCCGCAGAACGCTCTGAGTAGTTGGACCGTTCCGTACCACCTGTCCTTCTTGGAGAAATTTTTGAAAGGAAACACCTTTGACCACAAGGCCGTCAGGCAGTGGTCAGCACGTAGTATCCTCGGGACCCTTCGGGAAAAGGAGAGGGTGGATCCCGTCGTGTGGTTCCCCACGCAGACTGCCAAAGTCTTTTGGCAGAATGCCTCATCGCCAGAACTTTCAAACCAGCACAAGGACATTGCTTGGCTGGTGGTGAGAGGGGCTCTGCCAGTGAGATCCTTTATGCATGCCCGGAATCTCTGCACCACCGCACACTGCCCTTGAGGTGGCTGCGGGGGGGACGAGACTGTCGATCACCTCCTTCTGAAGTGTGCCTATGCGCAGGAGGTCTGGAGGGGGATGCAGTGGTATTTGTCGAGGTTCGTCCTGAGCAGCTCCGTGACGCGAGACTCCGTGCTCTACGGGCTGTTTCCGGGGACGCACACAGAGACCAACATCAACTGCGCCTGGAGGACCATCAATGCGGTGAAAGACGCTCTTTGGTCTGCCTGCAACTTGCTGGTCTGCCAGCTGAAAGAACTGACCCCGACCGAGTGTTGCAGACTGGCACACTCCAAGGTCCAGGATTACGTGCTGACGGACGCGCTAAAGCTTGGGGCAGCCGCCGCCAAGGCGCGGTGGGGAAAGACCACCGTATGAGCCCCCTCGTCCAGAAAAGGGAAAAGAACCCTATCTGGTAACTGGGCCCAGCTGGCGCCTTCCCCAACTGGTCAGGGGGCCAACTGGGACTGTGCGGGGTGACGACTGCCGGGGCGGTTTCTTTGCTTTGTTTTTTTTTCTCTCTGTTTTGTTTTTTTTTCCTTTAGTTGGTGTACGTACCCCCGGGTAACCCGGAGCGGCTTGCATGACTGGGTAGGTGTATAAATGTTTTATTTTTTGTACATTCTATGAATAAAGTATATTTTTTCAAATAAAAAAAAAGGTGACTGATTGTCTGGGAACAAACCTTCCAGCTCAGTGAACCAGATTACATCTGGAACCTCAACCTGAGCTACAAACCTTCTCAAAACTCATTTGGAAAGAATGTTAGAACAGAAGAAAGTTAAAGATATTTCAAAAGCTGAGCTTTTGGTACTGCAGCATAATGCAGAACAGACTATTGTTCGAATGGATGGATCTGTTGTAATAGAGACAACTGATGGTGTCTTGTGACTGTGATTAACATCTGACCTTCATAAAGAACTAAGTGATTTGATCTAGTGGTTCCACAACCAGCTTCATTCCCATTCAGTCCCTGACACAGAAGACAAGCAAAAAGTCTGTCACTGACACAAGAAGTTTCCAGGAGCAGAAGTTCTTCAACATCAAGCCACTTGTCAGAACAAAAGGTCCAGCTGGTTAATAAGCTGAAAGTTTTGCAAGGCAATAAGGAGAGAATAGATAAACTACTTGATGAATTGCATATACTCAGAGACCAGCATGTTAACAATAATCCCTTTTGCTCCAGTGCTCCTGCTATACCTTGCTCACCTCACAAGAGTGATCAAGGAAGTTGTCTTTCTGTATCAACAGAAGCTAGCGCTGCCATCAACAGGGAACCCAGCAGCATGGCCTCCTCAGCATGTGTTTTTGATTCCATACCGTTACAGCATGAGAATGATGCACATGATAATCCTAATCCTAGGAAGAAATTAAAAATTTGGGTGCTCAAGTCTGGGATTTGGACAGATTTAGATAGATCAAGTCTGGGATCTGGATGGTTAGAGTCTGGGATCTGGACAGTTCATGTACAGGATCTGAATGGATTTGGACAGATTTAAACAGACTTTGGGATTTGTGTCCTAAATGGTTAAATGAATGTTAGGTGAGAAAAAATTTGTTTAATTTTGGGTACTTGTCGTTAATTAAATTAGAAGTGAGGGGAATCACTCAACATTGTTAAAGAGGTTCTGAGGTTTCAAGATGCTTCCCAAATTTGCAAAGAAATTTTAGGAAAACAGAGGAAGTACATACTATTAGAATTAGTAAACAGATTAGAATTTGATTTCACTCTGGAAGAAAGAAAAGCTGAAATTGTAATGGACTTACGTACATCAGAGCAGCAGGCAAGTGCAGTGGGATTAAGAAAACTTAGATTGCAAATGAGAGCCAACTGCCATCTGAATGAGAAATACAACTGCCACTTGCCAGAGTTAGCACCATTCAGCTCTCAGAGAAAGCCCACCTAATTAATCAAAATTACCACAGTATTTTAGTTCAAAGGCCTCATCGAAGAAATTATTAGAAATAAAACATTCCTGACAGCAGAATTTACAGAAAAAAGGTGTTTGTGAAGAGAGCAGTGATGACAGAGTATTCCAGAAGACAGCCTGTGCAAACTTGGGGAGATTAAGTTGTAATTTATTGCTTCTTATTAATTGGATTTATATTAATGGGATTGGTCTTTATTTAAACAGCATTCCAGTATAATTTCGAGCAGTTACAGAGTAATTAGTAGTATAGGAGGGAATTGCCAGTTTGTTCGTAATTTTGTTAATTTATTCATTGATGGGTTAAATAAATAAATTGTCTCTTGTTACTTGTAAAGTGAAGATCGCAGATTTCCTTTCTTTTAACCACTCTTTCAGTAGATTACAGGGGGAAAGGTGACCTTTTCTGGGTATTTAGGAGGTAATTATTACAAGGGAACCCCTACTCCTGCCATAACAGATTGGGGCTTGAGTTTTAGTTTAATTATCAGAGGGATTCAGCCATTCCCTGCTATGAGTTTCCATGCAGCTGTTATGTTCCATTCATATCAGATAGTGGGGCTATTGCTGTTCATGCCAACAGACAGCCTTCGTGATGACACTTGGTGGACAAGGAATACGTGGTAAAGAGATAGTTACTGACTCTCAGTTGAAACTGTTGACTGAGGCACAGGAAAGACAGGTAAAAGTAACGTGTAGCTTTAAGTTTTTCTACACACTGTTCAATTTTCCCCACCCGATAACTCTAATTGCTTGAATCACCTAGAGTGATATTTCAGAACAAATAATCAGTTGCTCCACAGTTTAGCAAAGCCTTGCTGTAGGCTGTCCTTCAGTCTGCACTGGAACAGGAAGAGGACGTGTTTCCCATGAGGCCCTGCTGTCTGATCTGAGAACTTCTCACCATTGAGCAGTCCTATACTTTGCATTGGTAAAACTCTAGTCGTCCAGAGCCATCCTCAACCTATGCTCTGGAGATGTCTTTGTATTGTCACATCTATATCCCTGGAACTTTTGAGCCATCACTTTGCACTCTCCCTCGGTCAGCTTGGACTTCACTCTACCAGCCCCTATTATTCTTCCATCACATGCCCTCTGTTACCCTCCAGTATCAGGACCTAGCAATTGATCTTCCCTCTATAGCCCTAGGTCTTCCTATAACCAAGTTTCACCTCCCATCTTAGATATTGCCTTACCTATGTAATCTAGCTTCCTCAGTTTTTTTTCCCAAAAAGTCTTCATAGGTCTGTGATAATCCATTCTCCCTTTCTCAATTAGCCATGCACTAATTCCCCTTACATTTCCACTGCCTAATCTCAACATATAAATGCCTCCTGCCTCGTGGTCCCATATAACTCCCAACAGAGAAGAATCTCCTTATTTTGTGCGCATTGATCTACACTCCTTTAAATGTTTGACTATAACATAAAGGAAACAGCTATCGCATCCAAAGACCAATTACCCAGTGTTACACACATGATCTATATTTCAAAGGGAACTACTGAATGGAGTGATGTCACAATTGTGAAATAAGCAAGAAAAGCAATTGACAAAGTTCAGTTACTAATGTTCAGGATTCACTTGACGAGGTAGACTGGGATAAAAAATGGAGAGTAGGTAAACAGTGGAAACACATTCTTGGCTACCTAGACAAAAGTACCCTATTTTTCTGAGATTATTGGTTAGATGTTGCAACTTTGGTTCTTTAAATTTGTTTCTAACTACTTTGGAGAAATTATGAACTATGCTTAAGGATTGTTTTCTGAATTCTGGTAATTTGCAATAAATTTTGTATAATCTGTACTCTAGGGATTTTGAAGGCAATCAAATTGAATCTGTGAAGAATGGAACTTTTATGCATTGCAGCCAATTAACTGTACTGTAAGTAAAAAGACCAGAGAAATTTTTAGTCAGACTGCTTCCCACATTTGTCATTGTAAAATGTTTCATTGTTCTTCACTAAACTATCATCCTAATGAATTTGGCTTTGGTTTTTGAATTCAGTTCTTTGACATAAAAATCATTGCAAGATATCAAACTGTTAATTTCTGAGAATCCTCTTAAAACTACCAAACTTTCAAAATTGCAGTTCTCTGCTCAAGCTATCAGAATCTCACCAGTTATTCTCTGTCTCCATAATACTAAAGTAAGCCAAGGTGAGTTTTGAGGAAGAAAAGTTGGACTTTTGTTTTCTTGCCCTGAGTTTCATGATTCTGCTGTAAAATAATTTATTTTATTATTCATTCAGGGACGTGGACTTTTCTGGCTGAGCCAGAATTTATTACCCAAGCCTAATTGCCCTTGAGAAGCTGGTAGTGAGCTACCTTCTTGAATTGCTGCAGCCCATTTGGTGAAAGTACATCCACAATGCAGGTGGGAATTCCAGGATTTTGACCCAGTAGCACTAAAGGATCAACAATATACTTCCTAGTCAGAATGGTAAATGGCTCAAGGAGAAACTTGCAGTTGGTGGTTCTCCAAGTACATGCGGCACACTTGGCCTTCTAAACGGTAGTGGTCATGGGTTTGGAAGATGCTGTCTGAGGAACCTTGGTGCATTTACACAGTGCATCTTGTAGATGGTATACATTACTGCTGCTTGTGTCAACGGTCAATGAAATGGGTGTTTGTGGATGTGGTGCAAATCAAGCAAGCTATTTTGTTGTGAATGGTGTCAAGCTTCATGAGGGCTGTTGGACTGTGTTTATTCAGGAAAGTGAAGAGTATTCCATCATACTCCCAACTTGCACTTTGTACATGGTTGACAGGTTTTGAGGAGTTAGGAGGTGAATTATCTACTGCAGAATTCCGAGCCTCTGACCTGCTCTAGTTTTATTTATAGGTTATCCCAGTTCAGTTTCTGGTTTTTCTCGGGCTCGTTGATGCCACACTCAGTTGAATGTGGTTCTGATGTCAAATCCAGGCACTTTCACCTCACCTCTGGAATTCAGTTGTTTTGTCCATGTTTGAACCAAGGCTATAGTGAGGTTGGGAGCTGAGTGGCTCCTGGAACCTAAGCTGAGCACCACTGAGCAGGTTAATGCTGAGCACGTACTGCTTGACAGTACTGTTGATGATCCCTTCCATCACATTACTGATGATCGAGGTTAGACTGATAGGCTGGGTTGGATTTGTCCTGCTTTTTGTGTACAGGACATACTGGGAAAATTTCCACATTGTTGAGTCGATGCCAATGTTATACAACAGCTTTGTTAGGGAGCATGACTTGTTCCGGAGGCCATGTCTTTGGTACTATGGCTGGAATATTGTCTTGCAGACTTTGCAGTATAGAGGGCCTTCAGTTGTGTCTTGATATCACATGAAATTGGCTGCAGACTGGCATCTGTGATGCTGTTGACCTATGAAGAAGGCCAAGATGGATCATCCATGCAGCACTTCTGGCTGACAATAGATGCAAATGCTTTAGCCTCAATTTATGCACCAATGTGCCTTCATTGAAGATTGAGATATTTGAGGAGTTTCATCTTCTGTTGATTCTTAATTGGGTGAAACAAAGTGGCAGATCTTGCATCTGAGTCATTTGTTGTGGAATTGCTTAACTTTGTCAATTGTTGTTTGTTGTTTTGCAAATAGGTAGTCCTATGTTGTAGCTTCATCAGGTTGACACCTCATTTTATGCTTGATGTTAATGGTAGAGTGGGGGATATGCCAGGCCATGAGGTTGCAGACTGTACTGGACTACAGATCTGCTACTCCTGCTGATGACCCACAGCACCCCATGGATTCCCAGCCTTGAACTGATAGATCTGTTCAAAATCTATTCTATTCACCTGAATGATAATGATATGCAACGTAATGGAAGATATCTTCAATGTGAAGACGCGACTTTGTCTCCACAGGTGCTGTGTGGTGACCACTCCCACCAATACTTCCATGAATTAAATGCACCTGCAGCAAATGGATTGGTGAGGATGAGAACAAATATGTTTTGCCTACTTATTTGTTATCCCATCACCTGCCAAAGACTCGCTTGGCCAGTAGTAGTGTTGCTAAGCCACTCCTGGTGATGGACATTTAAATCCTATTCCTAGAGTACATTCTGGCCATTTTCATCCGGGATCATCCAAGTGGTGTTCAACATGGAGGTGTACTGACTCATAAGTTCACTGGGGACAGTACGTGCTAATCAGCAAGTTTTCTTAAGCATATTTAACCTGATGCCATAAGACTCCATGGGTCTGGAATTAATATTGAGGATAACTCAGGGCAAATCCGTCCTGACTTTATATCACTGCACCACCATTTCTACTGGGTCTGTCCTGTGGTGGGATTGGACATAATCAAGGACAGTGATAATGTTGTCTGTAAGTATTAATTCTGTAAATATGACTGTGTCAGGCTGTTGCTTGACTAGTCTGTGAGACAGTTGTCCCAATTTTAGCAGTATCTCACAGATGTAGTAAGATTTTGCAGTGTCAATAGGGTGTTTGAATTTGCCATTGCCAGTGCCATTTCTTGTGCCCAGGCCAATGCCAGATATGCATCTAGTTTCATTCCCTTGTGGCTTTTCTGCAGTTTTTCAGAGTCATTGCTGTGATATGGAGGCACATGTAAGACCAAGTCCTTCCTGTGACTTGCTTTTATAGCAATTGACTGTAGTTTCACAGTCATCACGAAACTTTTAATTCCAGAAGTTTTAATTTCAATTCCATCACCTGCGATGGTTGGATTCAACCCCAAGTATCCATGACGTTACTTGGGTCTGAAGTATATTAGTTGAACAACAATACCACTACGCTATTGCCTTCCCTGTAAGACGATCATTCATACTCTAACAAAGGCTGTTGATATATTCATATCTTATGTTGCTGCTGTGGTCTTTTGTTTTATATTTTTATACAGTTCTTAATGAGAAAAGAAGCCTAAATTATGTTTTAATATATTTTAATCAGTAACTTACTGCTAAATCTGTTTATTGGCATTTCATTTTCCTTCTGAATTTTAATTCATGTTGTCACATTGCCATTGTGTGAGCTTTATTTCAAAATGTCCAAGAATTATACACTTCTACCTCTAGCTCCAAGCTGATCTCGTAAAATATTCATTTTGTTTACTTTCATTGAGGATCCAAATCGATTGTTGCAACTGATTGATTTGTTTTTCAAATTAACAAACACTTACATATGTAAAATTTAAACAACTGTGACAACTTAATGTTGAAGATAGAAAATGCTGGAAATACACAGCAAAAGCCAATTTACTGCATTGGTAAATAGCTCTTCTACTGAACTGGTAGGACAGCCCAGCCATTGATCAGTTTTGGATCTCATAGTTGCTGATTTTTTTTTGTATTTTTCTTTTATAGCAGTGCATTCAGTGATCTAATACTTGCATTATTTTCAGTATTCTCCGCAGGAATCAAATCAACTCTATACATGAAAGTGCTTTCGCGCCATTACAAAAGCTAGGAGAGCTGTAAGTGTTACTGGGACTGAAAAAATGTGTATTAAATTTATGAAATGCAATAAAATGGGCAATGGCTGGACTTTGTGAAAATCTAAAACTCATGGCAAAATTTGGATGTGTTTTCCCAGTTCTCAGCTAAATAAATAGATTCAATCACTCGTTACATTTTAAATGCAGAGGAAAACCGTCTCTTTTGATGTCCTTCAAATGTTTCTCCAAAGCTTTTAAATTGATCTTGAGCAAGTCTATAGTATTAACAAATTTTTACCCAATCCAAGTTAGTTGCACGAGGGAAGCAATCCTATAAGCAATTGAAGAGAGCTGGATATCTATGACTGGAGATGTACTGTGACACCATGTGAAATATTAAAGGCAGAATAATGATTTCTAGGTGGTTAGGCTTTGGAGTGCACATGCCTGATCCCCAGGAGATGTTCTGCTCCATTTTAGCAGCTAGGTTTCAATAATATGGATGTAGTAAACTGCCTGTTTAAAACAGACATCTAGAGACAGCAGTCCAGATTTTGCTAGACTAACATTAAGAAGCCCTTGGGTTATCGAACTTGTAAAAAGTTACAATGTTGGATGAAGAGGGTGTGGCAGGGCTGTGTGTACATGGAACAGGAGCAAACACAGGATTTCAGTGCCTGTTTTTTGTTGTTGGCATTAATAATTCAATGTAAAAGCCTCTGCTTTCTTTTCTTCCCACCAGGTTTTACTGAGTAAACCCTCCATAACTGACTTTCTGCTAAGTAGGTCATTATCGTAATTAAAAGTCTATGTACACAATGGAATCGCATGAGTAGTTGCCTGGATTCTACATTTCTATTCTGTTTAATGTCTGTCTGTTGGCTAAAGTTATAATTCCACACCCCGAGCTGAGAAATTCAGGCTAGAATTTTGTCAATGCATTGGAGCTGAGCTATGGAAGCTTTGAAAGAGGTGGGAAAATGGCAATAAATGGTGTCACAAGAGAAGTCCAACATATTTCCACCATTAGCATATTCTCAGAGGCAACTAGGCTGGCGAGAGGAGGCCGCCTTTCAAGGGGACGGAACAGCAGTTGAGCATGTTGAACAAACAATTAATAGCAGTCAATTTTATTTTCAATTTTGTGGCAAGTCCAGGAGAACAATGGAACTTCTCAATCTTGCTCAATATATGGAAGCAAAAATTAGCTCCAGGTTTGTCTTGGCTGCACTCTGCAGCCTTCCTGAGTGTAGTGCAGCCTTGTACAGAGATTGCTCATGAATAAACCTCAGCTTCACTGATCAGGCGGCATGGTGGAGGCATTCTGATTAAATAGATTCTGCGAATGGTCAATTCCATACACCAATTTGTAGTTTAAACAAAAGACTTAGCAATTTATTAACAATATGGTAACTTTAGCAGTGTAAAATTAAACAACAAGGTAACCTAACTGGTCAATGCTCTAAACCTAAAAGCCTTCGTTTTCAGCCCCATTCACACAAAAGGTATACATAAACAAATATTGTTAAAGACAAACAAAAGAAAAAGAAGAGTGGCTTTCATGAGGTGTTGTTCCACAGGCATAGATAATGGTTTCTTGGTTGAAATTCTGAAGGTAGGTCACCTTTACTGTTCACTCAGATACTTGTAACTTAGTTTACTATTCTCTGAGTTTCCAAGGGCAGCTCATAGGAGGTTAGGCAAGGAGCTTTCAAATTCTCATGCAATAACATCAATAGCCAGTTTCCTTTTCACAGAAAGTACAGTCCAAAACCCAATTTAAACTCTGACCACTCCTTGACAGACTGTCTCCACCATGAGGTCCCACTTACCATTGAACATTTGCCATCTGCTTCAGTATAAGGTCCTTTCCAGACTGGATGGAACCTTTTCCCAGGTACTGCTCTCATAATAGCTGACTTCTGTTATCTGTTTAAACATTATGCTCTTCACTAGTGACAAAGCGTCCTCAGAACCTTTTAATCAAGTACCAATCTGCAATTAACCTCCATGCCTAGCCTCACAAATAAACAAAAGCTTGTTTGATCTCTTTTTTCTTTCAACATAAGTTGTTACCCAGAATCCAAAAGTCATCTTTAGTTCACAGTTCATAGTCTTGAACCGAAATTGATAAAAGAATGAAAAACCAAAATGAAAAATCAGCAAGGGCTCTAATGGTGTATTTACTCCAGCTTTAAGATTACGAATGAGGAGGGATATCACAAAGGGAGAAAGCTGTAACCACCAGAAATGGGACTGTAGCAGCCATTGGGATACCAGAATCGTGAGCCTGAGAGGGTATACCAAAGAGGAAGGTGGAGAGGTGCAAACTACCAACATGTTTTGTACAAGACAGGGTTTCCTATCTGAGATTCTGCTTCCTGAAAATGTCCAAACAACAGTGTAACTAAAGGCTACTCTTCTCCAGAGAGATAATTTATCTGAGGCACCATGATGGAGAAGGAGCTAAACCCATTTGGAAATGATGGACACCTATTGCCTGTCTCATTGCAGTCCACCTGGTGCTGAATTTCTGTGGCTTATAATTTTTCCCAGCTTTTCTGGAGATATCCAAGCATGTGGCTCATTGCTATATCACGATTGTCAATTCAGTACCTTGTTCAAGAGTGCAGACCAATACCTGGAATTTTATACCATTCAAGACAGTGTGGTTAAGGGGGCCTTTGGATTCAGGGCCATTGTTAAATTACCCCAGATGCAGGAATCGTCAACTCTATGCACGTGGCCATCAACAGAGCGGTCTTCCACTCACACAATTTACCACTGATCTGTGGCTACTACAAATGGACCCTTCAGGTCTATGCAATGTTCCCAGCAAGTCCTCTCGTCATCGATATAATCAGCTGTCCCAACTGTCTGATGTTTTCAGGCTCATTCCACACCTTCAAAAATAAATTCTGGGGCCAAGGTCGATCCCACTGAAGTTACAGACTCCTTATGACTGTGTAAGAATTGTGTGCATTTTTGCGTATTTCCAAAAACTGTGGACTGAAATAAGAAAAAAGTTTTTAAAGCTTGTATTTAAAAAGATGACTGCAGCATTGAAAGCAAGCAATCTGACACCTGACAGCTGTCATGTAAATAACTGCTTGAACAAGTATAATTACAGTTTGAGTTGCAGATAAGTTGGAGCTGAAGGGGTGTACAAATGCAGCTTTTGCTGGTACTGTCATGTTGATTGATCCATGGACTAGTAACTGACCTTCCTGCCTATCAACAACCGCGTCATTGGTTCCCAGGTAACTGAACAGCTTTGAGGTGTGGAAAAGCTATAGACAGCGTGAAAGAGAGATACAGAGAAAGAGAGAGTTCTTACCAGTTCAGAAGTCATCTCTTTGTTCTCTGCAGTCAAAATACACTATAAATCTGAAGAAAAAGTCTATCATTCCTTCAACAGTTGTTGTAACCTGTTGTAACCAGTGAAAACATCTGAAGAAAGACAACTGAAACAATATTCTGGCCAACAGAAGAGTCATAAAAATCTTCTCAACAGTAGATCCTGGGGACAAAGACTACTGAACTGTCTTTCCAGTCTTTTCCCTCTGTCCATTACCTATTTAATCCTCTCTATTTGTCTGTCTTTATGTGTGTAAATCGGAATTTATATGAGCTTTAGAGTTTTAATTAGCAATATTACATGCAAATTGCATATAACTGTTTATCTGTAGCTAGAGTCTAATAATTTGTAATAAATGGCAATCCTTGTTCAGTAGAGAAACCTTTTCCATGCTTTCTCTGTATCTGAATCTGAAGGCCAAGTAAACTGGAGAAATTTGCATACTACTTTAAAATCTTTAACTTTTGTGACGACTCCAGGAATAGATGAGTCTTATTTTCAGTGCACTAACACAATATGACAGGTACTGTGTAGAACCCCATCCTGGATGCAGAGGAGTTAGGCAATATATGTAAGTGACCATTGAGGAGGCTGTAGGAGTTCTGAAGATGTAATTTAGATACCTTGATAGATTGCATTGAGACAATCAGCTTATTCCACTGAGATTTGCAAATGTTGTCATACTCTGCCCAACCTGATGCTATAAAGTGGAGAAACTTGGAACAATGAAGAAATCCTGGAGTATGATGCCTCCTCTGAGTTTAAGGTTTTCAGGGGATAGTTAACCAAAGCAGTAGGAGTGGGAGTACCCCTTGGGAGTACCGACAAGGCACAATGAGATAAACACAGAGGGATATCGCACAACTCATTAATAATGCTTTGACATGTTTCACATGAGCTTTCTTCACACATAGAAACATGGAAGATAGGAGCAGAAGCAAGCCACATAACTAATTGAGATTAACTAAGCTAAGCTTTATTGTTGTTATTTTTCAGTTAATTGAAACACAAAGCTAATTAAGTTAAGACCCTAAGGTCAACAAAAAAGTGTTGACTTAAAATATTTAAAGATTGAGAGAATATTTTTTAAAAAGATAACTTCTGACTTGCAGCTGCTAGTAGACTTGCCGCCACAGCACCCTTTTTTTTAAACCTGAAATAAACACAGAGAATTGCTAGAGAAACTGAGCAGGTCAGTCAGCAACTGTGGAGAGAGAAAAGGAGTTAACATTTCATGTCTAGTATGACTGTTCTTCAGAGCTGAAGGAGGTATTCTGATGAGTTCCCAGACTCAACAAAGAACATCGCTGAAAGCTTACAGAAAATGCAGAAATGTAGGTGATCTGTGCAAACAAATTGTAACAGGTGCAGACCACATTTGCAGTGTCTCTGGATCAGGAGCATGACAGGAAGATGTGACAGAAGCTTTGAAGATTAGAAGCTCAGTGCAGTGTCCCCCTGACCGACTTAGAGCTGGAGTCCTCCATACTACTCTGTAGTGACAGAAGGCATCTGACAGACCAGTCAATGCATTTAGTGTCTTGACCACTCGTATGCTGGCTTATTGAGGTCTTCATCTGAAGTCTCTGAAGCACAAGTCATCAGCAATCCTGTCCTCGAATGAGCTGGCAAACAAGCCTTAATTTAGCATAATAAAACAAAGAACTACAAAAGATACTGGAAATCTGAACCAAAAATAGAAATTATTGGAGAAACTGACCGGGCCGGCAGCATCTATGGAAAGAAAGCAAAGTTAATGTTTTTAATGCCAAAACTGAAGAAGGGTCACTGGACCCAAAATGTTGACTCTACTTTTTCTCCACAGATATTGCCAGACCTGTCAAGTTATTCAGCAATTTCTCGTTATGTTTAGTCCCAATATGACTATAGTTCACTTACGCCTGCAGACTCACTATTTGATATTCTTAACCTTAGTTAATATTAACCTACTGTTAATATTGTAGTTAGTGGCTATGATTGTGCAGTCCAGTGTTGAGCTGTTGCTCCCTCTTCTTCCTTCAGCAATTGTGATTGAACAGGTAGCAATTTTTGTATGTCTCTAAGCAGGACATCAGAAGAAGATGATTGGTATTGGCATGGGAAGCATTGACACATTTTCAGCAGCTTGTTCATAATGTTACATTATAATGGGAGTGTGCTTGCAGTTAAAAAGGGGGACAAGGCAGGAACATGCCATCATCCTGAAGGTTCTCAACAATGCGGTTGCCATAAGCTCTATTATAGCCAGCCCAATGATGCTGAGGTTTATCTCCTCCATTCGATGCAGGTGCTGCAGATGTTGTTGTCCCAGTCTACTCTGCTCCATTCTCCTGTTTAGTAACTATTCTTGCCAGAGAGACACTAGAGTGTCAGTAGTTGTCAACAATGTGTTTGGGTCATGTGTCAAATTGCGCAGGAGTCTTCATTTCAGGGTGCAACCAATCAGAGAAAAGGCACACCCTGTAAGTTCAATGGAAGGAAACAATAGGGAGCTGCTCTCCAGTTATAAGCTGGGTCACTCTGGTGCTGCTGATAGGCTGAAAACATAGGAGAGAAGGATGTGTGGAGGAATAGCAGAATGTTAGGTTTATAAGTGGTGTCCTTGCAGGAGTCACCAAGACATGTCTGCTGGAATTTCAGATTGAGGTCGGGAACCAGGTCCCTTTTTGCCAAACCTGGGAAGGGGTAGGGCCTGTTCGGAGCCCAAGAGGCCAAATTTCAGGAGTTCAGTAAAGAAGAAGGCTACAAGTGATGTGGAGGGAAGATAAGAAGCTCCAGTATAGTATGGAGAGAGTGTGGACTGCAAAGATAATGGGGGAGATGGGGGAGATGGGGCTGTGATGGTAATGTGAGAGATGGGGTCTGCAATAGTGATAGAGGAGATGGGGCTTACAAGCAGATGAAGATAGGAGAAGCAGGTAAGATTGTGAGGCTAAAAGGGGCTGAAGAAGATAGGGGATTGCAAGAGTTGGCCAGAGGCGGAGCCTACATAGCGGGTGGGATGATGGAGAGTATGCAAGGGAGTTAAGGGGAGCAAGACAGGCTGCAAGGATTCTTGGAAGAAAGGAAGGCCGCAAAGAGGTTGGATCGAAGGGGGTGGCTGTAGATAGCTCATACTGAGTGATGTCAGTGGGGTGCATTGAACAATGTAAAATGTTGGTGATACAGTGAATAAGAGGGGTCTAATGAAGAAGCATTCAATGACTTTAAACATCCACATAAATCTTTGGACTGCTTAAGGAACTGATGTCCAAGGCCAGAACCTGGAATTGACCTCCTGCTTCCTGCTTTGGCTTCCTGCTGCCACTCTGTTCTCAGTTGGTTATTGAAGACTTCATTGAAATCTTGATGTCTCACATCCAGCACTAATGCCTCCAGTATTGCAACCGTGACCCTGAAATCCTGTCTCTTCCTTGATATTCTATTTTCCATCTTTTAAATTACAGCTCAGTATTCATTGTAATTTTCCTTTAAAGAGGACACACTCCCTTTAAGAAGACTAGCTGCACAATGTGTTCCCAGCACAATGTGTTTAAACAGCCAAGAGCATGACAGACACTCAACCCAATGATTGTAACAATGAGGTGACAGCATGAAATCTGCATGCTGCCCACCCCAGCACAACCAGCATGGGCACGTTACAGATCCTTGCCCACCGCCCATAAATGAGGCCAGCTAATTTTTGCCCTAGTTTTTAAATATTATTTATAGAAAGATGATAAATTTGATGCAATGGCAGTCTCACTTAAATGAATGAAATGCTAATGTTGTATTTATTTTCACTGAAAAGGAAACTGAATTAAAAACTAATATCATCCATAATTTCTCTAGGATTCTTACAGACATGTCTTGCTAGAGCTAATACAACATTTTTGTGTGTTTCTGCAGGGACTTGTCTTTAAACAGGATTCAAGAATTGCCGCATAATCTTTTTCAGCAACTTAAGGAACTCCTACAATTGTAATTTCATTTTGATTATATTTACATGCTTAGTGTTCACACCTGACATGCTAAAACTTAAAAATTTGTCATTTCTTATTCATATGAAAAATTTAAATTTTATATAAGTTGATATTTTTGGCTTGGAATGCATCCATATAAAAATTGAATGGTTATAGTATAAAGACTGCTAGCATAGAGTAGAAATCTGACAATCCTGTAAAGGATAACATAGGGTTGCAGTCTCAGTTCATATACCAACTTCATACTCTTCTCAAAACAGAATAACTGAGCTCAGCACATGCTGTGCTCATCAATACCAAATTCTAGCTGAGTTTTAATGAACAGTTAGGAAAAGCAATGCTTCTAATGTTTTATGGTTCAAAACATATTTAATTTATACTACACCAAAAAATGACTAATTATTTTAGGGTTATCGAGATAATGAAGGAAAATAGCATTGAAGAAATCAGCCATGTTTGAGAATTATGGGGCAGGCTAGATTGGCTGAATGATCTACTTCTTTCCCTTGCTCCTAAATCATATTTATCATATATTTAGGAACTTTCCAGGTGGTAGTGGCATTAATTTCAATAATACCAGTTGTAAATTTTACTGCAGTGACTGTTTGTCATTCTCGGGGAAGTCTAATCAACTGTGAAATAAACACCAATTTCTTAACCAGTGGTGTTTGGTTGGTAACTTTTTTTTGTGTGCTGGAAGGCCTATTCATTGTTGTAAGTACTTTTGAACTGACATTTACAAATTACAAAAAATGACTAAGCCAGTTTTGTAACCACCCTTCCATGATTGCGGGTAATGGAGAGTTGACTAAGAGGCAGGTGGCAGGTCCAACTTGTCCTTTTTCATGTACAGGACATTACTAAGCAATTTTCACATTGTCCAGTAGATGTCAGTGTTGTAGCTGTACGGGAACAGTCTGACTTGAGGCATTACTAGTTCTGGAATACAAGTCTTCAATAATATTGCTAGAATTTTGCCAGACCACTCAACTGCTGACCTTATTACAGCCTTGGCTGAAACGTGAACAAAAGAGTTGAACTCCAGAGTTGAGGCAAGAGCGACTGTCCTTGACATCAAGGCAATAATCGACCTAAGAGATAATGGGAACTGCGGATGCTGGAGAATCCAAGATAACAAAGTGTGAAGCTGGATAAACACAGCAGGCCAAGCAGCATCTTAGGAGCACAAAAGCTGACGTTTCGGGCCTAGACCCTTCATCAGAGACGGGGGTGGGGAGAGGGTTCTGAAATAAATAGGGAGAGAGGGGGAGGCGGGCTGAAGATGGATGGAGGAGAAGATAAGTGGGGAGGTGGGGAGGGGATAGGTCAGTCCGGGGAGGACGGACAGGTCAAGGAGGCTGGATGAGGTTAGTAGTAGGAAATGGGGATGCGGCTTGAGGTGGGAGAAGGGGACAGATGACAGGAAGAACAGGTTAGGGAGGCGGGGACGAGCTGGGCTGGTTTTGGGATGCAGTGGAGGGAGGCGACGAGCTGGGCTGGTTTTGGGATGCAGTGGGGGAAGGGGAGATTTTGAAGCTTGTGAAGTCCACATTGATACTATTGGGCTACAGGGTTCCCAAGCAGAATATGAGTTGCTGTTCCTGCAACCTTCAGGTGGCATCATGTGGCACTGCAGGAGGCCCAGGATGGACATGTCCTCCAAGGAATGGGAGGGGGAGTTAAAATGGTTCGCGACTGGGAGGTGCAGTTGTTTATTGCGAACCAAGCGGAGGTGTTCTGCAAAGCGGTCCCCAAGTCTCCGCTTGGTTTCCCTAATGTAGAGGAAGCCACAACGGGTACAGTGGATACAATATACAACCTAATCGACCTAATATGTTTTTTCTGATGGGGGGGTCGAGGTCCAAAACAACAGCTTTTGTGCTCCTAAGATGCTGCTTGGCCTGCTGTGTTCATCCAGCTCCATACTTTGTTATCTCGGATTCTCCAGCATCTGCAGTTCCCATTATCTCTAATATGGCATATTGGATTCCTATCAAAACTGGAATCAAGAGAAAACTCTCTGCTCGTTGAGTTCTACTTAAACGAAGGAAAATAGTTCCGATTGTTGGAGGTCAGTCATCTCGGTACCACAGCATCACACAGGAATTCCTTAGGGCAGTAACCCAGGATCGATTGCAGCTTCAGGCGGCTATCTGTGTGGAGTTTGCACATTCTCCATTTGTCTGTGGGGATTTCCTCCAGGTGCTCCAGTTCCTTCCAGAATCCAAAGATGTGCAGTTAGATAAATTTGCTATTCCATAGTATCCAGTGCAGGCTAGGTTGTCTAGCCATGGGAAATGCAGAATTACAGGAGTTAGGGTAGTGGGGCTGATGTTGGTGGGATGTTCGTCAAAGGGTCAGTGTGGACTTAATGTCCGCCTTCCACACTGAAGGAATTCTATGATTCTATGAATTACCTTTCCATCATTATAAGTTCAGAATTGGGATGCTCACTGATAATTGCACTATGTTCAGCACTAATCTCCACTCATTAGATACTAAGCCATTCCATGCCTATATGTAACAAGATTTGGACAATATGCTACTTGGGCTGATAAGTGGTGAGTAACACTTGCACCACACAAGTACCAGGCCATGACTTCCCTAACGAGAGAATATGAGCATTATTGCTGCATGATTCATGCTGTTACTACTACTGAAACTCCACTATCAACATCAGACATTGAACTGAACCAGCCATATAAGTACTTTTGTCTACAAGAACAGACCATAAGTTAGGAATTCTGTAGCGAGAAACTCACCTGTCTCCACCATTCTGTTCACCAATTACAAGGCACAAGTCAGAAGTATGATGGGATATTCTCTACTTTAATGGAAGGTTGCAACTCCAACTGAAGAAGGTCAATACCATCCAGGACAAAGCAGCCAGCTTGACAGATGCCCCATTTACAACATTCAACACTCATTTGTGTCACCACTGACTATCTACAAGATGCACTGCTACAGCTCACCAGCACTCTATCAATGGTGCTTTCCAAGCCCATGACTTCCACCATCAAGAAAGTCAAGGGAAGCAGATGTATGGGTACACTTGCACCCAAAAACTCCCTGCCAAACATGATTTTTAACAATATCGCTATTCCTTTACTGTTGCTAGTCATAAACCTGAAACTCCTTCCTAACAGCACTTTAGGTGTAGCAGATCAAGACGGCTGCTCAACATCATCTTCTCCAGGGCAATTAAGGATGGCATTGAGACATACTTAGAACTAGGACTGAACTGTAAGTCTCTAAGAATGTTCTCTCCTACCCCCATTTACGTGGACAGTTTGAATAGTTTATAAAACGTTGTTGTTTACCAGCATGGGGACAGACCCACTTCTTTCTGTTATGTCAGAATAATCCCACATCAGAGGATATCAAGTCCCCTCCTGCCTGAGACCCAAGTAATATAGTGTGCTAGGCTATCAGCCTGTCACCAAGCTTTACCTGCCAGTCTCAGAATGGAGGCCAGGTGGAAAGTGGCCATGAAACAGCAAACATTAGGATCAATAGTGATACTTAAGGCCCTGAACTGGGGGCGATACACCATGTCTGCTGCAGATACAATTGCTGATATTTAGCAGCTGGCAGAAAGCCACCAGAGATTTTTCAAAACACCCCCACCTGCAAGCCTGCTAACAGGAAATAATAAAATTCCACCCATTATTTCAATCTGCTGTTGAATTTCCACTTCCACACAGCAGATCGATTCAAGTTCAGGTAGAATTCCAGAACATTTCCAATCAAGCCCAACCAGTTCTCCATTTCAAGTACTGCAGCATTTTGTTTCTGTATCAAAGTAAAGCTTTCATATTGATTCATGCTTGTACGAACTACTTTTGAGTCTCAAAATGTTGTTGACAGATGTTTCAATGTAATATACACGTACTCCTTCAAACAATGACTAGATAGTTACATGATTCACCGTTTTAGGCATAAGTTGTTATGAAATTGTTAAACTATCACATGAATGCATTATTATGTGTGACAGAGATTATTGAAATGTTTGAAAGGCAATTGATGAATATTTGTTGGAAAATATTGAAAAATGTAGTATGGCACAGGTGTACACACAATCTATTAGCCTTCCTTTGATATCGATCTATTTTAATGGGACAACAAACTCTGTTATAAGTCATATGATTCAAGTCACAACTCAGTAAAACGTGGAGGTGGTTCATTCAAGTTAATGAATGTATTCACATGCATGTCAGTGATGTAAAGACCAGTTTTTAAGAATTGAATGGATCGAAAATTATGGGCCAAGTCCAAAATCTATGACCAAGCCCATAAGCAAAAGGAACAGAAATTGGCCATTCTGTGTCTTGAGCCTGTTTCACCATTCATAGAACATAGAACATAGAAAAGTACAGCACAGTACAGGCCCTTCGGCCCATGATGTTGTGCCGTGGAATAATCCTAATCCAAAAATAAAATAACCTAACCTACATTCCCCTCAATTCACTGCTGTCCATGTACATGTCCAGCAGTCGCTTAAATGTCACTAATGACTCTGTTTCCACGACTACCACTGGTAAACTATTCCATGCGCTCACAAGTCTCTGGTGAAGAACCTCCCTCTGACGTCTCCTCTATACCCTCCTCCTAACACCTTAAAACTATGACCCCTCGTGGCAGTCAATCCTGCCCTGGGGAAAAGTCTCTGGCTATCGACTCTATCCATGCCTCTCATTCATTAGGATCTTGGCTGATCTGACACTCTTCACATTCATTTTCCATCCCTACTCATCAAAAATCTATCTACCTCAGCCTTAAATATAGACAAGGACTCTCCCACCATAGTTCTCAATGGTAAGGAGTTCCAAAGGTTCTTAATCCTTAGAGAGAAAAATTCCTCCTTATCTCAGTCTTAAATTGGCACTCCTTAATTCTGAGTTTATGCCCTCTGGTCTTAGATTTTCCAATGAGCAAAAGCATTCTCTCCACATTTACTCTGTCAAACGCCTTAAAAATCCAATATGTTTTAATCAGATTGCCTCTCATTCTTCTAAACTTCAGTGAGTAGAGTCACAACCTTTTTACCCTTTGCTCATTAGGCAATCCACCCTCGACCCCCCAGTATCAGGATTATCCTAGGGAAACTTCTCTGAAATGCCTTTCATTAAATGGTATCTTTCTTTAAATAAGGTGACCAAAACCTCTCACAGGATTCTGGATATGGTCCTTGTACAGTTGCAGTAAGACTTTCCTACTTTTATATTCCAACTGGCTTGAAATAAGGGCTAACATTCCTTTTGCCTTCCTAATTACCTGCTCTACCTATGTGCTAGCTTTCTGTGTTTTATGCACAAATACACTCAAGTCCCATTGTGATGCAGTTTGCTGCAGATTTTGTCCATTTAAATAGTACACTGTTCTTTTGTTCTCTGTCCCAAAATGAACAATTTCACATTGTTCCACATTATACTCAGTTTGCTAACTTTTTTGCCCACTGATAGAACCTATCAATATTTCTATGTAGACTTTCCTAGATCTCATGGCTATCACTGACTTTTGTCTCCTTATATGCTTTTTCTTCCAACTTAATCTCCATAATGCCCTTGCTTAGCCATAGATGATTTATGCCTCTCTTAGAATCATTCCTCTTTACTGCCATGTATTGAAAGTTATGAATTACCTTGTTAAACGCCTATCACTGCTTGTTTACTGTCATTCTTTGCTAACCTATCCACCCAGTTCACATTAGCTACTTTTCTCCTTATTTCATTATAATTCCCTTTATTTAAGTTAAATGTGGTTGTTCCTGACCCATGTTTCTCACTCTTGAACTGAATATGAAATTCTGTCATGTTATGATCACAACTTCCAGGGAATCTTTTACTCTGAAGTTATTAAACCTACCTCATTACCCATTACCAGATCCAAGCTAGCATTTTCCCTGGTTGGCTTTGTAACAAGTTGCTCGAGGAAACTATCACTAATGCACTCAATGAAGTTGTTGTCATAGCATAGCTAACTTTTTCGATCTGATTAACCTAATCAATATAAAAATTAAAATCAGTTGTCAATACTGCTGTATCCTTTTTACATGCTGCTACTATATGTGGATTTATAGCCTTTCCCACAATGTGGCCACTGTTTGGAAATATGTACCCTACTCTTGTGAATGTCTTCTTTCCCTTGCTGTATTTTTTTTACCACCACCCATGTAGACACTACATCTTCTAAACCTAGACGGTTTGATGTAACTGTCCTCATTTCATCTCTTATTGATAAGTTACTCATCCCTAGTTTCTTTCCTCTTGTTTTTCTGAAGGGTCAAATATTCCTGAATGTTAAGTTCCCAGTTTTGATTTCCTTGTAACTATTTTTCCATAATGGCTGTGATATCAAATTCATTTACTTCAATACACACCATCCTTTGTTTGTCTTGCTTTATTCTGAATGCTTCATGAATTAAGATGCAAAACCTTTAAGTTTGTTCTATTATAAAATTTCCCCACACTTTTATGTTTCCATGGTACAATGGGAGATTTAAAGATTCTTGTCCTTTTTATTTTCTGGTAACAATCTGCTCCATCACTAATCTGCACTAAAACCTTCTCCCTTCCCTTTGGTTTTCCAATTTTCCATGCAACTGAACCCACCCCACCCCTACTCCATTATTTAGTTTAAAGTCCTAACCATACCCTAGTTGCACAATTCACCAGGACTCTGGCCCCAGCATGATTCAGCTGAAGCCCATCAGAACAGTTCCCTCCTTTCCCAGTCCTCAGTGTCCCACGAAGTCAAACCCATTTATCACACACCAACCTTTGAGACATTCGTTTACTCTTTAATCTTGTTGACACAGTGTCTGTTAATTCGAGGCACAGTGTATAACCTGAAGATTACTACCTGTCTGGTTGTACTTTCTAATTTAGCCCCTGGCTACTCATATTCCCTCAGCCAAACCTCTTTCCTCTTTCTACCTATATTGTTGGTACCTACGTGAACCATGACAACTGGATCTTTCCTCTCCCACTCCAAGATCCAAGTGAGATATCCTGAACCTGGGCATCAGACAGCCTTTGGAACTCTCAATCCTGGCCACAAAGAACAATGTTTTTTCCACTGACCATTCTATCCTTAATTACAAATATATTTATTTTTTGCCTCTGCTCTTGAATGGCTCCCTGCACCATGTCAGTTCGCGCTCATTCACACAGGGAACAAGAGTTTCAAAGTTTTAGACAAGCTCAAGGACTGATGTTCCTTCAGCACTTCCTCCTGGATTCCTCTATCTGCCTTGCACACCCTCCTGTCGCTGACCACTGACTGAATTTGAGGTAGAAAGGGGGTAACTGCCTCTTAAAACACAGCATCTAGGTAACTCTTGCCCTCCTTTATGTGAAACAGTGTTTGGAGCTCAGACGCCAGCAGATCAACCCTGCGCCAGAGTTCCTGAAGCAACCAACACTTGCTACATATGTTGTCACTGTGAAATACTTTGGAGTCCTTCAATACAATGTCATGCAGGTACAACGCAACACCTAGCCCTGCATCTCCATTTTGTTTGTTTAGTCTTTCATTTTTTTTTAAATGTCCTACTGCCCTTTTAGTTTTTAATCTTTAAAACATTTTTCCTGTTTACCAGCAATTTAAAAGTACCTTCCAATAGATAGTCAAATTAGCTGCTATTACCAACCAATGAACTTATTTTTTTCCTGTGCTGTCACTCTTTGTTTTGCACTCGGCCTCTGATTCTGGGCTTCAATGTAGACAGTTTATTGAAAATTTTACAAACTATAAACTAAAAAAAGCAAGCAAAAAACACTTCTTCTCCTCTGCACCAAATTCCTGTTCTTTTCCAAACATCCCAGAAATATACACTTAAGCTGTGATTCACACAGGATGTGATCTCTCCTTCCTGTTCATGAAAAACGTATTCAGATGCCAGATGAAGATCTCTACCAGGAGTGCGCATGTGCCAAGTGTATCATTTGTACAGCCTGTAGCTAAATTGTCACTAAGCTGTACACTACCAACTCATTCCCATCTACGCTCAACAGTATCAGCTTTTCATTGGGGTAATAAAATCACAGGTGAAGCTGTTGACATTCAAACATTTCCATACCATAGCCTAAAATTACTTGCTGTGCACAAAAACATATAAACTGATTTTTAAAAAAGAGTATATCTGGTTACCACTGTTGTGATTACAGGAACATTTCATTCAATATCATGAAGTAAATCCATACAGACCAATTTGATTGCCTGGAGAATCTAAAGTCACTGTAAGTTATCCCAGGACCTTTACAATGTGGATGGTTTGATATTGTAATTAAAGTATTTGAGAATATTTGTGGCTCAGTTTATGGATAAGGTTGCAGACATGCTCGCCGAGCCGGTAGGTTTGAATGCAAATATTTCATCACCCTGCTAGATAACATCATTAGTGTGCCTCTGGTCAAGCATCGTTGTTCTGTCCCTCATGTAATTTACAAAGGCGGGACTCAACAACGACGCTTCACAGGAGGCGGACTAACCTAGCAGGATGACGAAACGTTTGCATCCAAACTCACTGGTTCAGCAAGTGTGTCTACAACCTAAAGTATTGTAATTTTCGATTTTTTTGTGTGTGCAATTTGTCCATAGCAGCTACAGAATCCCAACAACGTGGAAGTAAGCCTTTTGCCCAACAAGTCCAAACCAACTCTCCAAAGAATATTCCACCCAGACTAACACTCCTACTCTATCCATGTAACCCTGTATTTCCCATGGCTAATCGACTTAACCTATCCCTGGACACAATGAGCAATTTAGTACGGCCAATCCACCTAACCTGCACATCTTTGGACTGTGTGAGGAAACCGGAGAGCCCAGAGGAAACATACACAGACACAGGGAGAATGTGCAAACTCCATGCACGGTTACCAGACGCTGGAAATTGAACCTGTGTTCCTGGAGCTGTAAGGCAGCAGTACTGGCCACTGAGCTGCTGTGCCGGCCATTTCTCCAGAAACTTCATGGAAATTGTGTAGCAACTGTTTACAGCCATCATAATGGTGGGTAGCTGATAGAACGTCCGTATAATTGTAGGTCTGCAGTGCTCCATCAAAAACTCATGAGGCACTCTGTCCCACAATGGCCATGCATTCAGTCTAAAAGGCTACTTTGTATTTAATTGCTACTTCATGCGGAGCCACTTTGAAATTTTTGAACCTAGCGCCAGTTTGGGATCAATTTACAGATTAGTTTTCTGAAAAACCACAATATTGAGCGTTTTCATATCCCAATGCTGATAAGAAAAATCTTCAAGTCCTTTCTATACTAATTGAATAGATATGTGTTGTAAGTATATTGATATTTTCTATTGTTACAGTAGTATGGATGGAATGGATCTTCAGGCTCTACGTAACAGGATATTCCAGCGTCTTACAAATCTATCCCATATGTAAGTGTCATACATATAAATACCAGAGGGGACTTTTAAAATCATGTTCTGTTGCAGCCCACGACTTTGACAGAAGGATGCTAACAAATTGACTTTTCTTTCAGATATTTTAAGAAATTCCAATTCTGTGCTTATGCCCCACATGTTCGTAACTGCAAACCTAACACTGATGGACTATCGTCCTTTGAGAACCTGCTCGCTAATGTTGTCCTCCGAGTTTTCGTTTGGGTGGTTTCAGCTATTACATGCTTTGGAAACATCTTCGTCGTTTGCATGAGATCTTACATCAGATCGGAGAACAAGCTTCATGCCTTGTCTTCATGTCTCTTTGCTGTAAGTATACACTTAATGGAGCAAACTTTGATTTTCTGTAGGTACAGTATGTATTTTTAATTGCATCAATCCTGGTGTATAGCACATACCAGTAGCTCTGTTTTTGATTCCTTGACGGGAACAGAGTTCAGCACCGATTCAACGTGATATCATATGTGAAGTCAGCTGTTCAAATATGTAAAGAATCATATTGGCATAATGCACAATTTAACCTCTCAACTATGATAGTCCCTCAGTACCACATTATAAAGTCAATCTAGACTTTTGTACTGAATTTTGGAGTAGAATTATGAGCCGACAGAGACTCAGAGACAACTGGGTTATGGTCGTCTCTCGACTGACACCGCTTATATTGATATGTTGATTGTTTTGTAGACCCATCTAATTGGTGTTTGCTTTGTTCTTCCTAGGTGCAGACTGCCTGATGGGAATATACCTTTTACTACTTGGATCATATGATCTTAGATACCGTGGCGAATACAGGAGACCCGCTCAAATGTGGATGAACAGCGTGCGTGTCGGATAACTGGATCTTTAGCAATGCTTTCAACAGAGGTGTCTGTATTACTTTTGTCTTTCCTGACTTTGGAAAAGTACCTCTGCATTGTTTATCCATTCAGTAATCTGAACCCAGGAAAATGCAGGACAGTTTCTATTTTGATTTTCATTTGGTTCGTGGGATTTGTCATTGCATTCGCTCCTTTGATGAATAATGACTTCTTTAAGAATTACTATGGCAGAAATGGAGCGTGCTTCCCACTGCATTCAGAACACTTGGAGACTTATGGAGCACAGACATGTTCAACTGTCATTTTCCTTGGTAAGCTTAATGATTATTTGTTGTACCTAAATCTATGATATTCAAATAAAGTTCATTGCAACTTTTTTAATATATTAAACTGAAGCTATAGCTCTATTCATAGCCCAGCAGGTGAAGGCATACCTAACAGAAAATACCAGTTATATGTTGAGTTATTAAATCTCTGGAGGGGAGAAGAGAAAGGAAAGTTGGTATGAATGATGCAGTTGATCTTTGTGATACTTGCCTGTGAAGAAAAAAAACAACTAAGACTTCCAATCTTGATTACTATCGGTTTCTGTGAACTCATGAACGAGGATGTGAGAAGATGTTAAGCTTAATTATTATCCCCCACTCCTTAGTCAAGTATCATAATAATATTCAATGTCCAAGTTCACACTAATTAATTGGCCACTTTAGTGAGAGATCAAGAGCTTCAAAAATAACCATAACTGGACTCGAGCAGCAATCAATACTTTCAAGATAGGAGTAAAGAAAAGTGGAAAATACAATCATGAAACTGCACCAAAATGTTGTAATTCCTTGAATTCAAGATTTATTTTGATAACAGCAAAGGTGTTTTACTTACGTAGCTTTATGCTTATTTTAATGTTTGCCCCTCCCCATTTTATTTGTTTCTGTTTTTTCCATCTTCAGCCCATGTCTTCCTCCTGATCCAAAGACCTGGCTAAGGGAATATCAAGTACTCTGTTCCCATTCCATTGCTACTCCTCACTCAGCCATTAGACATACAAGAACAGAAAAGATTGCTACATCCTCCAGCTTCACCTGCATGAAAACAAACTCTGCTTTACCAACAGCACAGCTGAGAATTGAGATCCTACCATATGGAGAAATCAGGGGGTTAAATCCTTATTACAACCCATATGGTGCATCATTATTTCTCTTGTATGTCACATAATTTAAGCGACCTGGTGTCCATTTCTCCGCAAATCTGAAACTAAGATATAACTATCGTGCATTGGTATATTGACTTGTCAAATTTCACAAAGAATTGTGTGATGTCCATATGATTCCTCCATTGACGTTTAACATCAGCAGCAGCAAAGGGTATATATGACAGATATTAAAGATACGGTCTGACAGCACAAAGGCTACTTGATGATCGGAACATTCAGTTTATTTTTGATAATGACAGACCATTATAATAATTCACCAGATCATTGGCAGATGGAAGTAGCACAACATTTAGTGCAATATTGTCTCTAAGTAGAAGTTACTGAATAACACGTCACATTTACTTTTTTGTGCTGCAGTTGAGACTTCTCAAGTATTTTTGTTATATAAATAACCCAACAGATTCTACCAATTAATATGAGAAACATGAGTTTTAAGTATTAATAAACACAGGAAAACACACATTTTTATGTCAATTAATGGGAGTTGACTGATCATTTTGGTTTTGTACAAGATTTCATCACACTGCTTGAAGTAGAACAGGCAAGCTCTCAATTTTTTCTGGCCACTAGATATCACTCAAGCAGGAAAAGATAGCTAGTAATTTATTTAAATAATATTTAAGAAATGTATGTACAAGTGGGATGCTGTGATTGCCTGCACATCAGCAATGAGTACACCTCAAATGCAAAGCAATGGCTGTAAAGCATTTCTGAACGGTATTATATTAATGCACATTCTCAATCTTTTTCTAGACTTTTGGAAAAAGTGATCAATACCATCTGGAATCAATTACCAATCCATTGTATCTCAGCAGGCATGAATTTCCCAAGGCCTTAGTTGGGATGAAATAGACAATATTCTCTGGCTCGTCTTTAAACTCTTCCCAAGTACTGAATCCGTGTTTAGAAAAGGCATTGCAGTGCTTTTGGAGGACATACAAGGTTCTGTGTGTGCCTTTAAGGTACCAGTTTGACTTCTAGGGCTCATGTGTGTTCTTCTGTTGCAAAGAGCACGAGGGCTATTTGTTTTAGAAATTAGCACACATGTAGTTAACCCACAGTGAAGATATATGTTCCAGGATTTGTCTTGCTTCTAGCCAAGCTGTTTAGTGCAGGTGCTCCAACACTGACATCACCCTGACAATTCAGATAATTGACAGATGTGTTCTGTACACAAAAGCAGAATAAACCCAGCACAACCATTTACCATTCCATCATGCCACTCTCAATCAACAATAAAGCAATGGTAGGGGTCACCTACTGGGAACAGCTACTTGAGGGTAAATCCACAGCAGAACAGTGGGTGGTGTTCAACAAAGTACTGGGACCGAACATGTTCCCTTTAGGGTGAAATGTAGAAGCTGCAAATCCAGAGAATCACGGATTCTAGTAATATTCAGGACTGACTAAAAAGGAAAAAGACAAATATCAAGTACAACAGGAGCAAAACAACAGAGGCCATAAAGGAATATAGAAAGTGCTGGAGAGGAGGGAGTTCGACAAAAGGGCTACAGGGAGAGTGCAGGGAAGTGGAGTTGAAATGCCCGTCAGCCATGATTAAATGGCGGCGTGGACTCGATGGGCCGAATGGCCTTACTTTGACTCCTATGTCTTATGGTCTTAAAACAATTAAGAGAGCAAAGAGGGGGCATGACATTCTATAAGTATGTCAAAGAGAAGGGAAAGAGTAGACCCTATTTGAGCCCAAGAGGAAGTCTGTGCATGAAGCCAGAGGACATTGGTGGAGCTTTAAATGAGCCTTTACTTGGGAGGCGAAGGATGCAAGTACAGAATTGGGGAAGATGGACTGTGAAAGTTTTGAGCAGGTTGACACAAGAAGCGAGGAAATATGGAAGTTTTGGTGGATTTAAAAGTGGAAAAACTCATTTTGCTCACCCATTAAGAATACAGATAGTAGGACCAGTGGCAAGTTGAAACCCTTAGATTGTTGTTAATTCAGCACTTAAGGGACTTAATTGGTGATGGTTTGGGAAGATCAACCATGGATCTTTCACCCAGAAATTAATTGCTGAGATGACAGGTGTCAGATTTCCTGATTCCAATCTATCCAGTTATTTGCCCTGCCCTCCATCTTCCCCATCACTGCTAAAGATGGAAAATTCCACCTAATCTGTGAGGTAGGTTCATTATTGTGAACATGCTCATTAAAGCGTGAGAAAATTCTGCAGCTATGATTCCATTGCCAAAGCAGAGCAATAACCACATTTGTACATTTAGCTCCTTCCAGGCTTGTTCTGGTGAGTATCAGAACGTATAGTTAAAATTTGAAGCTTGAAAAGGCAATTATGAAACAACTTTAATGGCAGCAATTAACATATTATTAAATTTTACACATGTTTATGTAATGTTTGTTTTCACAGGTGTAAACCTTGTCGCTTTTATAGTAATAGTATTTTCCTATGGAAGTATGTTCTACAATATTCATCAAACCAGTACAGTGGCAACAAAAATCAGCAAACACATTAAAAAGGAAGTGACCATTGCCAAACGCTTCTTCTTCATCATCCTCACAGATGCACTTCGCTGGATCCCTATTTTTATACTAAAAGTTCTGTCTGTACATAAAGTAAAAATACCAAGTAGGTCAGCTAATATTCCCTAATTAGACACCAAGTTTGTTTTTCAGTTGCCTGTAGGCTTTTTAAGTGTCTCCAAAATGTTGTGTCTTTGGTCTTGGTGTTGGCCAGTAAAAGGAAGAAGATAATTCACCTGTAAAGTTTGGCACTAACGTTGATCAAACAGAATAAGCAACAAATTCGCAGCATTGCCTTCCTTTTTTCAAAAATTATAAAATTCCATAATGACAAAAAAATCTTCTTTCCAGTCATGTACAATAAACACAAAAATATTTCTTCAATTTCTCCTAAACATTTCTGCTTCAACAAAATATCCCATTATTCAATTTTTTCTTAATATTTCGATTGCATTGAATTTCTAGTGCGTAATTTTAAAATTATCTGAAACAAAACAGAGTTCTAAAACTTTCAATTTCTTTTCTAACACCTGCAGGAATGACTGAGGTTTTGAATTGTCTCGTAAATTCAAAGTGAAATGAGGTTATGAAAAAGCTTGTGACCGGTACTAATCTTACCCAATGACAAGCCTACATGACCCCCTTGGCCGAGCGCACCCGTACATCTCAGATGTACGGCATTCCACACCCGTACATCTCAAATGTCCTCATTTTTCCAAGGACCGCAACTTTCCCCAGTCAGTGGTCGAGAAAGCCCTCGACTGTGTCTCCCGCATTTCCCACAACTCATCCCTCAACCCCCTCCACGCAATAACAATCAAAACAGAATCCCCCTCGTCCTCACGTACCACCCCACCAACTTCTGGATTCAACGCATCATCCTCCAACACTTCTGCCATCTGCAGTCCGACCCCACCACCAAAGGCATGTTTCCCTCTCCACCCTTATCTGCTTTCCGGAGGGACCACTCTCTCCAGGACTCCCTTGTCCACTCCACACTCCTCTCCAGCCCTACCACACCCAGCACTTTCCCCTGCAACCGCAGGAAGTGCTACACCTGCCCCTACACCTCCACCCTCACCCCCATCCCAGGCCCCAAGAAGACTTTGCACATCAAGCAGATGTTCACCTGCACATCTGCTAATGTGGTATACTGCATCTGATGTTCCCATTGTGGCCTCCTCTACATCGGGAAAACCAAGCAGAGGCTTGGGGACCGCTTTGCAGAACACCTACACTCAGTTCGCACTAAACAACTGCACCTCCCGCCCACCATTTCAACTCCCCTCCCATTCCTCAGACAACATGTCCATCTTGGGCCACCTGCAGTACCACAAGAATGCCACCCGAAGATTCAGGAACAGCAACTCATATTCCGCTTGGGAACCCTGCAGCCCAATGGTATCAATGTGGACTTCACAATCTTCAAAATCTCCCTCCCCCTACCACATCCCAAAACCAGCCCAGCTCGTCCCTGCCACCGTAACCTGTCCTTCCTCCCACCTATTCCTCTTCCCACCTCAAGTCCCACCCCCATCTCCTACCTACTAACCTCATCCCGCCCCCTTGACCTGTCCGTCCTCCCTGGACTGACCTATCTCCTCCCTACGTCCCCACCTACACTCACCTTTACTGGCTCCATCCCCGCCCCTTTGACCTGTCTGTCTCCTCTCCACCTATCTTCTCCCCTATCCATTTTCTATCCATCTCCCCCCCTCCCTATTTATTTAAGAACCCCCTTCCCCTTCCCCCATTCCTAAAGAAGGGTTGAGGCCCAAAACGTCAACCTTCCTGCTCCTCTGATGCCTCTTGGCCTGCTGTGTTCATCCAGCTCTACACCTTGCATATCTCAGATTCTCCAGCATCTGCTGTTCCTACTATCTCGGTCAAATGCTACTTTGGTGTCAAGGGCAATTATTATCACCTTATCTCCCAATTTCAGTTCCATTGTTCAGTGCTTGGACCAAGGCTGTTATCAAGTCAGGAGCTGAGTAGTTCAGGTGGATTTCCTTCCCTAGAGGATATTATTGAATCAGATGTTTCTGAAAACAATCCAACAGTTTTATGGTCAACTTTACTAGGACTACAGTAAGGATTCAGATTGCTTCATAACTTAGTTTTAAAAATGTTATTGCATTGTCTAGTGTTACACAATATATATTATTAGCCATTAACAGCCTCTATTAACATCTACTCACTCTCCCAGCCAATCATTACCCATTCCTTTGTCTGTCTAGCAGGCCAGGCAGCATCACAGGAGCAGGAAAGTTGATGTTTTGTGTCAGGACCATTTAGAAATGGGGAGAGGGAAGGGAGCTCAGAAATAAACAGAGGAGGGGTGGTGCTGGGAAAGTAGGTGGGATGGTGATAAGTGAGTGCAGGTAGGGATTGGTCAGTGAAATGAGAGGGCGGATAGACTGGAAAGAAGATGGACAGGTTCTGTCAGGTCAAGGAGATGGGAATGAGAGGGATGAGGCCGAGGGTGGAGAAATTTTGAAACTGGTAAAATCCATATATAGGCCATGGGCTGTAGGCTCCCAAGGTGGAATATGAGTTGCTGCTCCCGCAGTTTGCGGGTGGCATTATTGTGACACTTGAGGAGGCCCAGGATGGACATGTCACCCAGGGAGTGGGAGGGGCAGTTGAAATAGTTTGTGATGGGACAGTATTGAGATTTGTCACAAGCAGAGCGCATATGTTCTACAAAACAGTCTCCAAGCCTCTGCTTGGTCTCTACGATGTAGAGGAGGCCACATCGGGAGCAGCAGATGCAGTAGACCACATTAGCAAACGTGCAGGTGAACCCTTGTCTGACGTGGAAGGTTTGTTTTGTGCTTTGAGTGGAGGTGAGGAGAGAGGTGTATGGGGAGGTGTAGCACTTCCTGCGGTTGCAGGGAAAGGTGCCGCGAGTTAGTAGGGTTAGTGGGGATTGTGGAGTGGTCAAGGGAGTCATCGAGAGAGTGGTCCATATGAAAGGCGGATAGGGATGGGAGGGAAATGTATCTTTGGTTGTGGGGTTGAATTGTCGGTGTTAGAAGTTGCAGAAGTTGAATCAGGAGATTGGTGGGGTGATATGTGAGGACAAGGGGGATTCTGTCCTTATTTTTGTTGTGGGGAGGGATGTGAGGGCACTTGTGCGGAAAATACAAGAGATGTGGTTGAGATCATTTTCAATCAACTTGAAATAAGTGGACATCTGGGATCTGGAAGCAGAATGCCTCATCTTGGGAGCAGATGTGGTGGAGACAGAGGAATTTGGAGTAGGGGATCACACCCTTGCAGGAAGGTGGGTGAGAGGTATAGTCTAGGTAGCTATGGGAATCAGTGGGCTTGAAATAGAAGTCGATTTCAAAGTGGTCATCAGAGATGCAGACAGGAAGATCCAGGAAGGAGGGGGAGGTATCAGAGATGGTTTAGGTGAATTTATGGTTGAGGTCAAAGGTGTTAGTAAAAGCTGATGAACAGTTCAAGGTCTTCATGGGAGCACGAGGCAGCGCCAATACAGTCATCAATATAGCAGAGGAAGAGGTGGGGGACATTGTCATTGTAACAGTAGAGGGACTGTTTCACGTATCCTGTGAAGAGGTAGGCATAGCTTGGGCCCATGCGGGTGTCCATGGCCACCCCCTTAGTCTGTGGGAAGTGGGAGGAGTTAAAGGAGAAGTTGCTAAGGGTAAGGACAAGTTCGGTTAAGTGGAGTTCAGTTATCAGTGGAGGGGGACTGGTTGAACCTGCAGGAGAGGAAGCAGAAGGCTTTTAGACCATCCACATGGGGGATACAAGAGTACAGGGATTGGATGTCCATAGTGAAGATTAGGTGTTGGATGCCAGGGAATTGGAAGTCTTGGAGGAAATGGAGGGCATGGGTGGTTTCCGGACATAGGTGGGGAGATCCTGGACCAGGGGATGAAAGCGGATTCAAGGTAAGCAGAGACAAGTTTGTTGGGGCAGGAGAAGGCAGAGACAATGCTGGCTGGGACATTCAGGTTTGTGGATTTTGGGAAGGAGATCGAAATGGGTGGTGCAGCGTTGGGGAACGACGAGGTTGGAGCCTGTGGGTGGTCACCTGAGGTAATGAGGTTGTGAATGGTTTGAGAGATGATGTTTTGGTGGTCAGGGATGGAGTCATGATCAAGGGGGCGGTAAGAGGAGGAGTGAGAGAATTGGCACATGGCCTTGGCGATGTAAAGGTCAGTGCACCATACCACGATTGCACCTCCTTTATCTGTGGGTTGGAGCGGAGGGCTACATGTGCCGTGGGGGAGAGGTTGGAATGAGTGAACTGGGTGGAAAGGCTGAGGCAATTGCTGTCACGAGGGCAGTTGGAGATGAAGAAGTCAGGGAGGGTAGGAGGCCTTCGGGTGGTGTCCAGGAGGATGGGGTATGTTGGAGGCAGGAGAAGGGGTCTGTAGAGGGTGGGTTACACTTGTGATTAAAGAAATAGGTGCAGACACGGCAGCAGCAGAAGAAGTGTTTGCATTCAAATGTGGCAGAAAAAGTGTTCGTCATCCAAACATAACCAACCTTCTCTCTTATCCCCACCTCCTTGACCTGTCAAAACCTGTCCATTTTCTTTTCCACCTATCTGGCCCTCCTACTTTACTGACCAATCCTCACCACTCCTGACCTGCACTCATCAATCACCATCCCACCTACCTTCCCCAGCCCCAGCCCTCCTCTGCATTTATTTTTGAACTCCCTCCCCCTCCCCATTTCTGAAGAAGGGTCCTGACCTGAAACATCAACTTTCCTACTCCTCTGATGCTGCCTTGCCTGCTGTGTTCTCCCAGCTCCACACTGTGTTATCTCTGACTCCAGCATCTGCAGTTCTGACTATCTCTTCATCTGTCCAGCTGTCTTCTCTCTCTTTGGGCTGTATCCCCACCTATCATTTACTCCTTACACCCTGCCCCCACCCTAACCAACATTTTCCTAGGGTCTAGGCCCGAAACGTCAGCTTTTGTGCTCCTGAGATGCTGCTTGGCCTGCTGTGTTCATCCAGCCTCACATTTTATTATCTTTTCCTAGCTACTGTCAGCACAGAGGAAAGGTCACAGGACCTGAAACATTAACTGATTTCTGTTCACAGATGCTGCCAGACCCTGCTGAGCTTTTCCAGCAACTTCCATTTTTGTTTCTGATTTACAGCATCCGCAGTTATTTCAGTTTCTAAAAATGTCATTTTTTGGCTGACGTTATTAGGCAGTCATTTTTATTGCATTATATTTATAGGATTAAAGTCAAATCAGTTTAACTAGCAAACAGACACGCCAATTATATATCTATTAGCATTCAGGTGATGTGATATCTAATCAGCAATGCAAATATTGAGCATGGGTTTTCACGTGACTGAGCAGAACAATTCTTGACACAGATCTTTAAGGACATGGGGAGAAGGAATGGCATTCAGACTGCATGATTTATTTCCTTTCCATTCTTTCTCTCGGCTGATTGCCATACCATTAAGACATCAAGATGCAACTTGTTGAGAACATTATCACTATTTTGAATGCTGGAATCCAGCTCCTCCCAATGATTAACGTCAATGCTGCTACACTTCAAGAATTAGGACATTTCATGATTTACAAAGGGCTTTGTTGTCAAATAGTTGCTGCCATAGTTTATAGAAGGCTGAGTTGGCACAGTTGATTCTATGGGATCTTCTCATCAATGGTGGTCTGTTGAAAGAGGTGGCTGCCAAGGTATTGAAAGTGTTCAATGTATTCTAGAATTTGTCCTTCAACATAAGTGGGAGGTGAAATATCAGGATAACCAGGTATGGGTTGATGTATTTTTTTATTTGATCACATTCCAGGACAAGCTAAGTTTCTTTTGTACAAGAGTTCACGTCATCAAAAATGCTTACACATCAGATGCAAAATGGGCAGCAACATTGCAGTCTTCTGCAGATTGTAGAATATCACTGATCAGGTTATTGCTGTTTAAGTGCCAACTGATGACATAGAGAATGACTTCTTCCATCATTTTATTGATGATTGAGAGAAGACTAATGAAGCAGTAATTGGCCAAGTTTGATTTATACTGCTTTGTACACAGAACATGTCTGGGAAATTTACACATTGTCAGGTAGACACCAGTGTTGTAGCTGTATTGGAACAGCTTGGCTTGGGTGCTGCAATTCCTGGAGCACAAGTCTTCAATATTATTGCAGAACATTGTCAGGGTGTATAAACTCTGCAGTAGCCAGTGCCTTCAACCTTTCTTGATATTACATGGAGTGAATTCAGTTGGATGAAAACTGATATCTGTGATGTTGGGGGAACCTTAGGAAGAGGCTAAGATAAATCATCCAGTTGAAGTTAGTTGTGCATACTTCAATCTTGGCTTTCCCAGCATCACAGGTGGGGATATTCATTTGGCATCTCCTCCTGCGGTTAGTTGTTTGTTCACCACCATTAACAACTGAATGTGACAGAACTGCAGAGTTTACGTCCAGTCTGATGGTTAGGGAATCCCTTGGGTCTGTCTATTGCATGCTACTTTTGCTAGTTGATATCTCGTGGAATCTCAACAGTGTGGAAATAGGCCCTTTGGCTCAACAAGTCCACGCTGATGCTCTGAGGAACATCCCACCCATACCCATCCCCCTATATCCCACCTAATCTACACATCCCTGAACAGTATGCACAATTTAGTATGGCCAATACACCTAGCCTACACATCTTTGGACTGCAAGATGAAACCAGAGCACTTAGAGGAAATCCATGCAGACAATGTGCAAACTCCAAGGGTGGAATCGAACCCAGGTCCCTGGCGCTGTGAGGCAGTAGTGCTAACCACTGAGCCACCGTGTCATGTGTTGTAGCTTCACCGGGCTGACACATTGTTTTTTAAGTATGTCTGGTGCCATTAGTGGCATGCTCTTCTTGATCATTGAGCTAGGTTTTTGCCCTGACTCAATGGTAATGTTAGAGTTGGGGGAAATGTCAAACAATTGGGTTACAGTTTGTGGTTGAATATAATTCTACTGCTGCTGATGGTCTACAGTGCTTCATGGCTTTGGGGCTTAGAATTTTTGCCTCTTTTCAAATTCTGTCATATTTAGTATAGTGGCAGGGACATATAACACAATGGAAAGTAACCTCAATGTCCAGATGGGACTTTGCCTCCACAAATACTGTGCAATGGTCATTTCTACCAGTATGATCAGGGGCAGTTGTATTTGCATGCTAGTTTGGGAGCAACATTGTCAAGTAGACATTTCCTTCCTATGGATCCCTCATGCCCATCACCTACCAAAGGCATTCTATGAGGATCCAGCCATCTTGATCAGTGGTCATGCCTCTGAGTCACTCTTGGTAATACACATTGCCATCCACTGCCCAAGTGTATGCTTGACTTTGACACATTCAATGCTTCTTCTAATTGTTATTAAACAAAAGGAATCAGTGATTTATTAACCTATGAAGCAGGAGGCCATGAGAATTCATGCTAATCAGTAAAAGCAATGAGCTAGAGACAGAGCCAAGCCAATAAGAAAAGAAAGGCAACAGTTCTATAGGAAGTGGCATGTCCTGTTATGACAGGTAGTGGATAATTGAACACCTAGCAGAAGCTCCATAAAATCCTCAAAACTAAACAATGTCACAGTAGAGCAGTGAAAGCCAAAAACAATGTTGAAGTATTCACAATCATCTTCAGCTGGACATGTCAAGTGAATGATCCTTCTCTGTCACCTTCTGATTTTCAGACCATATAGATAGCAGTCTTCATATAATTCAATTCACAGCATACCATTTCATGAAGGAGCAAGATGTAGCAAATACTTTAATCCTATCAACAACCTGGCTGTAAACAACTATTGGAGGAGGTTGTTCCTTGAACATTTCCAACCTCAGTAATGGCACAGAGTCCAAAAACGCTGAAACATTTACAACTATCTTCTTTCGGAAATGCCAAGTGTTTGATTTATATCCTCCTCCACCTGAAGTCCTCAGCAACACAGAAGCCAGTCTTCAGCTATTTCCATCACTCTAAATAACAATAATTCACTGGATACAGTAGCTATGCCCTGAGGCAAGCTGTATAGTCTTTAAAGACTAGAAATATGTGCCAAACAAACTTTTCAATCAGCTGCTTCATTCATGCAAAAGAAACCAAATAACTTCCCTTCCATTGCTTCACTGCTTGATGATTTTTGTGTACAGCACAGGCAACAGCTCACCCCCTGAAGAGATAATGGGAACTGCAGATGCTGGAGAATCTGAGATAACAAAGTGTGGAGCTGGATGAACACAGCAGGCCAAACAGCATCTTAGGAGCATACAAGCTGATGTTTCGGGCCTAGATCCTTCATCAGAAAAGGGGGATGGGGAGAGGATTCTGAAATAAATAGGGAAAGAGGGGGAGGCGGACCGAAGATGGATAGAGGAGAAGATAGGTGGGGAGGTAGGGAGGGGATAGGTCAGTCCGGAGAGGACAGATAGGTCAAGGGGGCGGGATGAGGTTAGTAGGTAGGAAATGGAGGTGTGGCTTGAGGTGGAAGGAGGGTCAGGTGAGAGGAAGAACAGGTTAGGGAGGCGGGGATGAGCTGGGCTGGTTTTGGGATGCAGTGGGGGGAGGGGAGATTTCGAAGGAGGTGAAATCCGCATTGATACCATTGGGCTGCAGGGTTCCCAAGCGGAATATGAGTTGCTGTTCCTGCAACCTACGGGTGGCATCATTATGGCACTGCAGGAGGCCCAGGATGGACATGTCGTCTAAGGAATGGAAGGTGTAGAGGTGGATGAACACAGCAGGCCAAGCAGCATCAGAGAAGCAGGAAAGCTGATGTTTCGGGCCTAGACCATTCTTCAGATTTCTGAATAAGGGTCTAGGCCCGAAACGTCAGCTTTCCTGCTCCTCTGATGCTGCTTGGCCTGCTGGGCTCACTTTTAATACCATTTTTGTTTGCTCAATTCAGATTTGACCATCTGCCATGTTGTGATTTGGACCCATGTTTCCAGAACATTGGAGCTTGGTGTTCAGGGTATCTAGTTCAGGCACATTACCATGATGTTACCAGGATAATAAAATGTGAGGCTGGATGAACACAGCAGGCCAAGCAGCATCTCAGGAGCACAAAAGCTGACGTTTCGGGCCTAGACCCTTCATCAGAGAGGGGGATGGGGTGAGGGTTCTGGAATAAATAGGGAGAGAGGGCGAGGCGGACCCAAGATGGAGAGAAAAGAAGATAGGTGGAGAGAGCATAGGTGGGGAGGTAGGGAGGGGATAGGTCAGTCCAGGGAAGACGGACAGGTCAAGGAGGTGGGATGAGGTTAGTAGGTAGATAAGGGTGCGGCTTGGGGTGGGAGGAAGGGATGCGTGGGAGGAAGAACAGGTTAGGGAGGTCGTGAAGTGGATGAACTGTTCGAGCTCCTCTGGGGAGCAAGAGGCGGCGCCGATACAGTCATCAATGTACCGGAGGAAGAGGTGGGGTTTGGGACCTATGTACGTGCGGAAGAGGGTGACCACCAACCGTGACCACCTCTACACCCAGAATATTCAGAACCTTCGGAAGCGTTTCTCCCTGCGACTCCTGAAACAGACACTCGCAGCCATGCGCCGGCACCTCCAGGCACTGCAATCCATCCTGCCCCAGCTCAGAGCCTCCCTCTCCCAGACCTGCAAAGGACCCCTGCTGTTTTTTATCCTCCGCAGGATCCACAGACTGAACACCCAGTTTCATTCAGCTTTCCTGGACACCAAAAACCCTAAGTACAACCAACTCACTGGTCCCTGCCGCCCACAAGAGGATTCCTGCACCTCCCAAATCCCGAGTCTGTCCCTGCCCCTCCCAAACCATGCACCCGCCGCCATTGACCATGAGGACACGGCCGGAGACCCCACCGATGACGTCACACCCGCCTCCGCCGGCCACAGAACTTCCGGAACCGCTGCTGCAGTCACCACCTCCACTTCCAGGTACAACACCTCACACACCACCCTCACCGCAGCTGCTGCCGCCCAACCCGATCCTCCAATCGCCGATGGAACCCCGCCCACGGCCGACGACCTCATTGCTCCGCCCACAACTTCTACAGCCAGCAACCCCAGAGAAGACAGCCACACTGAACCCTGCCGCATCTTCACCATCCCCCCAGACCTCCCACTGACTGAGGACAAACGGTCCGTCCTTAGTAAGGGGCTCACCTTTGTCCCCCTACAACCGCACATCAACGAATACCAGTCACGATTGGACATAGAGCAGTTTTTCCGCCGTCTTCGCCTCCATGCCTACTTCTTCAACCGGGAGCCTAACCCTCCCTCCACTGACCCCTTCACCCGCTTCCAACACAAGTCCTCCTCCTGGACACCACCCCCAGGCCTCCTACTCTCCCTTGACCTCTTCATCTCTAACTGCCGTCGAGACGTTAACTGCCTCAACCTCTCCACCCCTCTCACCCACTCCAACCTCTCGCCCGCAAAACGGGCAGCCCTCCGCTCCAACCCCAACCTCACCATCAAACCCACAGACAAGGGTGGTGCAGTGGTAGTATGGCGCACTGACCTCTACATCGCCGAGGCCAGACGCCAACTCTCCGACACCACCTCCTACCGCCCCCTTGATCATGACCCCACACCCGAGCACCAAACCATCATCTCCAACACCATTCATGACCTCATCACCTCAGGGGACCTCCCACCCACAGCCTCCAACCTCATTGTTCCCCAACCCCGCACGGCCCATTTCTATCTCCTTCCCAAAATCCACAAACCTGCCTGCCCTGGTCGACCCATCGTCTCAGCCTGCTCCTGCCTCACCGAACTCATCTCCACCTATCTGGACTCCATTTTCTCCCCTTTGGTCCAGGAACTCCCCACCTACGTCCGTGACACCACCCACGCCCTCCACCTCCTCCAGGACTTCCAATTCCCTGGCCCCCAACACCTTATCTTCACCATGAACATCCAGTCCCTATACACCTGCATTCCGCATGCAGATGGCCTCAAGGCCCTCCGCTTCTTCCTGTCCCGCAGGCCAGACCAGTCCCCCTCCACTGACACCCTCATCCGCCTAGCTGAACTCGTCCTCACCCTCAACAACTTCTCTTTTGACTCCTCCCACTTCCTACAGACTAAGGGGGTGGCCATGGGCACCCGCATGGGCCCCAGCTATGCCTGCCTCTTTGTAGGTTACGTGGGACAGTCCCTCTTCTGCACCTACACAGGCCCCAAACCCCACCTCTTCCTCCGGTACATTGATGACTGTATCGGCGCCGCCTCTTGCTCCCCAGAGGAGCTCGAACAGTTCATCCACTTCACCAACACCTTCCACCCCAACCTTCAGTTCACCTGGGCCTTCTCCAGCACATCCCTCACCTTCCTGGACCTCTCAGTCTCCATCTCAGGCAACCAGCTTGTAACTGATGTCCATTTCAAGCCCACCGACTCCCACAGCTACCTAGAATATACCTCCTCCCACCCACCCTCCTGCAAAAATTCCATCCCCTATTCCCAATTCCTCCGCCTCCGCTGCATCTGCTCCCACGATAAGACATTCCACTCCCGCACATCCCAGATGTCCAAGTTCTTCAAGGACCGCACCTTTCCCCCAGCAGTGATCAAGAACGCCCTTGACCGCGTCTCCTGTATTTCCCGCAACACATCCCTCACACCCCGCCCCCGCCATGACCGCCCCAAGAGGATCCCCCTCGTTCTCACACACCACCCCACCAACCTCCGGATACAACGCATCATCCTCCGACACTTCCGCCATCTACAATCCGACCCCACCACCCAAGACATTTTTCCATCCCCTCCCCTGTCTGCTTTCCGGAGAGACCACTCTCTCCGTGACTCCCTTGTTTGCTCCACACTGCCCTCCAACCCCACCACACCCGGCACCTTCCCCTGCAACCGCAGGAAATGCTACACTTGCCCCCACACCTCCTCCCTCACCCCTATCCCAGACCCCAAGATGACATTCCACATTAAGCAGAGGTTCACCTGCACATCTGCCAATGTAGTATACTGCATCCACTGTACCCAGTGTGGCTTCCTCTACATTGGGGAAACCAAGCGGAGGCTTGGAGACCGCTTTGCAGAACACCTCCGCTCAGTTCGCAACAAACAACTGCACCTCCCAGTCGCAAACCATTTCCACTCCCCCTCCCATTCTCTTGATGACATGTCCATCATGGGCCTCCTGCAGTGCCACAATGATGCCACCCGAAGGTTGCAGAAACAGCAACTCATATTCCGCCTGGGAACCCTGCAGCCTAATGGTATCAATGTGGACTTCACCAGTTTCAAAATCTCCCCTTCCCCAACTGCATCCCCAAACCAGCCCAGTTCGTCCCCTCCCCCCCACTGCACCACACAACCAGCCCAGCTCTTTCCCTCCACTCACTGCATCCCAAAACCAGTCCAACCTGTCTCTGCCTCCCTAACCTGTTCTTCCTCCCACCCCAAGCCACACCCCCATCTACCTACTAACCTCATCCCACCTCCTTGACCTGTCCGTCTTCCCTGGACTGACCTATCCCCTCCCTACCTCCCCACCTATACTCTCTCCACCTATCTTCTTTTCTCTCCATCTTCGGTCCGCCTCCCCCTCTCTCCCTATTTATTCCAGAACCCTCACCCCATCCCCCTCTCTGATGAAGGGTCTAGGCCCGAAATGTCAGCTTTTGTGCTCCTGAGATGCTGCTTGGCCTGCTGTGTTCATCCAGCCTCACATTTTATTATCCTGGAATTCTCCAGCATCTGCAGTTCCCATTATCTCTGATACCATGATGTTACCACTTGACTTTAGTTGAGTTACATGTGACCGGGTTTAAATTCAAATGCACATGAAGATGAAGGAAAAGATTTATACTATCAGGCCTACAAAGATTGTATTCAGGCGATTTGGGATAATTGAACTGAATGTAATTTCAGGGGTTTTTTCAAATAAAAATAGGTTGTTCTTTTGTTTTCCAAACAGGTACCATAAGTTCCTGGGTGGTTATATTCATATTGCCCATTAATAGTGCATTGAACCCAATCCGCTACACTCTAACAACTCGAACTTTCAAGAAAATGATACTACAGTATTGGTACAACTATAAAAGAAGATCTGTAAACAAACGAAGTCAGAAAATCTATGCACCATCATTCATTCTCTTAGAAGTTTGGCCATTGCAGGAGAGCGTACCAACAGTAGGAAAAAATGAACTTTTACAAAATCCTTCAGAAACCTCTCTGACTCATGAATCACCATGAAACTAAACGCTTACATAGAAGCTGCTGTTAGAATATTTTGTATCAAAAATTTAGCACAAGGTGGGTGCTGTCATATCACAAAGTGATTGCATTTAGCTGAAGATCTGGGCTAAAAACATTGCCAAGTTTTTAAGCAAAAATAAAACTTCATCTTATTTATTTGCTTACAAGCAAACTTAAATTTTGATTGTATTTTGACTTTTAGTATTTTTGACAGACATCTTTATTTTGGTGTATCTTCTTCATTAGATGTGTAAATGAACACTGCTGTTCTGATGTGTTGTCATGCATCTTCTTACTGAATTATTATCTCAGAATGATACATAAATGACCTGAACCATGTTTTAATGTATTGCTTTAGTGGCTTTATGCAATGTGTTAACGCATGTATACAGATTATTTACCATTTAAGTAAATTCTCTATTTACATAAAATATATATTTAATGTGCCTTATTGTGGATCATGGCAGATGAGGCCACAGTGACAGCACAGAAGCTTTATTATGGTGTTCATTGATCAGTTTGAATTATTACTGTACACACTCTATTTGTAGATATTAATCAGCTTACATAATCCATATTTCTGTACATAAGGCTCATGTTTTGGAAGTCAGTTATCACTCATTAATACAGCATATGGATATTGTTGGGATAACCTACACAACGATGTAGCAGCTTCCAAAAGTCAAGCTGTGGCGGTATTCACTAGGAATAATTAACCTACTTGATTTAAAAATAAATGTGATCTTAAAATTGTACCTCTATTCCTTAGATTAATTAAATACAGTGTTCTGGAAACAATGTTGTAAATATACAACAAAAGTAATGTTAATGATTTCTGTTGTTTCATGATTATGATTGGTTCAATGTTGCATAAATTTAAGTTTGAGGATTAAATGGGGTAGAAATATTGACCTCATGAACCCATGTTCACAACTTTAAGTGGATTCTACCTAATAACTGAACTTTGTATTTAATTTAAGGCAATATTGCAGGACCTGCCATTTTTATAATCCAATACTACAACCCTGGCATCAGGCTGCTGTTATTTTGACCATAAGTAGATTCAGTCTGTGTGCTTTATTCCTGGATCCTCACAAATTGCCACATCTATGCCAACTATGCCTCTCATTGAGGCACTCAACTCATAGAGAATTAGACTGGCTAGTGAGAGAGATTGTATGTACAGTGTAAATATTAACCTAAAATTTTCTGGGTTACCCAAAATTAAATTAGATTGAAATGAACAGAAAAACACATGAAACCTGGTGATGGCCTAATGATTAGAAAGGGTTTTTTCTTAAAAAGGATTTGTGTTCTGCTGAAGGAATGTGTAGCTGTGTGTGTTTTTAGATTAAAGGGGTGTAACTCAGCAGTAATAGACTGAATTGGTGCAGTAACTCTGGAAAAGTTTTCTTTAAAACAACACAGTGAATCAGATGCATTAATAGTGTGACCATTTGTAAGCTGAGTTTGTGATTGTCATGGAATTGTGCTGTGTAAATATCATACAGTTGATTGGATGACATTGAGGTGGTGAACACTGAGCAGAAGCTAAGTTTTATGCTAAAGTTCATTAAGGGCAAGAGATAAGCGTCTTTCCAAGGAGATGCAAGCAAGTCTTAATGAGTTAGTTGATCAAATCAACACGGAAAACACGAAACATTTGTGATATTTAGTCAAAGTGATCATTTGCTAGAGACTGGATAGTGTCAAGACTTGGATGTATAGTTTCTTTTTATGGAAACAGTATCAAACAGCTTGCCTCACAATAAAAATTTAGCCAACTTGGGAAAGTTAATTGGTGAATGACTGGAAGTTTGAACAGAGCAGTCTGACCTAATCTTCAGACAAGTCTACATAAATGGTTCACTTGTGATTGTAAGCATTATATGGGTAAAATTTTTGCAGCATTTTTTGTAATATACTTTAGTCTTTGATATACAAAGTAAACCTGACAGACCAGGGAAAGTGAGAATAAAAGCCTCTAACAGATTTCAGAAAGAATCACAAAGACTGAATTTGAAAAGACTTGATGATGGCCAAGTGATGAAGTGTAAGTGGGGGATGTTGTTTATGAGTAACTATTTGACAAAGCTGCCTATAGACAGTTCAGGTATAATGTTCTTTGGATATTCATCCTGGAGTTTTTGTTGTTCATATCTTCCACAATTAAGGAGCAGTCCTTTTCACTATCTGTCTGGTTGCCCAAGTGCAGAGGGAAGAAAAGGATATCTAATGATCTGTTGCTCTGTCTTATCTGAGAATATGCTGTAGCTAACTGACCGCCTAAGCACATGCTCAAATAATGACAATGGTGCTCACTAAACCTTATGTTCTGGGATGTTTGCACTCACTAGATGACATAATGGTATCAACAGATGAATTTTTGTACTCGGCAGAAAATTTGTCAATCATGATAGCAACATAATTATTTACCTGATTCCCTCAGAACCCTCAGTTCAAAGCGGTATGTTGTGTATATTTTTTGTTGTATCAATGACCTGGAGGAAAATTATGGCCCTTCCAGCAAAGGTTTAATTACCTAACTGGAATAATCAATAAAGCTACAAACCTGTGAAACGGCATTGACAGGCTGATGATTATTCACATACCCTTCAGTCTATATCCTATGCCACCATTAGTACTTGTATACCTACATGACTGAACACCTCAGTGAATGCACTGCCTGGGAATGCTGAAAACAGATTCTATATGAGGTTTCAAGAGAGCTCGATACATACTTGTGATGCATTTAGAGGGCTATGGAGATAAGGCTAGAGAATGGGACAAGGTGGGTAGCTCTTTTGGGAGCCAGTGACACTACGGCTGAATGACCTCCTTTTGTATCATTAAATTAATTCTGAAATTATCAAGAAATCTTGGGAAAAATATATCTAGATTCTCACAATATGTACTTCAATTTAGCCTGATTTTGTGTGAAACAACAGTCTTTTGTTATTTAATGTTTGGCAAGGCAGATGGATAGAGACTCCCAATTTTAATTATCAGTGTCTGCTGAGTTAGCAATTCTCATTTGCTGTGGCAAATGACACATCTGGTGCCAGGGACCCAGTGGAAACTGTGATATGTTCCTGGGATCTTTGCCTTTGAGTTTAAAGAGTATTTTACTGTAAATGTCTTACTGAATTACATCAACATAATGTGTTGTTAGGAGGTCGACAAACACAAAGGAAAGAAGCAAATTCCACAGGAATCCCAGCAATTCCTCAAAGGAAATCAAATACAAAAATTTATGACATTAAAAATACCAAGCTAGTTCTTGGTTATAGCCTAATTGTTAAAATTGCAGAGATCAAATTTAAATTTAGCAAATTGAAAGCATGCATCAAAATATGCATTCTTGAAAACCCCATCCCAAAAAAATCTGAAAGTGTGCAACAATTCTTCACATCTCAACGCTGAGCTAAATAAAGTTGAAATGTTAATTTTATTCATTTACAACACAGGAATGCTGACAATACAAATATTTCAACTACTTTTTGAAAAAAAATTGTGAAATGCTGAACAGGTATACGGATCAAAACACAAGACAGCATCTAAACATGAACAATGAATTTACAACTGGTGACTAAAGTACAGAATTAGAGGAACAGAATTGCTCTACATTCTTAGACAGTAGAACCACATTCCTGAAACCTTATTACGCAACCAGCAATATCAATAAAATCTATTCCAAGTCACATTCACTATACATGAAGGAATTGAAATGGAAAATCTACAAAAAATACCATTCATAATTACAAAAGGAACAAGTTAATGGTATAACAAACAATATTTTGCAATTTTACTGTAAATAACTTTAAATAAATCTTTTTTATACGTGCATACTAGTACACTGTTCAGTTTGTTCTGAAGATTTGAGTTTTATAAGCAACCTTTAAGCAAAATTTTGTGACATTTGGTCTGTCGAAATAACTCATGATTTTCATACTAAGAAGCCCAAAGTATGATTCTCACTGGAGCCATGTTTTAGCAAGTACTTCTATCTTTACATGTAGTAGATCACTATTTTATAAAAGTCATTTTTTTCCAATATAATATTATTGTGTTTGAATATTTTAGTGTGTTGTAAAATATATGGTTTAGCAGAGATGGATTCATACAATTCAAGGTACTGCAAGGTGACTCTTAGTCTGCACAAATTTACATGACCACCATGAACTGGAAATGGTAATGAAATAAAAAAAATCAAAATATATCAACAAACGTTAGTAATCACTGCAAACACCTACCAGACGTGTGTGCGTATAGATGATAAATGAGTACAAGGGTGAGTCTGGCCAATGCTTCAGTTTGAATGGTCCACTGAAGTGCACCATACATATTTCTGCATGAGGAAGAAAAGTCACTTGACTGGGATTTTAGTGTGAACTTTCACTTTCAAGAGAAGAGAAAAATCAGAATAGTGTTGTCACCAGTGGTCACTGGACTCAAAAGATTAACTCTGCTTTCTCTTCACAGATACTGCAAGACTTGCTGAATTTCTCCAGCAATTTCTGTTTTTGTCTCAATTCCCCAACATACTCAGATGGTTACAGGGAGTGAAGATGTTTAAAATAAAATAATAACATCTAAAATTTAAAATTTTATTCCATTAAACTTTAATTCTTCAGCAAGGTTAGTACAAATATACAAATCTTTAGTTTGCCCAAAATCATGGAACAAGCAATGATGATATCAATTTTGTTACTTTAACAGCAGTCTAACCACTGATCAATTAGCATTAATCCAACTCATTGTATTCTTCCTTTCCAAATTTATGCACACATAACGTTCACAATTTTTCCTCAGGGAAGCAAAAAGCTTGTGCATTATATTGTACAACGCACATTCCAAATTCATACTTTTCAAGCATACTGTAGATTAGCATACCTTAATATTAAAAAATATCAGCAGCATTGACCACTTCAAGCCAACAGTCAATTTTCCAGTTTCTCAGAAAATTGCCTTTTTGTCGAAAACACCATTCATAGCACACTACAAGTAAACAGTGAGTCAGATTTATTATAAAAAATTTAGAAGGTATTCTGTGAAATTTATGAAAATGAATACTCCTGTTTTAGAAACGCACAACTCCTGATGTCCAAGCTCAACTTTCAAAGTCATGGCACAGCAATAATTATGATAGGCTTAAATAATTATTCCCACTTCCTTTATATTTTTAATTTCAATCACAAACATTTCTTAACATATGATTGAGCTAAAGCCATGAATTGCTGCTTTACCTGGGGAGAAAATATACTGAATTTTGCCATCCAGTTTCAAAAGTTTAAAAATCTTAGATTAAAAAAAAGGTATGTTACAACATCACTGCATCCAAGACTAGATCTTCAACACTCTCCACTCAACACATGACTCTAAACAGATATTCATGCATCTCTTATTTAGTTTCTTCCTCTTGTGATTGTTTGCCTTGCTTAAAGCAGATTCTTAATGGTTTCCACATTAAACATTTTGTCTTTAAGTTCTTCTTCCATAAAGGACAGTATTAACATCTCTTCTGTGCATGCAGTTAGTTGTTTGGTTTCAGGGATTCATATCCCTCTTGGAGTAGATCCCTCCATATTTTCAAGAATTGAGCATTTTCTGAGCATTTTGCAGTTAAGTCATCCACTTGAGCTGAAAGAGCTGATGTGACTTCCCAGACCTTTGTTAAATATATGGCAGTCTGACATGAAAAAAAATCAACAAAAATGAAAACCAAGAAGCAGAATAAAAGCGCATCAACCAAATCAAATGTTTCTTGTGATGCAGGATAAACTCAGACCACTTATTCTCCATGATCCAATTTTTTAAAAATCAACTTTCACAAAATATTATTGTTTTATTCATTCATTAAAATGACTTTATAATTTCATACAGGTATAGTGTCACAAATCTGACAGTCCAAAAATCAAATTTATTTGAAAACCAGACATTTTCAACAAATTAGGCAAATTACCTTAAAGGTTTTCATCTATGAATTGTGCAGGCTGGTAACTATCACAACAGCAAATTGAAAGAGTAATCAGTCCTAGACAAAACTATTGTGAAGGGCAACACCATGTTTTGATATCATAAACATGGTTTCTGCAAGACGTTAACTGTGAACTAAATTTATAACTGATGATGTTGTTCTAGAAAACAGTACTCCCAATCAACTCCAACTATTACGCACAGAGAGGAATTCAGAAATATTCTCTTGCGTTTATGTAAAGGATGTCCTATGAAAACAGGTCAGTGCAGAGAAAGCAAATGTAAGTACTCCAATATATATGGCATTGGTAGAACTACTTGACCTAAATAGTAAGATCCAAAACATGGTACAATCTTGGTCCCATGGGGGTGAAGTTTTGGACATTGCACCTGTATAGAAAGCCATATAAACTTTGAAAACAAATCGCAACATTTTGGTGACCTAAGGTGCAAGATCAATTCAAGACAGTAAGATCTAATCATCTGTTATCATCTCCTATTACCCTCAAAAAGGTGGTTCTGAGCCACCTGCTTGAACCACTGTAATCCATGTGTAAATGCAATCCCAGTGCTGCTGATAAGACGTTTGACTGACTCCATAAATTATCTTGAAACACTGTCTGCAGGAGTGCGAGGGTGAAAGCAAATCAGGGGAGGAAAAAAAGTAATGCAAACATGAATGCTAGCAAACTATAACTGTTGCTGTAGTTACTTTATGTAATAGCATTACTCTGAAAGATCATAATTCTGTTGCATTCTCCACAGATGTTGCCAGACTTGATGAGTTTTTCCACAATCTTCAGTTTTCATTTCAGATTTTCTGCACCGTTTCACTTGTATTTCAGAAAGTTCTGGATTTCCTTTGGGAAGTGTGCTGCGAAGTGGGGCCGGGGGTGCCGGAACAGTTTGCTGTGGGATGGAGAATGGGCGGTGGAAGGGTCTTACACGAGTGGTGGGAAGACAGGGTCCCGCCACCGGGGTGCGAAACGGGAAGAGGAGAAGCCGGAGATAATGGGAACTGCAGATGCTGGAGATTCCAAGATAATAAAATGTGAGGCTGGATGAACACTGCAGGCCAAGCAGCATCTCAGGAGCACACCTCTGATGAAGGGTCTAGGCCCGAAACGTCAGCTTTTGTGCTCCTGAGATGCTGCTTGGCCTGCTGTGTTCATCCAGCCTCACATTTTATTACAGAGGAGAAGCCGGAGGTTGGTGGAGAAGACGGGGTCACGTACGAGGGTAAGAAGCCCCACGATGTTATTAAAAAAAAACCTTCGGCGGCAGCCACCGGTTTTCTGTTACCCCTCCCTCACTGACTAACCTGGTCGATCTGCAGCTCAAGCTCCTGCAGCTCGCGCTCGCTCTTGACTCTTTCCATCTTCACCTTGAAGTGAGCCCGCAGCGCGAGCGCAACCGTCAAACTGCGCGCCCAAACCAAACTGTCAAACCGCGCAGTCTCTGCCCAAACATGTGCCTGTACGTAATACAACGGGCCTTTCATTCGTTTAGTAATCTATATCGCTATTGTCACAAATTATTTATGTTCAGTTTTTTAAAAAAGTAAAGTCTACATCAAATTAACTACAACCATTCGCGAATTCCTCTGGTGCTTGGTTCAAATGTTATCATTTACGAACAGCATTTTATGTTTATAGTAAATTTAATTCTTACTGTATTTGTAAACCATTTGTTACTAACCATCGGGGAGATGAACAAACATAAACGAGGATGAGGTCGGACTGGCCGTACGAGAAGACACCACGCCATATGCGGCATTCTAGGAATTGTAGTTCTTGAAAGTTCTTCAAACTCACTTCGTTCCGTCTGCCGATCTCCTTTCTCTACATCTGTTTCGTAGAATTCCTACAGCGTGGAAGCAGGCTATTCTGTCCATCGAGTCCACACTGACCCTCCGAAGAGCATCCCACCCCCGACCCTATCCCTGCATTTCCCACCTTAGACACTACAGGCAATTTAGCATGGCAAATCCACCTAACCTGCACATCTTCGAACTGTGAGAGGAAACCGGAGCACCCTGAGGAAACCCACGTAGACTCAAAGAGAATGTTCAAACTCCACACACACACACACACACACACACAATCACCCAAGACTGGAACTGAACCCACGGCATAGGATTAGATTTGCATTTGGTTACGGACATTGAGTTCTTCTAAATGCGATTAGGAGAGTCTTGGAAACATCACTGCTTTAGAGGTAGTTAAAATAACCTGAATAAGCATATTGAACAGCCAGCGATACAGGTAGCATTGGCCGATATTACTGAGTTAAGAATGGGTGAGACACTCAGATATTGGTCATTATAAAAGTGAAAATGAAATGCTATTAGAAAGTCGCAATCTCCAAAAGAATCTGCATAAATTTGAAAGGAATGGTGAAGATTGTGCTTCTCTTCTCCTACTTTCTCCTTTGCTGAAGAGCAACCATATTAACATTGATATCATCACAGGAGAATTGTCAACGGGGATGACGTTTTACGCATGTAAACGGATATCAGTGAGCATGCGCAGTGCTCTTAGCCCGGGCCGGACTAGTTTATCTATAGGGCTCAACAACGAAGGGTCTGACGAAAAGTTAACTCTGTTTTCTCACTACGCATGCTGTCGGACCTGCTGTGGTTTTCCTGCAGTCTACTTTTTTTTCAGATTTCCGGTTCTTTAATGCTTATTTCCTGCAGCGCCGTATCCGTTCCAGCGCAGGCGCAAGAGGCGGGCATTGTGACTCTTCAATCAATTCACAGAGGGCTTTGGTCTGACGCAGGAGCGGTGACCTGAGTTTGAAGGGTTTTACGTTGCAGTCTCAAAGAGCCCTGTGCCGTATTGTTTTGAGAGGGTGACGGGGTGTAGAGGAATGTGGTCCACGGCAAGCCGGTCTACAGCACGAGGTAAGAGACCCTCCCTGGCAAAGTAAAGATCGGCCTCTGATTGCTAAGACCGATTGACGTTTAAATTGTAGCAGTTAGGCATATTGTTTTTAAAAGTAATTTAAACACGTTGAGTTAAAAGTCAGAACGGCACAGAAGGTTGCCAACCACAGATTGAAACCACATTGGCTTTCTTTACAACAATCCAATCAGTTCAGTTGCCCCCACCGTGGCCCTGGATGTTTCTTCCTTCAAGTGTGCATCCGTTCACCTTTGAGATAATTGATAATCTCTGCATCATCTCATCACTTTTAACAGTCAGGTCTTATTCATTACCATACACTTTGAAAAAATATTTTTCATCAGACTGTCTTCCATCTCCCTTTATATCAGTTCCATGTATGTTCGTTGGCAAACCCTCACAGGTGAGTTGACTCTTCTACGCTCAGGGTGAAACTGTAGATGGCTATATAGACCAATGTGGCAACAGTGGGGTCTGTTATGTTTGGGGTAGGTGGTGGTCATGGAAAGGGTTGGGTGGGGCATTGGTGTGGCAGAGCACTCCTTTGGCTGTTTTCGTCTGGCTTACACTATTTCCTGGTAACAAGTTTCGAGGTGCTTGATACCTTGCTCGATGCTCCTCCTCTGCTTTGGTCTTGGGGGCCAGCGATTCCCAGGTGTCTGTGAGAATGCTGCACTTTGCCATTGAGGCCTTGAGAGTATCTCTGAAGTGCTTCTTCTGTCTACCTGGGGTTTGCCTGCCATTTCAAAGCTTGCCTCAAGAGTCTTGTCGGTCGTGCAGACGACGTGCCCAGCCCATTGTAGCTGATCAAGGGTGATCAGTGTTTCGATGCTGGGGATTTTAGCCTGATTGGTGTTGGTGTGCCTTTTTTTTCCCCAGCAGATTCACAGGATCTTGTGTAGTTGGTGTTGGTACTGCTGCAGTGCAAATTAGCTAATGGACAGTGCTTTTCTCCATCTGCCTTTACTAAACCTTTTCATAAATCAGTACATCTATCAGATCTCCCCTCATTCTCCTGTGTTCTAAGGAGAACAGCCTCAGTTTCTCCAACCTAATGTTGAGTTAAATTCCCTTCTTGGAACTATCCACTAAATCTCTTCAGCACCTGCTGAAAGCTTCACATTGTTCTTAAGTGTGGTGACCAGAACTAGGTACAGTGTAATACTTGTGACCTAACTAATGCTTTATTCACATTCAGCCTAACTTCCAAGTTTCTTTGTACTCAATATTTCTGTTTCTGAGATTATAGAAATTAGGTGCAGGAGTAGGCCATTCAGCCACTCGTACCTGCATAATCCTCAATATGACCGTGGTTAATCATGCAATTTTAGTGTTCCATTCCTGTCCGTACCTTTTGATCCTTTTAGCCGGAAGGGCTGTGTCCAGCACCCCCTTGGATATCTAATGAAATGGCTCCAACAGCTTCCTGTGAGAGAGATGCCACAGGTTCATGACTCTCAGTGAAGAAATTCTTCCTCATCTCAGTCCTAAATAACTTGCCCCTTATTCTTAGACGGTGACCCCTAGTCTGGACTTGCCCCAACATCAGGAACATTCTTCTCACGTCCAGCCTGTCCAGTTGCATCAGGATTTTGTATATTTCTATGAGATCCCCCTCATTTTTCTAAATTCCAGTGAGTATAAGCCCAGTCTTTCCTCGTATGTCAGCCCTGCCATTCCAGGTATCAGTCTGCTGAACCGTCGCTGGACTTGCTCAGTAGCAAGAATGTCCTTCCTAGGAGACCAAAACCGCACATCATACTCAAGGTGTGGCCTCACCAAGGCCCTGTATTACTGCAGCAAAACATCCTTACTCTGATACTCAAATCCTTTTGCTATGAAGGCCAACATGCCATTAGCTTCCCGTACTGCCTGCGTCAACTGCATGTCAGCTTTCAGTAACTGTTCTGCTGTGACACCCAAGTCTCGCCACATCTCGCCTTTTCCTGAACTGCCACCATTCAGAGAATAGTCTGCCTTCCTGTTTCTGCAACCAAAGTGGTCCACATCATATTGCATTTCCAAGTGTTCACCCACTCAACCAATCTGTTTAAGTCACCCAATGGCCTCTTAGCATCCTCCTCGCAGCAGATGCTAGCACCCAGCTTAGTGGCAACTGCAGATTTGGAGATATGGAATTCAGTTCCTTTGTCCAAATCATTATATTGTGAACAGCTGGGGTGCTAGCACTGAACCCTGTGACATCCCGTTTTTCACTGCCTGTCAGTCTGAAAGGGACTCATTCATTCTAACACTCTGCTTACTGTCTGCCAGTCAGTACTGTATTCATGTCAATACATTACCTCCGATACCATAAGCTTTAATTTTCCTTACTAATCTTTTGTGTGAAACCTTGTCAAAAGCCTTTTGAAAGTCCAGATACACAGCATCTACTGATTCATCCTTGTCCACTCTACTGGTCATATCCTCACAAAATTCCAGATGATTTATCAAGCGCTATTTGCTTTTCGTGAATGCATGCTGACTCGGACTGATTCTGTCACTGCTTTCCAAATATTCAGTTATTACATCCTTAATAATTGATTCCAGCATTTTTCCCATCACTGTCAGGCTAACTGGCCTATAATTGTCCATTTTTTCTCTTCCTTTTTTGTTTTGTAAAGAATGAGGTGACATTAACTACCCTTCAGTCCACTGGAACTCTTCCAGAGTCTACAGACTGGTAATCATTTTCCTGCAATGTGTCTGCTATTTCTGGGGCTATTTCCTTAAGTGCTGTGGGATGCAGAGCATCAGGTCGTGGGGACGTACAGGGGTAAAACATGGGTTTTAATCCCATCAATTTCCCCAATACGATTTATGACTGATAAGGATTTCCTTCATGCTTCATCTTCTGTCCTCTTGTGTTTCCTGAAGGTTATTTGTGTCCTCCTTCGTGAAGATAGATTCAAAATATTTCTTCAACTAGTTTGCCATCTGTTTGTTGTCCATTATGAATTCACCTAATTCTAACTGCAAGAGACCTACGTTTGTCTTCACAAGTATTATTATCTTCATATATCTGTAGAAGCGTTTGCAGTCAGTTTTTACATTTTCTGCAAGCTTACTTTCGTATTCTGTTTCCCCTTCTGAATTAAACTCTGTGTGTCTCTCTGTTGAATTTTAAATTTCTTCCAGTCCTTAGGTTTTCTGCTTTTTCTGGCCAATTTATATGCCTCCTCGTTGGCTTTAACGCTTTCAATGATTTCCGTTATTAGCCATGGTTGATTACCTTCCCTGTTTTATGCCAGATAGGGACGCACAATTGTTGAAGTGCATCAGTGTTCTTTTTTTAAATGTCTGCCATTGCGTATCCGCCATAAACCCCCTTCAATATTCTTGGCCAGCTTATTCTAGCCAATGCATGCCTCAATAACGTTAGATTAGATTCAGTGACCCAATTATGCCCTTTGGTCCTAGACCTTTCCACAAGAGGGAAAAGAGCTCTCTGCATCTAGCTGACAAGTTTCCTACAAATCTTCTGTCTTTCAATGAAGTTGACTCTTATTTTTCTAAATTCCATTACGTACAGACTCAACCTAGTAACCCTCTCCCCAAAACAGTCCCACTGTACTCATTATCAGCCTAATGAATCTTCTCTGGACTGCCTTCAGCACTGTTGACAGTATTTCAGCTGTGGTCAGACTAGTGCCTTGTATAATTTTTAGCAAAACATCTGTGTTTTCCTTCCCTTTGAAATAAAGGAAGTTATTCCACTTGCTTTCCCTACTACCCGCTGAAATAGGATGCTTTTGTTTTTGGATTTATACATGAGTACTCCCAAGTGTTCCCCCCCCCCCCCCCCCCCCCACCCCGTAGGTTTTTGCAGTTTTTATTTTCAATTTTAAACAATATTCAGCTCCTATTCTTCCTGCCAAAATGATTAACCTCACATTTCCCAAACTCCACCCGCCAAGTTTTTGTCCACTGCTTAAGAATGTACAAGACAGAATTAGTAAATTTGCAGATGACACAAAGCAGGCTGATCTTTGACAGTGAGAAAGGTTACTAGAAATTGCGGGCGAATCTTGATCAGCTGGGGAAGTGTGCCAAGAAATGGCAAATAGAATTTAATATAAATGTGAAGTGTTGCATTTTGGAAAGTCAAATCAAGGTAGGAATTTCATGGTTAATGGTAGGACCGTAAGTAGCGTAGTGGAAGAGAGGGACCTTAGAGTTCAGGTGCACGGTTCTCTGAAAGTGGAGTCACAAGTAGGCAGGGCAGTGAAGAAGGCTTTTAGTACACTGGCCTTTATCAGTCAGGGCATTGAGAATAGAAGTTGGCAAGTTATGTTGCAATTGTACAGGACATTGGTGAAGCTGCACTTGGAGTATTGTGTTTAGGTTTGGTCACATTGCTATAAGAAGGATGTTGTTAAACTGGAAAGAGCACAGAAGAAATTTACACGGATGTTGCCAGGACTCGAGGAACGGAGTTATAGGGAGAGATTGGATAATCAAGGACTTTTTCCTCAGAGCACAGGAGACTGAGGGGGCATCTTATTGAAGTGTATAAGATCAGGAGAGGCATGGATAGGATGAATGCGCTGCAGTCTTTTTCCCAGGGCTGGGGAAGCAAAGTCTGGAGAGCATCAGTTTAAGTTAAGAGGGAAAAGAGTGCATGGGAACCTGAGAGGCAATTTTTTTATTTACACAGGGTGGTACGCATATGGAATGAGCTGCTAGCAGAAGTGGTTGAGGCAGGTACATTAACAACATTTAAAAGGGATTTGGACGAATATACGGATATGAAGGGTTTAGAAGGATATGGGCCAAGTGCAGATCAGCAAGTCCAAAGGAAATGGGGTTAGCATGGATGGCTATATTGGCTGGCATGGAGCAGTTTGGGGATGAAGGCCTGTCTCAGTGCTGTAGGACTCTGACTCTCACTTAACCTTTCTGTATTTCTCTGTAGACTCTTGTGTCATCCTAACCACTGCCTATTTTTGTGTCCTCTGCAAACTCGACTACAGTACATGCACTTTCCTCATCAAGTCAATATGCGTTATAAGTAATGTTGCCCCAGCATTGATCCTTGTGGCATTCCACTTGTTATAGGTTGCCGTCCTGAAAATCCCCCTCCTTAATCCGACTTTCTGTTAGCGAGCTAATTCTCTACCCATGCTAATATACTACATCTAGTGCCATGGATAACTTTCTTAGAACTCCATCTGAGACACGACAGTGGAAGGTTATGGGAGCCAGACCTAATCTTCGAGAAAGACGCTGCGGTATTGGTTGTAGATGTTACAGTGCAATTTGAGAATGAGGATGGAGTATTGGAAAAAGTCTGGGAAGAAAAGGTGGAAAAGTATAAGCATTTGACCTCACAGATGATGAGATTGATTAAAAGAGAAGTACCAACATTTTACAGTTTTATAATGGATGCGAGAGGAAAACAGGCAGAGCAGAATAATAAACATATTCAACTTATTTAGGGTCTCAGAATATTAAATCTTTTGCCCACGAAATATTCCATTTGACAACCTAACTCTCAAATTGTTGCAGAGATCTAGTGAGTGTTAATATAATGGAATACTCAGGAAAAATTTTAATTGTTTGTTGAATTTTAGAATTTTTTTAGATTTTTGTTTTCGTTTAATTTGTATGTTTTGATGTTGTATCTTATAGTTTGTAGTATGATTTTAGATTTCAATTGTTTAAGTTTAGATTTATTTTAGAGTTTTATTTACTAAAATTGAATGGTTTTAAGACAGGTAATGGGGGTTAAAATAATATTCACTAAACATATCATGATGTTTAAGTGGGTCTTTTAACTAAGCAATGGTCAACTCATGTTTAAACATATCACTTGGTAAGATGCTAAGTCTGTTTAAATTTTCTATCTCTGTGATATCTAGCTGTAGTCAGCTGTAGAGAGGTATTCATAGCGTGTCGATGAGCAATAATAAAACTTAGCATGGACACTCAGAGAAGGCAAGAACCGCACATGATGGAGTCAGCATTTTCTGAAGGGTCCCAACCCAAAACGTCAACTTTCCTGCTCCTCTGATGCTGCCTGGCCTGCTGTGTTCCTCCAGCTCCACACTTTGTTATCAGGATAGGCACTACTTTGTAGTACCTTCAAATAGCCCATCAGTCCTTTACCCTATGTTTCCCTAAAGTTATTCTCTACGGATAGTTATTATTCTTACACACTGTCCTCTTTTTGCCGCTTGATTAGTAAGTAGTTTTGGAGTGCTCTTCTACTGTGAAAACTGGTTGAAAGTACCTATTCAACTTCTCTGACACTTCCTGATTTCCCATTTTATTTCCCCAGCCTTGTTCTCTCAGGGGCCTATGTTCATTTTGGCTTCCCGCTTCCTTTTCAGAAATTTCTAATACTTGCAATATTACTCTCAAAGTTTATCTTCTTGCTCTTTTTTGTTTATGTTGTCATCCCTTGGTTTTTAAAACTTCCCCAAGCCTCTGGTTTACCATTAATCTTTGTCACATTGTATGTTCTTTATTTCAATTTGGTACTTTCGTAACATCCCTGGTTTATGTGGTTGGCTTATCCCCTTTCTAGCTGCCTATCTTTTGTTGTAAACCATAAACTATCCCTTAATTTTTTGTACTGCTGGATTAACAGTCAGATTATCAATAACATTGAGAGTGTTATTGACAGTGAAATACATCTGTTTCACAAATGCATCGAAAGACACCACTCCAAGGCCTCCTACCATCCCTTGACCTTTTCATTTCTAACTGCTGTCACAACATCAATCGTCTTGACCTCAACCCCCTCTCTCACTCCAAACCCCCCCTACCACCACCACAAAACGTGCGCCCCTTCGCTCCTCCTGCTCCAACCTAACCTCACCATCAAACCTGTGGACAAGAGAGGCACAGTTGTGGTAAGGCGCACTGACATTTATGTCGCCAAGGCCAGGCGCCATCTTGCTGACACCACGTCCTACCGTCCCCTCGATCATGACACTGCCCCTGACCACCGAAAGATCATCTTACCGACCATCCCAACCTCAACACCTCAGATGACCTCCTGCCCACAGCCTCCAACCTCAGTTCCCTAACCTCACACCACCCATTTCTATCTCCTTCCCAAAATCCACAAATCTGACTGCCCCGGCTGACCCATTGTCTCTACCTGCTCCTGCCCCACCGAACCTATCTCCACTTACCTTAACTCTGTTTTCTCCCCCCAAGCCCAGGAAGTCCCCACCTATGTCTGGGACATCACCCATGCCCTCCACTCCTCCAAGACTTCCAATTCCCTGGCATCCAACACCTCATCTTCGCAATGGAAATCTAATCCCTATACACCTGCATTCCCCATGCAGATGGCCTAAAAGCCCTCCCCTTCTTCTCCCACAGGGCCAACCTGTCCCCCTCCACCAGCACCCTCATCTGCTTAACTGAACTCGTCCTTGCCCTGAACAACTTCTCCTTCAACTCCTCCCACTTTCTACAGATGAAGGGGGTGATAATGGGAACTTGCAAGGGCCCAACCTATGCCTCCCTCTTCATAGGATATGTGGAACAGTCCCTCTTCTGCAGCTACACTGGCCCCAGCCCCCACCTCTTCCTCCCCTACCTCGATGACTGTATTGGCACTGCCTCGTGCTCCCACAAGGAGCTTGAACAGTTCATCAACTTTGCTAACACCTTTCACCCCCACCTCAAGTTCATCTGGACCACCTCTGACACCTCTCTCTCCTTCCTGGACCCCTCCATCCATTTCCGGTGACCACCTTGAAACTGATATCTATTTCAGGCCCACCAATTTCCACAGCTACCTAGACTACACATTGTCACCCCCTTCCTACAGGAATGTGCTCTCCTACTCCCTATTCCTCAGCCTCCTCCGTGTCTGCTCCCAAGATGGGGTGTTCCACTCCCACACATCCCAGATGTCCTCTTATTTCAGGAAAGCAACATTCTTCCCCCCTACCCCTCAGCGGTCGAAAATGCTTTTTACCGCATCGCTTTCATTTCCCGCACCTCTGCCCTCGCATCCCCTCCCCGCAACAAAAACAAAGGCAGAATCCCCCTTGTCCTCACATCACCCCACTAACCTCCAGATTCAACGTATCATTTTCTGCCACCTGCAATCTGATCCCACAACAAAAGATATATCTCCCTCCCCAACCCTATCTGCCATCTGTAGGGACCACTGTCTCCGCAATTCCCTCACCCGCTCCACTCTTCCCCACTAGTGCCCCCACACCCAACCCCACTCCCGGCACCTTTCCTTGCAACCACAGGAAGTGCTACACCTGCCCCTACACCTCTGTCCTCACTTCCATCCAAGGACACAAAAAACCTTGCACATCAGACAGATGTTCACCACAACATCCGCTAATGTGGTCTACTGCATCTGCTGTTCCTGATGTGGCAGCCTCTACGTTGGTGAGACCAAGCAGAGGCTTGGAGACTGCTTTGTAGAGCACCTGCGCTCTGTTCATGACAAACGATAACACCTTCTAGTCTAGAACCACTTCAACACCCCCACCCCGGTCCCTGGATGACAAGCCCATCCTGGGCCGCCTCCAGTGTCGCAAGGACACCACCTGGAAACTGGAGGAGCAGCACCTTGGGAGCCTACAACCCAGTGCTCTCAATGTGGACTTCATTAATTTCAAAATCTCCTCATCCCATGACCAAGCCTCCCTCTCATCCCCGCCTTCTTGACCTGACACAACCTGTCTGTCTTCTCCCACCTATCCGTTCTTCCCACCTCACTGACCAATCCACACCACTCCCTACCTGCATTCACCTATTACTATCCCACTTACTTTCCCCACCTCACCCCTACACAAATTCTTTATTTCTGAGCTCCCTTCCCCCTCCCCCATTTCTGAAGAAGGGTCCTGACTCGAAACATCAACTTTCCTACTCCTCTGCTGCCTTGCCTGCTGTGTTCCCCCAGCTTCACACTGTTATCTGACTCCAGCATTGGCAGTTCTTACTATCCTCTTTGCAATTATGTCCCAGCTTTAGCTGCAGCCAACTTCAAAGAAGTCCATTCTACATGTTCAATCAGCCCTTTCCCTTAGACTGAATTTTTTAAAATGTTTGAAATTTTTACAGTGAGGAAAGAAAAAGTCTAGGTTCCTCTGTTGATTTACTTTAAAGCTTCTACGATACGTACTTGTTCAACTAAGAAAGATCCACATTTCCACCTCTAACAAGATTGTTACTTCTGCAACACAGAAAAGAGACGCTCTGTTATATGTCAATAACCCAACTGAGCTAGTTTATTTAAGTTATAGTACATAAGTACATGTGTGCAGAAATGACCACATGGGTGCTGTTACGTATAAGCTTTGAATCTGTGCACCTGAAGCCTCGGGCCCCCATTTAGAACTGTGCATTTGAGCCTATGTTGCATCTCCCTGTGCCACCTGCTGAAATGTATCCCCCTGCTTTTCAGGAATGTAGGATTTAAAAGCTTTCTCTTAGGAGATGTCTTTACACTTCTTTTTTCAATAATGGTGTCACACTTACCAGTCTCCAAATTCTGGCATCTTCCCTATCTTAATTGAAAGCCAAGGCAATTCTTTTTGCTTCTCGACCCAATTTCCTTCAGAAGCCTGGGATGCAAGTCATGTGGACCGGCCAACTTTTCCACTGTCAGCATAGCCCAACCTTTCAGTGCGTCCTGCTTATCAATTTTCACCACATCCATTCCTCTAATAAAGTTTTTTCTTCAACACTCTCTTCCTTGGCAAACATAGGTACAGAATCTTCTAGCCTGTCCAAACTGTATATCAGTGATCATGGGAACTGCAGATGCGGAGAATCCACGATAATGAAATGTGAGGCTGGATGAACACAGCAGGCCCAGCAGCATCTCAGGAGCACAAAAGCTGACGTTTCGGGCCTAGACCCTTCATCAGAGAACTGTATAACACCTTTGTTCCAAATAGGATCCACGTGACCTCTTTCTACCCACTTACAATTTACATGCCACTGGGAATTTTTCCAGTTCCTTTTTATGCTTACTGCCATTCTATTCTCATATTTTCTCTTTGGATTGTTATATTCCATTTCACTTCCCCCTTAAACCTGTTTCATTTGGCCTCATTCAGTTCACCCCATGTATCACTGTTTTTGTTTATCTGCTTTGTCATCTGAGGAGCTTTGGCTCCATTCTTTCTTCCTGTTAAAATGTACCCTGGCCTATACCCAATTCATCTCCTTATGTCACTCATTGTTATAGTTTCTTGTCAGTCCTTGTTTCTATTTTACCTGGCCAATACCCTTGTGTCATTGTAGTTGCCCACTTCCAGTTTTGGTTTTTTTCCTTTAAATGTTCCTTGTTCTTCTCCATTACTAATCTGAATCTTAATCGTAATGATCACTCTTATCCAAATATTCTCTCAAAAACAATTGGTCCGCTTGTTCCAGCTCATTCTCCAGCACTTGAACTAGCAATGCCTCCTTTCTGGTTGGAATGAGAATGTACTGTTTTGCGAACTTCCCTTGAGCACAATGTAGATGTTCCTCAATTTCTTTCTTCCTGTAACATTATCAGAATCATTTCTTTTTGGTAATCAAAATCCCCTAAAATCATTACATTACATTTCTTACATACCTTTGAGGTTTTCCTGCTAAGTTAATGCTACATCTCTCACACAATACTTGGAACTTAATAACATAGCGACAGTTGCATGTTCGTATCTTTCTTGTTTCTCAGCTACGACCTTGCTCCCTCTAGAACATCTTTGCATTCCAACGTATCTTCCCTGATTGACTGCCTTATCTCCCCTTTGTTTTTCTTTCCTTTCTCTGGACATTAAGTGCCCAGTCCTTGCCATTTTAAGCTGCATTTCTAATGTTGGTATTAGACCAAATTCCTCATGACTAATTGCCTCGCCTTTGTATGGCACAAATGTTACCACTTTTCAGGCCAAGCCTAGATGTTGTACAAGTCTTGGTGCGTTTGGATATGGACCGCTTTAGCATCTGAGGAATTGTGAATAGTGCTGAACATTATTTAGTCATCAGTGAATATGCCCATGTCTGATGTTATGATAGAGAGAAGCATGATAAAGGCAGTCCATTAATACAGGTCATTGCATTTGATTCTTTTGTCAAATTATAATCTGTACCTTTTTTTTTCCTAGCTGGATCATCTCGTGTTTATTAGTTTGATGTCTTGCTGCAAAAGTACAGATTTTGACAAAGCTTTACATGTCGTACTCTCTCTGGGCATTGCACAGTAATGTAAATTCAAGGAGAAAGCCAGCATTAATACTGCATGAGAGGACAGTGCTGATTGTAGAGGCGTTTCCGTAGAGAATGCACACATTAATACTATTTGACAGTTAACTGCTGGACTTTGATTATATTTAAACCTGCCATGGTTTATGCTCAGGGTATTGTCCTGAGAAATAAACCAGTAATTGTTGTCACTAATTGACTTGAAACAGCCACAGTTCACATGACCGAGCCCTATTTATTAATACTATTTATGTAGCTTCCAACACTCTGAAAGTGAGGCTGATTATCTTAAATTGGCTATCGATGTGTTCCTTTCATATTCGGGATAATGCAGGATCAACATCTAATGTCAAAAACAGTATTTCTAGGTTTGCTAACAGCAGCTTGTTGGGTATGGCTAGTACCTCACTTGTTTCAAACAGTGAAAGGGACATGCTATTTGATACAAACCTTTAGTTTTTTGAATATATGGCAACGTAACTAGCATCAGACTGGCAATTCATATATCATGTTACTGAATTGTGTGAAAAGCAGAACATCTTTTTGGCTTGAAGACAGTATCCTGTTAGTGGTGAACACTACTCATGTTGCTACTGCATAATAGCAAAGTGAAATGTTGCTGAACCTTTTGGGATAAGTTATCATTTCAGGGTAATTTGAGGTGGACTGGGCACTTAGTGGTGGGTAAATATTTTTGCATACAGAACATGAATAACATTATGCCTGTTTAAACTGAACCTAATAAGTGATAATAACCTTTGGTTGGTTTATTTCTCAGAGCAACACCCTGAACAATCAGTGTCAATCTACCTGGTTTAAACTGTTATTATCAATCAGAATAAATGCGTGGATTCACCATCACCAACACGTCTATCAATCAGAGTACACTTGACAACCAGTCATCATTTGTCTCTCATACAGCATAACTGTTGAGTTCTCCCTGATGAGTGCAAGACAAAACCTTCCACGAAATGTATTTTCTCAGCAAACACAAGACTTGTTCAACGGAATAACTGTTGGTTCAAAGTCCTTATGAACCCCACTTACACTTTCTGGGAGGATCTTACTCCTAGCCCAGCTTAGATGGAGCCCCTCTCTATAATGAAGCTCTTTGTTGCCACAGTACTGATGTCAGTGCCTCATGAAGTGAAAATGCACCATTGCTTCAACTTGATTTGATGATCTATATAACCATTTGCGCATGGCTTGGATGTTCAACAGTTACAAGTATTGAGGTCCTTTGGCTAAATTTGGTGCATAGTTCTAGGCACTCGCCAAAAAGCATTTCTTACTCTTTTTGTGGTGTTCTTAGCAACTGGAATAACATACTTCTACTCTTTTAAATGCACTTCCAAGTGGTTCAAAATAACCTCATCTTGACACCATTCAGGCAACAAACTATCCAAGTCTCTTGATCATGTTTACCAAGGATACTTTTGATCTGTAATAAAAACAAAGTACTGGAGATATTCAGCAGGCCTGGGAGAATCTGTGGAGAGAAAATGAGTTAATCTTTTTCTTTCTGTTTTTTTTTCCTCTCTACAGTTGCTGCTGCCTTGTTTTTGGTTTCAGATTTCCAGCATCCACAGCCCTTTGTTTTAATGATGCTTCTGATCTAGGCTAACTGACATCTCTACTTTGAGGTCTGCCACCCTTTTAAGTAAATCTTCTTTATAAATTTTTACTGCATCCAATATCATTACCATGTCCTTCCTTAACTTCCACACTGGCAACATCTTCCTCAGTCAAAATAATGCACAGTAATCATTCTGTGCCTCAGCAATGCTGTCGCCTTCCAACTGAAGATTTTTCTGGTCCCTAATTATCATCATTCCTTTGACTACCCTTAAATTTTTGTTACATTGACATTGGGGTCCCTTTTCATGTAAGCCACTAATTCTTGTACTGTCTCTAATTTTAGAGCTTTCTTATAGTTTATCTTAATTTTAGCTTGCTACAGTGTTATCAGTTTTACATTGTCAAAAACCTGTTTTGTGTGTTTTGATCTCTAAATCAGGTAGAGTTAGTAATCTAAAGATTTTGAGCTTTTGATGGCCTTACTTGTTCTCTAATGAAAGCCTGTCCACTTTGTACCCAAGGTGCCCCCTATTCCAAGCCTTCCCATTATTCATTACTATATTGTCAAATTTTACCCTGAGCCAGTTTTTATTTAAAGCAGTGAAGGTAGCCATCATTTAGTTAAATATTTTTATACTTCCTTTGCTGCTTGCCCTTTTCTATAACTGTTCCAAATGCACCCCCCCAACTGAAATATGTTTTACGTGCCTTGTAAGTTGATGACAAAGTCTTATTTCAGGAATTCGTCACCCTTTCATATCCTTCTCCCTGTTAGAATGATTGAAGTTCCCCCCCCGCCACCCCCGTTACCACTATGCTGTTGATATTGCCAACTAGTTAGAGTTTGTTTTTCATCCAGCATAATTTGAATTTGCTCTACTCTCTCTTCCACTCTTAATTTCTTAATTCTAATCAAATAAATCCTCTTTGAAACCTCAGCTGCATCATCCCCTTCCAGTGATGTAATCAAAAATTGGAAGTTTTCAGAAGTTGTTTACAGTGCCTCTCTTGATGCCTGTACAAATGTAGGGTAAAGGCTGAGGACATCAGATATAGTCACAAATGAGCAAAACCAATATTGGGCAATGTCTATTAGTCATGATGCATGCTGTGATGTAAAAATACATGCCTTGTGGTTTGGACATTATCATTAAATATTGTCATTTCAATCACCATTAGACAGGTTTTAAATATACATAACATAACATAATGTGTTTGAACTTTGGAGTCCAAAAAGACTGTCGTCACATTACTTCGGAAGTAAGTCAAAGGTTAATGCTACTGCCTGATTTTAAGTTGGCTGGGTTGCGGCTCTGTTTGACTAAGAGATGTGGAGTATGTTTCAGTCCAAGAGTACGTTCAAAACTTTGTTTTTTAAATATTACGTTCATGTGAAATGTAAATCATAAACTTTTTCTCATCGTTTCATATGATTCTGTTATTGAACTGGCAATTCTGCATTTAATTTGTACAAGAAAGAAGGATTGCTGAATTACTCAGAATGCTGATAATTTAGTTGAATTACAAGAACTACCAACCTTTTTTGAGGTGCACTGAAAGACAAATCAAAATGATGTGTTGCTACAGCAAAAATGAAATCTGTTTGTAATGACCACTCAAAGTTTGGTATACTTGCTTGTGACTTTACCTCCCAAAAAAAATTGCATGTCAGAAATGTACCTGTCATCCTTGCTGATCTGCAGAATCTCTATTCCCTGCAAGAATACAGGCTAAAGTCTTTTGAGTACTTTTGAATGAAGAATGGTTAGGAAATTTTCATTTTGTATTTGAGTAATTTTCTCAACTCTTGAGTTTTGCTTAATTTAGTGAGACCAGAATTTGAACTGAGAGCAAGTAACTGCATTCTTGTTGCATCAGTATGGTGACTTCTGGTATGTAGACATATTTGATTTGTAACTTCAATTGATACCACACCCTGATTCATTGCTCAACTTTGTCAGCTGGTATATATCTCAAGGAGTACAATGTTTTGGATAAAATTATAAACTTAAACTGTATGGAATTTATTGATTAAAAATCTGCATTTTAAATGGTCTTCCTGTACAGTGCACAGATGTTTATATTACTTGAAAACAATACAGAATGAATCTCTTCAGTCCTCGGTTTGTACGAAAAGATGTGTTGCCTCCTCTTCATCTTCTCACATCACTACTCACTACACAATCCATCCTCGAGATAAAGATTCACGATGGGAAGGTAATTGTCATAAATACTGAATTTTTTCATTGGTCCTCAAGCTATTTTTAAAACAATATCTGAAAGTGATCTGTGTCTCTAATCTCGGGTGTTTCTTCCTCTGCCTCATATGTATACAATTGATAGAGATTATTAACGGCAAACTCTGACTTTCTATATTGGTTATAGAAACAAATGACTGTCTGTCTGATTTATCTCCTTACAAACAGCAGGTCAAATAAACATCCCAACAAAATATAATATGCAGCTCAATACAGTGAGAATTTGTGTGTATATATAGTTAAAGGACTTGACTTATTACTTGTCTAAATATGGTCTAACAGAAAACTAGGGTTGGTGATCACATTGTGATTTTTGTCACCAGACAATTAAGCCAGAGATTCTAGTAATTTTCTAGGGATTTGTGTTTGAATCCCATGACAGCAGATGGTAAAATTTGAATGTTAAATGAAATTGGAACCAGAAATCTGATTAAACCATTGTTGGTTGGACTTTTATAACATTAACCAAATACATGTGACAATAAATAAATCAATAAAAAAAACCAAATCAAATGAATTATCTTGTCTATTAATGTCATTTAGGGAAAGAGGATTTCTGTCCTTACCTGGCCTAGTCTACGCTTGACTCCAGACTCTCAGCAATGTGATAGGCCATTTCGGAGCAGTTAAGAGTGAAACCATTAAAAAGTCTTAAGGGAATTAAACGAGGTAGACTACTTGCCATCAGACTTAAGCAAGGGAACTGACAATGGCATATTCATATTAGTAAGGAGAGCTAATGCCAAAGTTGGGAGAGTTGACTTACAAACTAGCCTAGTAACATAACTTGCGCTCTAGATAAAAACTGAAAGAACTGTGGCTGTTGTAAATTGGGAACGAAAGCAGAATTTGCTGGAAGCTCAGCAGGCTTGGCAGCATCTGTGAAGAAAAATCGGAGTTAACATTTTGGGATGTGGTCAAAGGCGATTCCTTGGAGGTGGAATAAGGCACTTTACTGAATATTTTAGGGTCAAGTAGGAATATCATCTTTAGTTTAAAATACAACACCAGGAATGGAATACACATTCCTTCTTTGATTATTTGCCAGGAACAGTAATGAAATTATGATTGAGGGAGCTAAGTTTTTTTGATTAAAGATAATGGCTTCTGTCCTCCCAGTATTTTGTTGGAGGAAATTTCTGCTCAGGGACAAGGAGGATCAAGAGATGTGGAATTGGATTGCATTGGTGTACATATGCAATACTTATGACGGCATGTTATATGAGAAAGAAGACCTAAGATAAATATTAGTGGACACCAGAGGTGACAGCAAGAAGAGGAAGCTGCTGCAAGTAAATCCCCAATGGCAACACGATAGAACTGAATGATACCAGGCCACCCAGTTAGATGGTGGTTGAAAGGTTTGGAACAGAATTTCGGGTTAAATCATGATCTCGGCTGCAAAACAGATGGGAAGGAATTGTTTACTTTTGTCAATCAACTGGTGTCATTGTGAACTAGTGGCAGATGGTGGAAGGTGTTTGTATAACAGTAGTAAAACTGGGAAGTAGTGCTTTTGGGATTAAGCATCAGTTGAAGAGGAATCTAATTTGACAGAACTTGGGTTATTTATGAGGGGAATGAGAAGTGGAATTTAGCATTTACCTCGTTGAAGTACATGCTCACGCTCTAAATGAATTGTGCAGACGGGGTGGTGAAGATAATGTTTGGCATGCTTGCCATCATTGGTTAGAGCAATGAGCGTAAGAGTTATTGTACATGACAATGGTGAGGCTGCCTTTAGAATACTGCATACAATTCTGGTTGCCCTACTATTGGAAGGATGTTGTTAAACTAGAAAGGCGTACAGGAAAGATTTACAAGGATGTTGCTGGGCCTGGGAAATTTGAGTTATAAGGAGAAGCTGGATAGGTTGGGACTTTTTCCCCCTGGAGTGTCAGAGGCTGAGGGGTGACTTTTATATATGTCTGTAAGAACAGGAGCAAAATAGATACAGTGAATAGCCAAGGTCTCTTTCCAAGGGTAGTGGAGTCCAAAACTACAGGGCATAAGTTTCAGGTGAGAGGGGAAATATTTAAAAGGGACCTGACAGGCAGCCTTTTCTTGCAGAGCGTGGTTCGTTTATAGAACGTGCTGCCAAGAGGAATGGTGGAGGCGGGTTCAGTTACAAATTTAAATTCTTGATGTGTGGAACATGTCCCACAAATTGACTCAAAATATATTCAGCACTGAAGGAGTGCTGTACTGTCCGATGTGCTGGGGAAAGACTTAATAAAGCTAGTTAGTTCGTGCTTTAATGAAATGCACCCATTAATGTTGATTGACAATTGCCAGCCAGGCTTTGTTTAATTTTTAAACCAGGTGGGTTTGTCCATTGCTGACTGATTTGGGATTGTCATTCCAGGTCTCAGAGTGGAACACTTGCACGTATTGAAAGCTGCATATCTTAATACATAGAACCCTGTTGTTGGCAGACAGAATGTGTGTATGCACTTGTTTCAACTCAACAAAGTAGGTGACAGGCATTTGCTGATTCCCTTCTCAGGGCAATACTCTGACCAATTATAGTCAATCCGCCTGGTCAACAAAATATGACATTTTTAAGCAACACTCAAGTCCTGTACTGCTAACTGACTTTATGGTCAGATTCTTTGATGGAAAAAGTTCCAAAATTCATTTGATTAATTTTGGGAGGGAAATATAAAATTATAAGATTTTCTTGGTCAGTGACTTCCAAGTTGGTGAATAAATTTAAATAGAAGCAAGCACATTTTAAGTTGCATGTTCGGTTTCATCATTCAACTTGTAGCAATCAAATTGAAATACTAATCACAGCTTCTCCTTTCAGTTGATTAAACGTTGCTTTTAATTTTAAGCATAAAAGGCACAGCAGACATATCAAATATGAAACTATATTGGTTATGAGCCCCCTTGTCTTTGGCCTTGACTTTCGCTGTGCGGTCAGTTATGCAGAGAATGCTGAATTCCAGGCTCCACGAATCCAACCTTTCATAACTCATCCTTTTCAGTTTGGGAGGATGAACTGGATTGAAATTGGGTCTAGGCAACCCTGAAAAACCTGGTGAAAACACTGACAGAAAACCTGCTTTAAGGACTGTAAAGACCATGTTCAAAATTCAAAGAAAAAGAATGAAAATAAAACATTCTTCAACTCCCACATTCTCCACTGTCCCCCCACCCCCGCTTCCTACATATTCCCCATGCCACCTTATGCCTGGTTCCCCAACTTCCCATTGCCCTTCATATCCCCATTACATCTTTCCATCCCTCATGCCAACCCTTTGTTCCAAATACTGTTATTTCTCCACTTCACCAACCATGTCACCATAGCTGGTATCTTCTAGTACTCATACACACTACAGGCAACATTCTATTACTTAAGAGAAAACAAAAATTGTTGGAAAAGCTCAGCAGGTCTGGCAGCATCTCTAAAGAAATCAGAGTTAGCGTTTTGGATTGAGTGACCTTTCCTCAGAACCGTTTTGAGCTTTTCCAGCAATTTCTATTTTTGGTTGATTTACACCAGCCACAGTTCTTTCGGGTTTTTGTTACTTAAAATTGAATATTGCAGTCTGCACTCAATTGAGAAGAGCACTGTCATTCAGAAAGATGTATTTTGATGCTTCTTTGATAGATTTCTCTGCTCCAAGAGGTTTGTGCACTTTTTAGGAACAACCTTCTCTTTATCAACAATCCTGGGGGTACCTTCCCTCTCCAGCGAATCCTGAATATGGTGCTTGGAGGCAGAACTTGTGATCTCTGATTGCTTCTGCTGTTTTCATACAACTGAAACGCTGTCCATTTTTTTGGAAAAAAAAATTTGGACTTTTGTTTAGTTTGTGTAGCTCTTATGAGCTTTTAGACAAAAGACAGGTGAAAAAAGCTTGAAACATCATGTTTAAAAGTTTTTATCTCAACATCAGATATGCTGATCTTGGACCACATCTGTCAGCTAAGGCAGGTTTTCTCCTTGGCTAATGTCATTGGCGTGTATCTAATCAGTGCCAGTGTACTTGTCGTGACCCACCAACAATTGCTAGCTGTTTTGTTCAGCTGTTCATGACAGTTTTTGACTAGCAGTGTGACAACTGCTTCGTTTCCCCTCTCACATTTGGATCTGCCATGTCCACTACTGTTGCAATTAGTTTATTGCCTCCCAATTGCTCCCTTTCCTGAGTCCTCTGCTACATTTAATACCTCATAATGCTTCAGTTTCCAGCTTTAGTCTGTTGAGCTCCATCCTGCTCCCTCTGAAACTTGGCATCTCGTTCTCCAATCCGGCAGATACACTTCCTTCTCCTTTTTGTTTCTCCTCAAGTCTACACCATGTTTGTTGTAAGCAGCTGCCCAGGCACGAATTGGCATCATGATATTTTAACTATATTTCAGCAGACCTTTGACAAGATCCCACAAGGGAAACTGGTTTATAAACACAGGAACCTTGGGATGCTTCTCCACAGATCCCCAAAGTCATAGGACATGTTAATAGGGTAGTTAAGAAGGCATTCTAGACACTTGCCTTTATCAGCTGTTGCATAGATTTTAAGAACAGGGAGGTCACGCTGAAGCTGCACGGAACATTGATTAGGCCACAGCTGAAGTACCCCAAACAGATTAACTACGAGGAAGATTTGCAGTATTATATACACACAACAATGGAAGTCCTTCAAGATGCCTTCTCTTGAAGGCATTGTAGCCGTACAATGTACTCTTGCTTCCCAAAGAAAGTTTAACTATTTACAGTTAGCCTATGAGAACTTGTGATTGTGATTTTGCCTGAAATTGCTGTTGATTTGCCTACAGGCATCAGTGATATTACCTATCATTCCTGTTAGTATTGTCAAATTTTTCTTTCATGCCCTGTAATTCCAATTTTGCCTTAAGCGCTTCTAACTCATTTTTACACTATGAACTCCTCTAATTTTATCAATATAATTTCTCTTTCATAATCTGTTCTGTTAATTGCCTGACGTCCTTCAGCATTTCTTCTCTTTGACTTTTTTGTGAGCCTGAACCTTTCTATTGATGCTTCATTTTCTGCAGGTCTGTCATTTCTCCTGAGCTCAAGCCAATGTTTTTGCAGTTGTTCCTGCTGAGAGTGATCTGTGTGTACCTGCTTCATGCTGCACATCTTCCTGTGTACCAGCAATATCGCCCTTGCTGTTTTCCATCTCTTTCAATTCTTCATTCATCTTTGTGACACAAGCTGAGTATCCCCTAAAGATGTCGTTTCGGAGATGGACTCTCAAGTTTGGACTTACCTTGAGCTAGTTTCAGCTTTTCCCTCTTGACCCTCCACAGTGGAGAGCTGAGAATTTAGCTCCATTAATTCAGAAGAAAGTGAAGTGTTTTAGTACTCCTTCCTTATTCAATTCTGCGAATGTTTCTTGAGTAATCTTCAGTTTTTGTTGTCTCTGTTAGACTGACTACATGGATTGTGACTAACACAAGTTTATGGTATGTGGATATATCTGCAATTGCTGCCACATCTAGGCATTATTATTTCCCTAAGTAGACTTCAGCACTATTGATCCTTTGTATGGAATTGATGAACTGTTGAATGAAGTAAGGTTTGCATTTCGTAGGTGTCATTGCTTCCCATGTCAGCAGGTAATACTTTTATAGAATTTGCAAAGAGTATATTGGCACTTGCTACTGTATCAATCTTAGTCAACACACAGACACGATGGATAGTGTGATGGCTTAGATGTTTTCAACAAGATTTACAGTTTGGCACACTGACAGAATTTGACAATGTACATGTCAGGACAATCACTTCATGTATATGCCTTTGGGATGTTATATATCTTTATCACAACTTGGAAATGCACCATATGAGTGGTCTGTTTGAATCAGTGCAGTGTTCTTTTTAGCAGCATCAGGACAATTTTTATAATAGGAAATAGAATATTGGCAGAAAGCTTAAAAAGTACCTTATGCCTATCTTCAGAAAAAGAAATGAGAATTCTCCTGAAATAGTTGAGATCCAAGGATCTAGAGAGAATAAGGAAATAAAAGAAATTAGTATTGGAGGAATTAATAGGATTGAAAGTTGACAAGTCCTAAGACTGTATAACCTTTGTTGAAAGAGATAGCTACATAGATAGTCGATTCTTTAATCATCTTCAAAAGTTCTTTAATTCTGAAGTGGTACCTGCAGTTTGAAAGGTTGGAAATTTAACCCCATCTTTTAAAAAAGGAGGAAGAGAGAAAACAGGAAACCACAAACACATTAGCTCAATATCAGTAGTAGGGAAAACACTAGAATCTATTGTAAAGAATGTAGTTACTTGGACATTTCAAAAGTAATTATCTGATTTGGTAGAGTCAACATGGGTTTATGAAGGGTTAATCAAGGAGAATTGATGTGGGGGGTTCAGTGGATATGAATCTGAACTTTCAATGCCAGGTTACCATTTTATTGCTTATTCCTAATTACTTAGAGTACAAGTAATGTTGCTGTAGTTCTGGATTCACATGTAGGCCAGACCAGATAAGGATGGGAATTTCCTTCCCTAAAGTACATTAGTGAATCAAATCTGTGTTTTTCTGACAACCGATAATGGTTTCATGGTCATCATCAGATTCTTATTTCGCGGTTTCCTTTGAAAATGAATTCAAATTCCACTCTGCCGATGGGGGTTGAGGGAGGGGGTGTGCATTCGAACCCAGGTCCACAGAACATTCCCTGGGTCTTTGGGTTTACATTCCAGTGATTAATACCACTAGACCACCCTACATTAAATGTCAGCACACAGGTGCAACTAGCAAATCAGAATGGAAACAGATAATCTTTTATCACAAGAGGATTTGCATGCAGGAGCAAAGAAGTTTTGCTTCAGTTGTATTGAACTCTAGTTAGACTGCACCTGGTGAACTATGCATTTCTAGTCTCCTTGCCTGAGGAAGTGTATCACTTCCTATACAGGAATTGCAGCATAGGCTCACCAGAATGATTGAGACGATGGGATTATGAGAGATTGAGAAGACTGGGCCTGTATTCTGTAAAGTTTGGAAGGACGCAGGGTGAGACTTAGAAAATTTCTAAAGGGTTCGATAGAGCAGATGAAGAAAGGATGTTTTCCCTGAATGACAGGTCTGACCTGGGGGACTCAATCTATGAATAAAAGACAAGACTGAAATCATTCAGAGTGGGTGATGATTCTTTTGGAACTCTTCTACCCTAGTGGAGGCTCAGTCATGAAGTAAATTCGAGGCAAAGATTGGTAACCCAAAATCTATCAATGACATCAAAGGTTATGGCAATAATGTAAGGATATGGTATGAGAGAGGTGATTAGTAATGATATAGAACAGCAGATCAGGTTTGATCGGCTGAATGGTTTACTCCTGTTCCTGTGTTACTATTATTTCTTATAAGAGCATTGCCAGCCTAGCTGGTACAAAGTTATTGCAGCACACTTCACCCTGGCAATATGGAAGTGTTCTTGTGAAATTTTAAGATGGAAGCAGTTCACGTTTAGATGAGATATACAGAGGACTTTGGAAGTGTGGGTTCTGCGTGTAGCATGATGTTGATGGAGGAAGTTTGTATCATTCTCAGTTCATCACTATGATCACAATTTATTATTTAGAATTAGCTGAACAAAGTAAGTGTATGAGATGCAGATCTTCAAACTCATTAACATAATCAGTCTGCTGAGCAGTGTATTGCACATCCCTGAAGCAGGTGGGACTTGAACCTGGGCACCCTGGTCCAGGGCAGAGACATTACCATTGTGCACACAAGAGCCAAGTTGAAATTTTATTGAAGGTGTTTATTTAAGTACATTCAGATGAATTGCATTATTCAAGTAATGTACCACATATTTTCTATTGCTTTGATTTCTTTCAATTTGTAGCATTCTGTATTTAATGATGTTTCATATTGCTATAATTGCATTGAAAAAATATGCAGAGTGGTGAATTTTTATATTGAAAAAGTTTGCAATTTTAGTCTTGTTTGTATTTTGCCAACGTTCCAGTGTAACTTTTTCATATCTGGTGTATGATTTTGGAAAATTCTTACATTCAACATAAAGTATCAGACAATTTTTCAAATCTGCCTGAACCTTTAAATTTGACATGGTAGGTTCAAAATTCTTATTCCGTTATTACTTCCTATTTCAAGGGGTCAACATGGAGCGGTTTGTAGATGAAGCTGATGTGGTGATAGTAGGTGGAGGACCTGCTGGTCTATGTGCAGCAATCCACCTTAAACAGTTGGCCGAAAGACATGATAAGGAAGTACGAGTGTGTTTGGTGGAGAAAGCTGCGCAGATAGGTGGACATATCCTATCAGGGGCTTGCCTGGATCCAAAAGCTCTCATTGAGTTGTTTCCAGATTGGAAAGACAGAGGGGTAAGTAAATAGTTTTAAGTTGAATGTAAGCTTTTTATTCCCCCACAACAATTTAAGTGGAAAAAATAATACAGTATGGAATCCAAATAACCACATAATCTGCTTTACTAAAAATGTTAAAGATATTTTTGCAACCTACCATGGGTAATGATGGGAGTGTTACAGTTCTGCTTTGGCTGTAGTAACAGTATTCTTTACTGATAAAATGATTCTGACAAGAGAGAAAGTAATTTGCAATTGTGTGGTATTTTAAGTTGGATACCCATGGTGGCAGCCCATTCTTCAAACTTTGTTAGCAATCCTATTATAGAAACCATCGGCACAAAATCCTGGCTGAATACTGTATTCCAGTACTGAATCCACACTCTCCAGTGGTATAAAAATTAGCATTATTTTGAAGATCAGGTGATTTATCCCAGTTGTCGTAGCCTGTATTTATTTTTCAGTATTTTAAGAAAGGTTGAACAAGTACCCTTGCTATAAGTATTGATATGCAACGGTTTTTATTTAATTTACTAGATATTCACGTGTAGTGTAACATAAAAATACATTTTAACCACTGTGAACTATATACAATCTTTAATAAATATATTTAGCTAATGCCTCTGCTGTACAAGGCTGGCGATTGCTGGAATACTTATCTAATTTGTAGCAGTGGAATTCCATTGCGGAATCCATAGGTATATGCAATCCAAACAGCTGGTGGCATTTTAACATTTTTGTGTGTTTGTAAATTAAAATCAACTTTCTGTAGCATACTGTAGTTTCACATCATAGTTGATCAGCTGGATCTAGGAATTAATATAGAAACAGAAATGAATTTTGTACATTTTTCTACATTAAAGTTGAGTTTAAATTTCTAGTCAACAGTCCAGCATGTTGTTAAGTCAATGTAAACATATTTTGACATTCAAGTTCAAAATGTTTCTAAACCTGAATTTAATCAATTTATAAGAATATTATTTTTAGAATTGAATAAAAACTTGTTTTTATGTGCTGTTTCATAATTTTGTAAATATGTACACCACAGGCTCCACTACATACGCCAGTGAAGGAAGATGCATTTAGTATTTTAACAGAGAAATACAGAATTCCAGTTCCACTGTTACCAGGTATAGTAAATATATTTTATTTGTAGGTACTTTGTTTGTCAATTCAAAGTAGGGAATTTTTAATTTGTGTAGCTTGTGTGGTGAATTGCAACAATGATTACCCCTCAGTGAAATATTCTGCAACACCTTGAAAAGATTATGTTCTGTTGACAGGGCTAATACAGTTAAAACATTGCTTCACATATTATTTTCAATGCGTTCATTTATCCAACTTTTCTTGTGTAAAATTCTACAATGTCTCCTGTTTCTGGTTTCTGTGCAGGTCTTCCCATGAGGAACCATGGAAATTACATTGTACGTTTAGGACACTTGGTTAGATGGTTAAGTGAACAGGCAGAAGAACTTGGTGTGGAATTGTACCCAGGGTACGCAGCCTCTGAGGTAAATAATGTTTTTTAAACTATATAGTTGTTATACAGCTGTTCATAGATTTGATTTTGCTAGTTGGAATATATTAATATCCCAATATCATAAATGTGCATTCATCCCATGAAATGTTGGAGTTCTGTGTTGTAACTTCTCAGAAAGACTGGTTTAATGGAAAGTTTTCCCAATTGACCATTCCATCTTCCCAAAGGTGCTGTGAAAGTAAATGATACAGCCTACATCCACTTCCTTGATTTGCCATTTTTACATTGCTCTTCTATCATTGTCTTACCTAATTAATATACAGAAAATCCCCATTTAACATTACCTAGCTTAACATTATTTGTTCTTTTGGGATTTTTTTTTGTTTTGCATGCCACTTTCATTTGAGCATCATTTACGATTGTTGGTATCAGTCGCAATCACAAGTCAACTTTCATTAAGGTACTACATCGCCTGCATCCCAGATACACACACTCTTTTTTTTCTTCTAACCCTGGGTATGGGTCCTTGCCTCATTCTTGACCTGGTTGCTTCCTGGCCTTCTCCCCCTGCTTATTCCATCAGGCCTTGTCTGATCTTGCCTGGCCTTGCCTCATAGCTTGTTCAACTGTATTGTTGTTTTGCCCCGGCCCTGAACTTGGTTTCCAGCTGTTGGTTTGCCCCAGTGTTGCATCCCACTACCTGTGATTACCTATAGGGCTCCTGTCTGGTTTTCCCATTGCTTCTGGCTCCACTCTCGGATCTTCACATTCCACCTGAAGTTGTGGGCTCCTTCAGCATCCAGTTGCACTGACCAACATCAGACCCTAGATGGAGCCTTGTAAAACTAACTACTGTATAGTATTAATTATTTTTAATTTTTGAATTTATTATATTTTGTTTAACAACAATGTAGGCATTTTGCCATTGGTACTATGTTTCAGTATAACGTAGCGGTATAATGTTTTTAGTTTTTGTCTGCTAAGGAAGGCACTATGGAACTTGACTCCAGTTTTAACATGTGATTCACTCATTCTGATTTGAATCATTAGTCTTTTCTCTTAAAGTCACAATCTTCACGAGTGCAACCCAGACTTCAGGTCTCTCTCTGTAATATAATTTATTTCAAAAGTTGGAACACTCTTTATTGATTCTTAATAGTATTGTTCAAGATATTGTTTACCAGTATTGATTCTGGTTGGATTTGCTTTTGCCGTCAGGTGGGCTAGATTAGTCAATCCATAACTAGATATGCACAAAACACCTATAAGAATGCACTGATAAATGAGAATAAATCAAAGCATATAATTTGCACAAAATCTTTATCATTGCTGCAGGATAACCTCATAACAAATTGTATTATGAGTCAGAGATAATGGGAACTGCAGATGCTGGAGAATTCCAAGATAATAAAATGTGAGGCTGGATGAACCCAGCAGGCCGAGCAGCATCTCAGGAGCACAAAAGCTGACGTTTCGGGCCTAGACCCTTCATCAGAGAGGGGGATGGGGAGAGGGAACTGGAATAAATGGGGAGAGAGGGGGAGGCGGACCGAAGATGGAGAGTAAAGAAGATAGGTGGGGAGGTAGGGAGGGGATAGGTCAGTCCAGGGAAGACGGACAGGTCAAGGAGGTGGGATGAGGTTAGTAGGTAGCTGGGGGTGCGGCTTGGGGTGGGAGGAAGAGATGGGTGAGAGGAAGAACCGGTTAGGGAGGCAGAGACAGGTTGGACTGGTTTTAGGATGCAGTGGGTGGGGGGGGAAGAGCTGGGCTGGTTGTGTGGTGCAGTGGGGGGAGGGGACGAACTGGGCTGGTTTAGGGATGCAGTAGGGGAAGGGGAGATTTTGAAACCGGTGAAGTCCACATTGATACCATATGGCTGCAGGGTTCCCAGGCGGAATATGAGTTGCTGTTCCTGCAACCTTCGGGTGGCATCATTGTGGCAGTGCTTCCCCTACTGCATCCCTAAACCAGCCCAGTTCGTCCCCTCCCCCCACTGCACCACACAACCAGCCCAGCTCTTCCCCCCCCACCCACTGCATCCCAAAACCAGTCCAACCTGTCTCTGCCTCCCTAACCGGTTCTTCCTCTCACCCATCCCTTCCTCCCACCCCAAGCCGCACCCTCAGCTACCTACTAACCTCATCCCACCTCCTTGACCTGTCCGTCTTCCCTGGACTGACCTATCCCCTCCCTACCTCCCCACCTACACTCCCTCCACCTATCTTTTTTACTCTCCATCTTCGGTCCGCCTCCCCCTCTCTCCCTATTTATTCCAGTTCCCTCTCCCCATCCCCCTCTCTGATGAAGGGTCTAGGCCCGAAACGTCAGCTTTTGTGCTCCTGAGATGCTGCTTGGCCTGCTGTGTTCATCCAGCCTCACATTGTATTATGAGTCATTAGGGTAGGGGAGTCCTAAGCTAGAGCGCATAGGTTTAAGGTGAGAGGGGTAAACTTTCCTAAAGAAAAACCGATGGGAATTGTTATCGCACAGAAAGTGGTGCATGTGTGGTACAAGCTGCCAGATGAAGTGGTGAAGACAGGTACAATTATATTAAAAAGACATCTGGACGAGTCTATGAATGGGAATGGTTTAGAGGGATATGGGCCAAATGCTGGAAATGGGACTGGGTCAGATTAGGATGAGTGATCAGCGCTGATGAATCTATTTCCATGCTATATGACTCTGACTATTTACTGATCTATGTAGAGTCTACATTCTATTGCGCTTGCCACAGTGTTTTGAACCCATATATCCCACAAAGGACTGTGAGTCGACTCTTAATAACATCATGAAATGATCTTTATTGGTTATAATACTATTAATATTATAATAATGGTTATGCTCCAAACTAACAATTAATACAATAAAAACTGGAAGAACTGTGGAAGCTGTAAATCAGGAACAAAAACAGAAGTTGCTGAAAGATCAGCAGTTCTAGCAGCATCTGTGAAGAAAACATCAGAGTTAATGTTTTGAGTCCGGTGACCCTTCCTCAGAACCCGATAATACGATAAATCTGACAATTAATATTGTAACTCTGTTAGTATCTTGTGCTTTAAGTTAACTTGGAATGATCAAATGTCACTACACTGGACCTTGGCCTTCATCCATGTGGTGATGGTCATCTGGTCTTCCTCTCCTGGCAGTCCCGGGGGGCATCATCCAGTAGTTGCTCTCAAGTTACCGCTCCCAAGGGTGTTGTTGCGGTGATTCTTATCCTTGGAAACTTCCACAGCCCTTTTGATCCATTGATGGGAATCAATCCTTACAATCAGGAATCGATTACCCTGATTGGGTCCGATCAACCAGGCAGTGCCGTGCGGATGGAGGGGTAGTCTTTGGTCCTCCATTTCTGAAAGTGTCAGGGGCATTAAATCAGGCAGGCTTCCCAGATAAGTGTGAGAGTTGTCCCTTTGTTCCGGAAATAGATCAATGTTTCCTGATGTCCTGGAAAATAGGCTTAGTCAGTTATGTATTTTGCTGTCTGCAGCTGCAACCTACCCGTCTGGGTCTGAAGCTTGTTTATTTCAGTATCTTTGCATTGATACTTTGGCCAATGCTTGGCTTGATTTCCCAGCATGTCTGGTGTACTATCCAATTCTGCCATTTTGAGTGGTCTGTCCAGCTACAATACTACTTGCCAAAGAAATTCAAATGCCAGTGAGAATAATTTCTAAATATTTGCCAATCTTCACACATTTGTAGTGTCTCTGCTATTTTATGTATTGCTGATTTAAAACATCTTACTTAGAAAATGCAATATTTTGTGAACAATCCAGATTTTGTTCCATGAAGATGGGAGTATTAAAGGGATTTCTACCAACGATGTTGGCATTCATAAGGATGGTTCTCCAAAGGTATGGTTTTTGAATTAAATGATTTTTAACGCTACTTGTCAAAAGGTGAATATAAATATATCCTTTCAAAGGTTTTTATTTTACATTAGATGCAACTAATTCTTTTTAATTTGTTCTTGCAACATGCACATCTTGTAAAAGCTCTATTTTTCTTCTTGCCTGTTACTAGTTTCCCTGAGTAACCTGTTGTTGTGACCTGAAAAAGAGACATGTTGCCTAAGCATTTTATCTTGCACTCAACAGGACAATTCGCAAGAATACGATTTTGAGGGGAAATCCTCCAGAAATTATGCTGACAACCAAGGCAATAAAACCATAAGACATAGGAGTGGAAGTAAGGCCATTCAGCCCATCGAGTCCACTCTGCCATTTAATCATGGCTCCTGGGCTTTTCAAATCCACTTCCCTGCACTCTCCCCGTAGCCCTTGATTCGTTGTGAGATCAAGAATTTATCAATCTCCGCCTTGCAGACATTTAATGTCCTGGCCTCCACTGCACTCTGTGGCAATGAATTCCACAGGCCCACCACTCTCTGGCTGAAGAAATGCCTCCTCACTTCTGTTTTAAATTTACCCCCTCTAATTCTAAGGCTGTGCCCACGGGCCCTAGTCTCCCTGCCTAACAAAAACATCTTCCCAACGTCCACCCTTTCTAAGCCATACATTCTTCTAAGTTTCTATTAGATCTCCCCTCAACATTCTAAACTCTAATGAATACAATCCCAGGATCCTCAGCCGTTCACTGTACATTAAACCTACCATTCCAGGGCTCATCCGTGTGAATCTCCGCTGGACACGCTCCAGGGCCAGTATGTCCTTCCTGAGGTGTGGGGCCCAAAATTGGACACAGTATTCTAAATGGGGCCTAACTAGAGCTTTATAAAGTCTCGGAAGCACATCAATGCTTTTATATTCCAACTCCCTTGAGATAAACGACAACATTACATTCGCTTTCTTAATCACGGACTCTACCTGCAAGTTAACCTTTAGAGAATCCTGGACCAACACTCCCAGATCCCTTTGTACTTCTGCTTTACGAATTTCCTCACCGTTCAGAAAATAGTCCATGTCTGTATTCTTTTTCCAAAGTGCAAAACCTCACATTTGCTCACGTTGAATTTCATCAGCCATTTCCTGGACCGCTCTCCTAAACTGTCTAAATCTTTCTGAAGCCTCCCCACCTCCTCAGTACTACCTGCCTGTCCACCTATCTTTGTACCATTGGCAAACTTCACCAGAATGCCCCCAGTCCCTTCATCCAGATCATTAATATATTAAGTGAACAGCTGTGGCCCCAACACTGAACCCTGTGGGACACCACTTGTCACCAGTTGCCATTCCTAAAAAGAGCCTTTTATCCCAACTCTCTGCCTTCTGTCAGACAGCCAATCCTCAATCCAAACCAGTAGCTCACCTCGAACACCATGGGCCCTCACCTTACTCAGCAGCCTCCCGTGAGGCACCTTATCAAAGGTCTTTTGGAGGTCTAGATAGATAACATCCACTGGGTTTCCCTGGTCTAACCTACTTGTTACCTCTTCAAAGAACTCTTAACAGGTTTGTCAGGCACGACCTCCATTTACTAAATCCATGCTGACTTGTTCTAACCCAACCCTAAATTTTGGATTATTTAGGTTCATAATGTGATGCTCCTGTGCGTATTAGAGACTATGTATATCAATACACACAAACTATTCTATGTTTATAGACAGAACATGATCATGCACTGCCTCTCTATCAACTCAAAAGAATAGGTGGCAGCTGTCCCATACTTCATATCTCAATGTCTCGACAATTCAGAGTCAACATGACTGGTTTTAAAATGTTAGCAAAGACTGGGTGTTAACTGTTGATCTATTTTTATGGATACATTCTCAATGGCTCTGTCTCTACCAATCATAGACAACTTTCCAACCAATCTGTGCTCTCTTATGCAGCCTAATGTTGAGTTTCCCTTTTAATTGGTATTCTGAGTAAATTTTACTGAAGAGTGCAAATTGAAAAGCTTTGACAAAATGTTTTTCTTTCAGCAGTACGTTATGATTTGTAACTTGAAAGTGATATTCAGTTATGAATAATGTATAGCCTGGATGTGTTGGTATTGATATGAGCTCATCGTTCTTTGTCGTCTTGGCGGGAAAGGTTGGTATGGTTGAGAACAACCGTTGAAGTTAGCATGATAAATTGCGGTAGCAGATAGAACATTTAGTGATAGTGGTGAAGAGGATGAATACTGAGTTCAACTACTGAAGTGCCTATTTTTAGTCCTAGACTGCATTGGTTCAAGTGTGTCACTGCCACCACCTTTTCAAGGCAACTACTAACAGCAGTAAGGAAGATGGTGTTTTAATACCATCTGCCATATTCCAAAAACCAATTTTAAAAAAGTTGAATTTTGCACAAAGAGTTGGTTTTTAAATTCATTCCGTAAAGGTAGTGAGCCAAGCAGTGAATTCAGCTTCTGAGTACTAGTGCAGCAACACATGTCCAGAGAAGTGCTGCATATTCTAACCCACTCCCAATTTGAGGCTTGTAGAATATTGAGAGACTTTGAGGTGTCAAGAAGAGAACTACTCATTAGAGTGAGAAGCCAGGCTTTTGCAGCTACATTTTATTTATTATGTCTAGTCCAGATAAGGTTTCATATAAGTGATGTGACACTCAGGATATGAACAGTTTGGAGCTTGCTGATCATAGAGTCCCTACAGTGTGGAAACAGGCCCTTTGGCCCAACAAGCCCATGCTGACCCTCATAACATTCCACCCAGAGCCATCCACCTAATCTACACATCCCTGAACACAATGGGCAATTTAACATGGCCAATCCACCTAGCCTGCATATCTTTGGACTGTGGGATGAAGCTGGAGCGCCCAGAGAAAACCCACGCCACAGACACTGGGAGAATGTGCAAACTCCACACAGACTTCCACCCTTGGGTGACTTCTAACCTGGGTTCCTGGCGCTGTGAGGTAGTAGTGCTAAAAACTGTGCCACCACTTTTTTTTGAATAAAATCCACACTCAACCGTGGTACATGGTATCAGGAGGCAACAATTAATTTGATCGTGGTTGATTGAAACCCCTTTACCTTAACTGAATAAAATTCAATCTCTGTTTGAAATTTTCAGTTGATACAGCATCTACAACTTTTAGTGATGAATGAGTTCCAGATTTGCCCTCCCTCACATATGTGAAAATGCTTTGAGTTCACCCCTAAAGCATGGTGATTGCTGTTTTTTTAACTGTGACACCAAAGCGTTTCCTTATTTTTACAAAATCGGATGGATGAATCATTTATAATAATTGCATGAAAACACAATCCTTGTTCTTCTAAGTACAAGTTATGTTTATGCTACATCAGAATTTAAGCCTTTGATTATCAGTATCTTTTCCATAAATCGGCACAGAGTCCCTTTTGCAAGACCATTACGTCAATTCTATCGTGCAGCATCCAAAACTGAATGCAAATCCTCAAAGTCTGACAAAGGCCCTGTAAAACTGAAGCATCACATCGTCATGTGAAAGGGAAACAATTGTACTCCACCTCCAATAAAAGTTACCAATTCAGTTAGCATTTTGATTTAGTTTGCTAAGAATTTCACTGCTCATAAGAAGATGTCTTCTAAACTGAGGAGGCCAAACACACATTAGGCGATCACTTTGCTGAACATCTCTATTTAGATATTAATCTAAATTCTCTAGGTAAGCTAAAATGAAATTTAATGAAATTAAATGAAATGAGGAAAAAAAAACAACACATGAAGTCTGAACTTATGGTGAACATTTTAAGGCTGCCAGTGGCAGTTAACAAATATACGCTGAGAGCGCCAATGCCAGTAAAATGATTTAAAAGCTCACATAGCTGTCTGACAGTTTCAACTCTATAAACCTAATAAGCAAAATTTCAAAATGGTTTACCTTTTAAAAATTTGCTGTGAGGAGAGGGCGAGTGGGGATAAGGTGGTTGGAGGATGGTGGCTCGGTCTTGACGAGTAGGCGATTATTGTTACTGGCACTATCTAAATGCTATCCAGGTCACACCATATAAAACTGACATTATTGCAGAACTTAAGTGAAACCAAACACTCTGGAATTGTCAGTGAGCAGCTGTTCCCTTAATATTATGATGGAATGGAAGTTATTGGTGAGGCTGTTGAAAATCGTTGCGTTGATTTAGGTGTGGGGAGGTATCATCATAATAGTTCTAGCAACATCCTGATCTTTATCCAGAAGATTGAAAGCAAAATATAGGTGATGCTGGTCATTTTTTAAAAACGAAAGTACTTAGTCTAGCCCACCTTCCAACACCTGGTCTGTAGGTTTGCAGAGTGTTTTTTTTTAAAAAGTACACATTTTAAAGAAATACTGATATACAATGCCATAAAAGTTTCTTTTAAAAATCTAGTTGAAGCAGACACTTTTGCAGCATAAATTTAAGCACAATCATGCACTACCATTAGTGAGTGTGTATGGGGGTGTAGGCCATTGTGAGGGAAACAGTCTCCAAGAACCGAACATAGCGCCAGCAGGGCTCAGTGTAGAAAGGTCGCTTCGATGGTGTTTTTAGGGGCCTGGCGCTGGATCATGATGCCAGCAGTAAGTCGATCATTTCAACAGTGGCGGTTTTGGAGGCGGCAGGCGCAGGATGCATTGTGGTGGCAGTGAGACAGTCATTAGCTCCAGCCCATAGTAAGGTGGAGGAGCCCACAGAGTGGCAGTGGAGGCAATATTGTTGTGAGCCATGACAAGAAGGAAATGTTAAGATGAACTTTTTTTTTTGCTTTACATTTTGGCTTTATATTCTATGTTGTGCTTTATTTTCTGTGTTTCAAGATGGTACTGGACAGTGGCAACTCTAAACACCACTTTTCATTCTGTTTGTAGTACATGTGACAACAGGTAAATCTAATCCAATAAATCTAATTCTCCCTCATTACAGCACAATCTATAAAAATGGTTCTGCTGTTTAAGTGAACTAAAGAAACATCTGCAATCTGAGATCTCGTGATCTCCCTGACCGTGTTACCTGTAATTTAGAATATTTCAAAACGATAATATAAAATGTGCTTGACATTTTCACAAAGGACACATTTGAAAGAGGAATGGAACTTCATGCCAAAGTCACGATATTTGCTGAGGGCTGCCATGGACACCTTGCCAAGCAATTGTACAAACAATTCAAGCTAAGAGAGAACTGTGAACCTCAGACGTATGGTATAGGATTAAAAGAGGTAAAAGAAAGTTTTGGAAGTATTTTCAGCCTCCTTTTTAATGTTTTTAAGTTTTAAATCATGGTTTATTGAGAATTGAATGAACTGCTAAATAAAAAGCTAAAGTTGCTATAGCCTTACTAGACCATAGGCCTTGCTCCCGTGTTAGGTCATGACTCGGGCAAAGGGAGAGGTTAAGAACAAAAACCATTTGTGATAACCTCAGCTGATGCAGGAATTGAACCCGTGCTGTTGGCAACATTCTACGTGGCAAACCAGCCATCAAGCCAATGATTTAATGGAGTAACTCCAGAATAATGAGAATTTGATAAGAATTGGGTGACAAAGTAAGGTAGAGAAGTAGAGAAACCAAGGGAAAACAGAGAATAGGCAAATAAAATAATCAAAGTAATTAAATCGAAGGAAGTGATTTGAAAATTAAGTACAACAGCAACTTTTTTATAGTGCACTTGATGTAGTCTGGGTAGTGCTAGTTCAGAGTACCACAGGCCACACAGACAGCTGCTGCTCTGGCTTCCTGTAAAGCATCAAAATTGTACAACCTATGGAGTGTCATCTAGAAGTGCCACGTTGCCAATTTTCTCAAGGTTTCAGGAGTTGTACACCATAATAAACAGCAAGCTGTCAGAAGTAGTCGCACTGCCACATTCCAGTAATTATAGCCAAAAAAAGTACAGGTAATTGATGACAGGAAATATAATGCCACAAGGAGGGGTTCAGATTTCAGTTGTTTGGGAGTGGTTCTGAGGTATTTGGTTCTGGTACAAGATGGACAAGTTCCCCATTCTCCCAAGTTCTATGACCATTGCCTTTGAAAGGAAATTAATTAGTGTTGGGGTGAGTTAAACTAATTTAGCAAAATGGAAGCACTTGAATGAAGCATCAGAAGGGAGGTACGATGTGCATAAAAGACTAAGAAAAGGAGAAGTTAAAAGTAGTTCAGAAATAGGAATTTAGATAAATGTGAGGTGCTGCATTTGGAAAGACAAATCAGGGCAGGCCTTGTGCACTTAACGGAAAGGTCCTGGGGAGAGTTACTGAACAAAGACCGTGGAGTGCGTGTTCATAGTTCCTTGAAAATGGAGTCGCAGGTAGATCGGATAGTAAAGAAGGGATTTGATATGCCTGCCTTTTATTGAATACAGGAGTTGGAGATCATGTTGCGGTGTACAGGACATTGATCAGGCCACTTTTAGAATACTGCATTCAATTCTGGTGTCCCTAGTATAAGAAGGATGTTGCGAAACTTGAAAGAGTTCAGAAAAGATTTACAAGGATGTTGCCAGAGTTGAAGCTGAATGGACTGTTTTCTCTGGAGTGTTGGAGGCTGAGGGAGTGATCTTCTAGGTCCCATTCTAGTCCCATTTTCCAAAACCTGGCCTGTAGCCTTGCAAGTCACAGGTGCAGACCCATGCATCTTTTAAAAGAGCTGAGAATTTCTGGCTCTATCAACAAACTGGTCAGTGAATTCAAGATGCCAACCACATTCTGAGAAAAATTTCCATCATTTCCCCCTTTTAAATTTTCACCGTCTTATAATTTGTCTCTTTGCTTGGGAAAATGAATCTTTTTCATCAATTTCATCCAGGTCCCTCATAATTTTGTAGTTCTCAATTAAGTTGCCTATCCGTTTCATCTCTTCTAAGGAAACCTACGCTGGCCTGTCCAATTTTTCTGCATAGCTGCAGTTTTCAGGCCCCAGAAACATGCTTGCAAGCCTAAATTGTACATTATCCATGGCAGTCCTATCCTTGCTATAGTGTAGTGACTGGAATTGTTCCCAAATTCCAGCTGTGGCCTAACTAGTATTTTATACAATTCCAGCATTACATCCCTGGTTTTTTTCCTATTCTGTACCTCATCCAGTAAGGGAAAGCATTCCACTTGCTTTCTTTGCCACCTTACCTATCTGTCCCGCCACCCTCAAGGACCTGTCACTCCAAGGTGTCTCTTTTCCTCTGTCACTCTTTACGTTCCTGTTTATTGTGTATTTTATTTTGCCTTGCCCAATTACATTTCAATCCAGAGAAGCATGAGGTATACTATTTGCCATTTCTCCACCTATTCGGTCAGACTGTGGATAACATTCTGCAACTTACAGCTATTAACTACATGGCAGATTTTTGTCACCTGCAAATTTCTCAACAGTATCTCCCACATTTAAGTGTTGGTCATTATTGTATACAACAAACAACGATGGATAACACCACTAGAAAACATTTTCTATTAGGGAAACATCCATGGAAGTCACTCTTCGGTTGCTGAGGCAACAGAAGATTCAACTTTCTTGTTTCTCATTGACTTTCATTTTCTGAGCAGAACATGGGGACCTTCTTAGATGCCTTATCAAAGTTTGTGTAGACAACATCCATTGGTCTCCCCTCATTAATCCCCCTTGTTGACTTAAAAAATTCAGCTAGTAAGACACAACCTTCTCTTAACGAAAACATGATGACTATCCCTGATTAATCCATACCTCTTTAAGTGACAGCTTATCCTGTCTCTCTGAATTGATTCTAATCATTTACTCACCTCCACTGCTCTGGTGTATCTAGTGAGGAATTGGAAAATGATGCTTGGAGCATCCATTATTACCTCTGGCTTCCTGGAACACAGTTCATCCTGTCTTAGGGATTTTTCAAGATGACAATCCCTCCTGTGCTTCCTCTTGCATTAAGCTTACTATATCTGATATTTCACAGTCCACAGGAATGGAGTGGAGGGCCCCACCCTTTCTATCACACTCCTGCTCTTGGTATACTGATCAAACATCTTTCAGCTTCCCTTATTTTATCTACCAATAATTAACTATTTCCCCTCTTTGGTTTTCAAATTTTCTATTTAACTACATCCTTGCGCTTTCTATATTTATCTAGACATCCTACAATATTAAGCCTTTTATGACTGTGATAAACTTACTTTTTGAGGGGCTGAGAATAGAACTTGAGAAAACCCATTGATGGATAATAATGTGGAAAAGCAATGGGAAACATATATTTTAAAAAAAAGTTTAGTCCAAGAAAACTCTAATTTGCTTAAAAGTAAGAACAAACCAAACACTATTGAGGTGCAATGCGTATCTAAAGATGTGACGAAAGATTGGATATAACAAGCATATACTCAGTACATAGGGAGGAGGAAAGACAGCAACCGCAGAGAATAGGAAACAAATCTAGGAGCGTTAGGAAGGAAAAAAGGAGCCATGAAATCAAATTATAAAGACAGAAATAATAAAATATTATACAAGCACATAAATTAAGAAAAGGAAAGTTGAGTTGGGAGTTGCAAGAGATGAAGTTGATAAATTTGTAGAATGGGCATTTAATTGCTAAGTGACATTTTGCATGGAAACTAAGAATCTACATGGCTTAGAGTAGCAATTCTAAGTCAATATTAGAGGCAGTATGGGAAAACCGTTTTCATAATAGTATATTGTTTTGATCTGAAATGCTGCTGTGGTGAGATTTGGATTCATGTCTCCAGATCATTAGTTCAGAGCTGTAGAGCACTAGTCCAGTAGCATAAACACAATACCATTGATGTAGCCTATGGATTTTGGGTTGTTCTCTTTTGATCACAAGAAGTATTAGTGACACTTGAACTTAGGTTCATCTATTAGCACATTTGGTTCAGCACTTCGAGGAATGATTTTAAGATGTAATATGTTCAGTTTGAGGGTAATTGTAATGAAGTTGCTGTATGTGTATTCACTTCTTCTATTTTCACTGATTTGACACTTCAACACTTCTGCTGGGCGCGAAGATTTGATCGTGGTAACATGTCTTTCTGACTTCCATTTTATTGACAGATTTGGGTTATTGACGAAAGTAAATGGAAACCTGGGAGAGTGGAACACAGTGTGGGGTGGCCTCTAGATAGGCATACATATGGTGGATCATTCCTTTATCATTTGAATGAGGGAGAGCCTTTGGTGGCTTTGGGCTTTGTGGTAAGTATGTTAATTATTATTGTATTTCTAATCATTGCAGTTGTGTACTACTTTATTACTAGGTGAACTAAAGGAAAGATAGAATTGAACTAGTTTTAATTTCTAATTATGGTTGCCCCTTTTTGACCTAATTGGTTAATTTTGGGATTGATCTTTAAGTGTAAGTGTGCTATAATGGGGTTCAATTTTATAAAGTATTTGCTTTTAAGCTTGCAATCCTATTTGGCTCTTTGCTTCTAACAGCATAATTGTTGACCGTTAAGACTGCCTACTTCTGCCACTAACATTACCAGTTTTCACTTTCAGTTTAGATCCTCGTGTTCCTCTCATTTACACTAACTGTAGATCTATATTTTGTTTCTTAATTTGTCCTATTATCATCACGTTCAGCTGTGTGTCATCATGTCATCCCTTTTGTCAGTTAATGTCTCCTGCTTTCCATCCTGCGTTCCCTCATCCAACCTGCACCTTTTATTGCCTCCAGCTTCACAAAAATGCAGTCAACCTAAAACAATCGTTGTTTTTGCCTCTACAGATAATTACTGGCATGAGCAATTGCAGAAATGTTTGTTCTTTATTTTATATTGACCATTAGAACAACTACTTTAAAATCGTTATATTAACTTCTTTTCCGTTCTTGCCGAGTGCGTTGCCACAGTTTGAACTTGAAACTGCTTGTTTTTTAATTCCCTGCCCATTCTGACTTCTCTGTCCACAGCCTTCAATGTTCTAATGGAACTGATTGTGAATTTGAGAAACAGGTCTTCATTGTTCAGTTGGACACTTTTTTTGTGTTAATCCAGAATCACTGCTGAGTTCAACGATTTCAGACCTTTAACCAATATTTCTTGTTTTTGGCTAGCAACTGTTGGTAATCATTCTGCACCTACAATTTACACCACCTCTAAATCCATCACTTCTCAATTTAAGATAGTCAATTGAACATCATTGATTTTGCTAGAAATTTCTATTCAGCATTCTTTCTGCACCAAGAGCACTGATTTCCTTCATCAGTCTATAGATAGGTAAAATTTAATTAACCTTCTCTATGTGGTGTGCCTGGATTAGGGAAAATGCATTTGATTACATGTCATTTCCATTCTCTGCCAAGGCTAATTAACTCAAATTCTTTTTGGTAATTTGCCTCTCTATTTTGACTCTGAAACCAACCCAATTCTACTTCCCTTCTCCTTCCTTTCGCAAGTTATATCAAATTCAGTCTTTCCTCCTCTTGATTACCTTTACTTGATATTCTGCCCAATTCTATCAACTTACAACCTTCCTTTCTTCTGTAAACCTTTTGTAAACCAGGAATTTTCTGAGCCTTTAAACATTCTTAAATGTATATTTATATTTCTGTGTATACACTTGCTGTTGTAAGAGCAGCAATCCCCACTGTTTTTCCTCCTCCTGTCATCCTTTGTGCTCATTGGGAGTTAATCATCCCTTTTCTTACAAATCCTATCTTATCCACCACAGTGCCTCAGACTTGGCAAACAGACCAACAGAAAGTTACATTTCCCTGCAGAAATAATGAAAGAATTATCTTTTGCAAACCAATGCCCTTGTCATCATAACCATTTTTGCACCCCTCCCATGGTCTCATCACCGAGATATCTGTCCCTCATCGATTTCTCACTTGCCCCCTCTCTGAATTTATTCATTTTTGAATCCTCCTGAAACTTTTCCTTTCATATAAATTACCGTAGGCAATCCTAAGGTATCAGTGATCAGGTACCTTTGGTTCTCTTCAAATGGAAATGTGATAATGTATTTATACCATGGGCGTAAATGTCATATTAATAGCTCAGAAAAGCAAAATTTCACACAATGAAGAACTGAATTTGTCATTTAAGTATCAAAATGATCATTGTATAATTACTCCTGCAGTATTTATTTATAGCAAGTGCCCAATGTGTATTCCGAAGTGCAAGCTAAGTAGGTAGGTTTCCTCAATTAAATTTATTTCTCTGGAATTTATTGGCAGTGATACATATGACAATGTTAATTTTTGGTGGCTATCTGCACCTAAACTTGTTAAGGTATAGATTTTTACGTTTGGTGATTGTTTTGGTTTGTTCCGTAGGTGGGTCTGGATTATCAAAATCCATATCTGAATCCATTTAAAGAATTCCAGAGATGGAAACACCATCCTTCAATAGCACCAACCTTAGAAGGTGGAAAAAGGATTGCTTATGGAGCGCGTGCCTTAAATGAAGGTGGTGTACAGGTATTCTGACAATCCAGTATCTGTATTATATGTAAGACTAAACAATTTTGTAGAGGGATTGACCTTTATTGCTAGCAGATGGCAGTTCTCAATACGACAGTTGCCATAGGTAAGTAGAGAGATAACAAGATGTAGAGCTGGATGAACACAGCAGGTCAAGCAGCATTGGAGGATTTTTTTTTTTTCTCTGAAGAAGGGTCCAGGTCCGCTTTCCTGCTCCTCTGATGCTGCTTGGACTGCTATGTTCATCCTGCTCTACACCTTGTTATCTCAGTTTCTCCAGCATCTGCAGTTCCTACTATCTCCATAGATAAGTAGTTGATGTAAAGATAGATAATTTGGGGATAGACAAGGAAAATTACTAGCAGATCAGTCTAACCTTGATGATCAGGAAATTATTAGAAAACATTCTGACAAAACAGAATATAATATGCACCTGGAGAGACACTGATTAATCAGGGATGGTCAGTAAGGATTTGTTAAGAGACCATGTTTGATAAATTTGTTTGAATTTTTTGAGGAAGTAACCACAAGTGTTTGATGTGGGTAATGCATTTGATATGGTCTGAATGGGATTTGGCAAGGCTTTTGATATAATTCCTCTTGGCAGACTGATCAGGAGTGTAAAAATCTATGGAATCCAAAACACAGTGAAAGGTTGTGCGAGGTATGAATCCAACCAGTGACGAGTTTTTGTCCTGATTCTCATTAACTTCAGTTTTGCTATGATTCCTTGATGCTAACCTCAAGTATTGCCTTGATGTACACAGCAGTCAGCCACCTCAACCCTTGGGTTCAGCTCTTTTGTTCATGTTTCTGTGGTTGGACCTCAACTGTAATGAGGTCAGTTGTTGTCGACCTCGCAAAACCAAACCACTTTTGTGATGTTGATATATTGTTATTAATATTGCCAGATATATAGAAATGTCTGTGTTAACATTAATGTAGTACTTAAGAAATTTATGACTAAAGCAACATTATTACACAGTCTGTACCCAGGATGTCTTTCCCTGGTGGTCTATTGGTTGGCTGCAGTCCAGGATTGTTGAATGTCCCTAAAATTAAAGGCACACACACTGCTATGAAGAGTGGAATGATTGCTGCAGATACCATCTTTAATAAACTAATTGAAGATAATCACCAGCCTGTGACTCAGGGTATGGATCTGATAGGTTTTGATTGAAATCTTTTTTACGAAACTTTTTTGCAGTTTGTATAACAGAGAAGAAACACGTAAAATTAGATTTTAGACATTTATGTCTATTTTAAAGGAATTAATAGAATGCATTGTTGAAAACTTCAAATCAGCAACTTATTTTTGCTTAATCAAAAAATTATTAAAATTATTTTCCGAAATTGAAGTAAAATTTTTGCTGAACTCAGGCCTACATATACCAGAGTATGACACGCACATTAGAAACTCTTGGATTTGGAAGGAACTTTATTCTGTGAGGAATGTCCGACCCTCCTGCCATGGACCATTGGGTGTTTATGGTGGAATGATTTACACTGGAATATTTTACTGGATATTTCGAGGATTGGAGCCCTGGACACTGAAACACAAAGGTGATTTAGTTTTGCTCAGTCTTGCTAAAGACACAGATGACGTTGTAGCTCATATTTTTACTTCAGGTTCACTAATCCCGATATAATCGGCAAACCTGTATTCAGGTACATAAGAACTAGGAGCAGGAGAAGGCTATCTGGCCCCCCGTGCCTGCCCTGCCATTTAATAAGATCATGGCTGATCTTTGAGACTCAGCTCCACTTACCTGCCCATTCACCATAACCCTTAATTCCTTTATTGATAGTGGTGAACTATTGCAGCGCATTGAAGAAGCTTATGCCTTTTTTTTTTAAATCCTTTATCTTTAAGATGCACCTTTTGGTGGTTGCTTGTCAGTTGCATAATTGAATAATAACTACTTCATAAACATCAGACCTTGCCATGTGACTGCAACCCTCTCTAAATGTTGCTCCTTGCATTCTGTTCATTGCAATCCCAATAAATCATTAAACCTACAGGAATATGTAGCAAAATACAGCCACTACCTGGAGTCGATTATTTGTATATTGCATGGTTGAGTTTTTGGTGTCTCTGGAAATGAATTAAATCTGTTGACTTGTCACTGTTTGCAAGCACACTCCTGAGATTTGAATGGCAGTCTGCATTGAAACCCCACACCCTGAATTATTTAATTGTTGAACTTGTAGTCTCCAACCCAACACTGAGTTTCTTATTTCTTTAATATTCTCTAATGCATGCATAGAGTGTGTTTTCAGATGCTTCCTTACAGAACAATTTTGTTCTTAAATTTTCCAATCTAAGAAAGCGTTGAAAACTAACAAGTAGTCCCTGACAAAATCAAATAAAGTGGCCATGATAACAAAATAATGAAAATGTTCATCATTTCCCTTAACTGTGAAATAAATGTCTTATAGTGTACTGTAAGAAAATCAGTGTGAAATGCAAAATGATAAAACTCCAGTTATAGCACATTACTATAGCCATAACTTGAGTAATTCAGGTTTGGATTTGAGTTTAAGGAGTTTCTGCCCTACCTAAAAGGAGGTCCTAACTTTTTTTCTCTTCCACAGCTAAATTTCATTTGATAAGTTTCTGTTTGTCAGCCACTTTGTCTCTCCAGACTCGATATTCACACACTATGGTCATCAACTTACACTGATCTCTTCCGTGCAACATCTGACCTATCCTGATCTACAATATAGTCTTCTCCCAGTCTCACGTCAGATCTACCATTATGCTGAAAAATGGTACTTGATTCTACTCTGAACTAGAACTGACTTTTAGGCAGAAGTTCAATTATATTAGTTGATCTGGTCTCACTGAAATAAAAGTTTGGATTGAACTTGGATTGAACCAGGCTCCTTTCTCTTGTATGCAATGTATAACCTTGAATTAGGTCATGTTTGTCTATAAAGTATTTCTATCAAATTTCAGGTGCAGATTATTCTCAGTTAAAACCAGCCAAAGATTGCACACCCATTGAATACCCTAAGCCAGATGGAAAAATCAGCTTTGATCTTCTATCCTCTGTGGCCCTTAGTGGAACTAATCATGCAGATGATCAGCCACCACACTTGACACTACTTGATGATAGTGTACCAGTGAAGAGGAATTTGGGTCAGTTTGATGGACCAGAGCAAAGGTTCTGTCCTGCAGGTAATTTTAGTAACTTGTTTTATTTCAGGTAGCTTTTTTCAGATATCAAAATCTCAAAGCCTTACGTCATAATCTGAATGATTTCTAGTTGTTAAATCAATTATTTTTACAGCTGAAACTGTTTGAAAACTAGGCTCTTGTAATTAATACCAGTACTTCTTTCTATTTTGGGTTTTTTTTTGACAAGTACTTTTAAGTACTGTAGATCTGTGATTGTATTAACTTTTGAAGCGTGCAAAAATCCACTCAAAATTGTGGTTCAGCTCATACAGCAAGTGTACGATGTGAACCACTAATATGGGTAGTCACCATTTTGAAATGTGGGAAGAAAATTACATTGTCGTACAGCTCAGAAACAATCGTTCCAGACCAATCAGTCTTTGCCGACCATAACAGTAAAATTTATAGCTCATTTTAAATTAATGTGCCATGATTTATTGAATTAATTCTACAAACGTACCTCTTAAAAATTTGTCCACGCAGCTTGGGCATCTCTGGATGGCCAGTGTTTGTTGCTTGTCCCTAATTGCTCTTGAGTTGGTGATAGTGTGCTGCATTCTTGAATTGCTGCAGTACATACACTCTAGGTAGATCCACAATGCCTTTAGGGAGGGAATTTCAGAATTTTAACCCAACGACAGTGAAGTAATTGCAATATATTGACAACTCAGGATGGTGAGTGGCGTGGATAGAAACATGCAAGTGGTGGTTTTCCCATGTATTTGCTGCCCTTGTTCTTCCAGATGAACGTGGCCATGAGTATGGAAGATGCTGTCTAAGGATCTTTGATTTTCTGCAGTGCGTCAGTGGTGAAGGGAGCAGATGCTTCAGAATGTGGTGCCAATCAAGTGGGCTGATTTTTGTCCTGGATAATGTCAAGTTTTTTTTGTGTTGTTAAGCTGCAGTAATCCAGTGAACTGGGAATATTCCATCGCATTGCCTGATTTGTGCCTTGTAGATCATTGGCATGCTTTGCGGAGTCAGGAGGTGAGTTAGCCACCATGCTACTCCTAGCCTCTGATCTGCTGTTATAGCCACTGTATTTATATGCTTGGGTCCATTTTGGCTTTCTGGTCAGTGGTAATCCTCAATGTTGATAGTGAGGGAATTCAATGATGACAATACCATTTGAATGTCAAGGGATGGTGGTTAGATTGTCTCTTATTGTTGATGGTCATTGCCTGGCATTTGCATGGTGCATATGTTACTTACTACTTGTCAGCCTGACCTCAAATATTGTCAGGTCTTGTTTGTATTTGAGCATCATTATCTGAGGAGTCACAAATGATGAACATTGTGCAATCATGAATGAAAATCCCCACTTCTTGGCCTGCCCTCCATCCTGATGTTATTGATGAAGCGGCTGGAGATGGTTAGGCCTAGGACACTACCTCAAGGAACTCCTGCAGAGATGTTCTGCAACTGAAATGACTGACCTCCAACAACACAATTACCTACCTATGTGTCAGGTGTGACTCAAACCAGCAATGAGTTTGTCCCTAATTTCCATTGATACCAGTTTTTCTTTAGCTCCTTCATGTCAAAGGCTGTCATTCTCATCGCTTTGTCCATGTTTGAACCAAGGCTGCAATGAAGTCTAGAGATGACTGGCTCTGGCAGACCCCAATCTGGGTGTTAGTGAGCAGGAACTGCTTGAAAGTACTATTGATGATACTATCCATCGCTGTACAAATGATCACCACTAATGAGATGGTAATTGGCCAGTTTGGAGTCGTGCTGCTTTTGTGAATATCACATTGCTGGGCAACTTACATTATTGTTGGGTGGATGCCAGTGTTGTAGCTTTACTGGAACATCTCCGTTAAGGGAGCATCAAGTTCTGGAGCACAAGGCTTCGGTCCTATAGCCAGAATGCTGTCAGGTGCTGTAGCCTTTGCAGTGTCCAGTGCCTCCTACCGTTTCTTGATATTATGAAGAGTGATTTGAATCGGCTGAAGACTGGTAGCTGCGATGGGGGGACCACTAGAAGAGGTTGTGATGGACCTTCCACTAGCTGAAGATTGCTGCGAATTCTTCAGCCTTATGTTTTGCACTGTGTTGGTTTCTTCCATCGTGAGGATGGGGATATTTGTGGAGCCACCATCTCCCATGAGTCTTTAATTGAGTGAAGACATTAACTGAAAAAGATTTCATACCTGTCAGTAATGCTGTACGTTTGCGATGTCAAATGAGTAATGTAATAAGAGTTTTTGGTGTTGGTGTGAAGCCAGGTATTTGGGTCATATGCCCCAAAGACTGATGGATTGTATCAAACAGGACATCCCTTTGCCATTCACAATAAGTAAAGAACTGACTACTGAACCAGCCCACACTTGCAAAACACTCAGCAGTGTCTGACACTAGACAGATTTACACTTTGACATTTGTTGGTTAATCCTGAATGTTAAAGGGATTACACTGACAACCAGTTTAGGATTGTCAGTCATGCTTACAGTGTGGCACACTTGTGCGTACTTAAAGCCACATATAATGACACTCAAGACCCTGGGCCCTGCTTTTGCAGAGTTGGCCATGTACCACCAGACTAGAACAAAATAAGACTCTTGACCAAGTACGGTAAGGAGTGATGGTGATGCCCCTTCATTCCACTAAAGATTGGACCCCTTTGAATTTCATACATCGTCTTTTGTTTCAAGCACATTCAGTCTGTTTGCCACATAAACTGCGAGCGAAAGCTGTGCTTCTGCCGCTAACATCTCCCTGTGTTGAATAGTGACATGTCCAGCTGCTATTTGACCAATAGACTGGCAGTTCAGTGCTCAACACGGTGACAAGCTGCCTTTCTCTCCCCCTGCATTAAAAAACGATGCAAATCAGGGAAGTTTACAGCCTGTTAATAAGCACTAGAACATTAACGTGAGCACTCATTAACAAAGCAAACGAAGAAACAAGGATGCATCTCTTCATGCAGGTACAAATGCATCCTGTATGGTTGCGTGTGATAGGAGTCTGTCCATGAGCATAAAGCAATCTGGCAGAAGCTCATTAGTCACGTGTATCCCTGATCTCCAAAGTGAACTGTGGAAGGGCTGAAGTGCTCTGAGAGCAAGCATAATGGTGAGGCTGGTGGTTGCTGATGCCAACTCATATGGTTGAAGTGTTATCAAAGATGGTGGCCATGAAACATGCAGGGGCATCATTCAAAAGAGGCAGTTGCATGATGGCCAAGACCAGATTTTAGCAGGCTGCAGCCACCAGCTACCCTCTCTGACTTGCATGTCATGAATTTGTACCCTGTGGTTTTTGCTGGAAAAGACGACAATTGAAGTAGCATGGAATTAAGACCACTTGAGGTTTTAATGAAATGCAGATGCATGAAAGTAAGATACTTGCTGCTCAATGGTGAAAATCTCAAGTTGCCATTTAAGGCTTGAAAGGAATGTTTTCTTGACATCAACAACCTCACTTTTTTTATTCTCACTATCTTTTCCCACTTTTTGTGCCATGACTTACCCCACCAGGGAGGGAAAAATGCTGCAGTGTAAAGTCTGAATATTAACTATAAACCGATGAAGGTACTGTGACCAATTTCAATCTTGCTGTTGCCACAAATGCACGCATGCAGTAGGGGCACTGAATGTGTGAGCACATATTGGTGCTTCGTTTTCCTTTGCTGTAATCTGAGAGCTGTTGAGGCTAGTTGAACCGTCAACCATTCCACCAGTTGACATTTGGAGACCTGGTGTGCATGCTCCAGTAAGAGTAGTGTAAAGAGTCTGTTGCTTCTGGAAGTTACAACTATCAAAACCCACACTCTCTGATTTTTGATTAAATATTTGCTTGTTAAAACAAGTGATTATAATTTAAATTTACATTCACCTTCACTGGCTCTAACCCGGCCTCTTTGACCTGTCTGTCTCCAGTCACCCTATCTTCTCCTTTATCCATCTTCTATTTGCCTCCCCCGTCTCACTACTTAATTCAGAATCCCCTTCCCCTCCCCTATTTCTGAAGAAGGGTCCTGACCCGAAACATCAAGCTTTCCTGCTCTCTGCTGCTTGGCCTGCTGTCTTCATCCAGCCTCACATCGTGTTATCTCCTATAATTTAAAAATCTACTTCAACATTAGTTTTTCACTGAAAAACTAAAGGGATACAGTTGTGTTTGATTTGTGATAAGCAATATGTAAAAACCTTGAAATTCTGCCGTTTTGGATAGATGTATAAATTGAAGGAAGGTTCAGTGATTTATATTTTATCTTTTCTGCTGGTACTTGATGTAGCCTACTCATAGCGAACAGACTTTGCCAGGATAATTTGGCAGTGAAATTCTGTCACGCAGCTATTAAATCTGCTCTGAGTTAGAAGGTTTTTTGGGATTACTGGAGAGCCGTGAACGTATAATTTAGATTGACAACGCTGAGTTTTGCACATTAAAAATTACTATATTTTAAATGCAACTTTAAACCATCTGTCCTATCAGATGTGCTTAGAAGATACCAAGGCATTATTTCAAAGAAAAGCAATAGCATTCTCTCTTTTGTCGTAACTAATATTTATCCCTTTTTAAAAAATAAGATTGTTGTCAGGATCATGTTACTACTTGTGTGACTTGTTACGTGTAAGTTACTGCATTTCCTACACTATACCAGTAAAAACACTTAATAATTGCTTCACTGTAAAGTGCTTCACATCATGCGGTCATGGCGAGAGATAAATGCAAGAAATGTTTCCTCTGTTATCCAGTCAGATTTCCTTGCATTGTAGTTCCTACAAATGTTACTGCTATAACTTCCAATAGCACAATCCTTATGAATATTTGTCATATGAATTATTTCTTTCCCCTCCTCTTAGGTGTTTATGAGTATGTTTCTTTGGAAAGTGGTAATGGGATGAGATTGCAGATTAATGCCCAGAACTGTGTTCACTGCAAGACGTGTGATATTAAAGATCCCAGCCAGAATATCAACTGGGTGGTCCCTGAAGGAGGTGGTGGCCCTGCTTATAATGGAATGTAATCAACTTACAATCACAAACTGGAGCTACAGAATTATGTGGTTGCATATTGTATTATTGTACTGGGGTGCTTTTTAAATCCAGCTTTCAACTGTAAAGCTAAAAGTGAAGGATTACATTTTTACAATTAACTTGATATTTCATTCTGATTTCAGTAACTGTATATAAATTGGGTTCAGTTGTTCAGAGGAACTGTCAATCAAATAAATCAAAATAAAACAGCCAAACATTTGCCCCTAAATGATGTACCTGACTCAGGCTTGTGTTTAATGAAAGACATCTGGTAACAATTAATCTTCATATATTGAGGCCTATAATTTAGCCTGTTCAGCTTTCACTGTAAAACTATATTTAAATAATGTGCACATTGAGAATGCAAATATGATTATTTTTGATAAACTACTGCAAATTCAAGTTTTTTTCAAAATTGATCAGTTATTTACTATATGGAATATAAATTCTGTGTTTTGTTGAAAATTTACTTTTAATTGGTTTGAGTACCACTGAAAATATATGCAGAAACATATTAACATTAAATACTGAACTACTTTTAAAAAAAAGTAACAATCTCTTTTTTTGAATCGTAGTCCCTCTTTTTGCATTTATCCACAGTGTATACCAGATGAAGTAAAACTTTCATGTATGTTTTGATGTGCTGATTTTTAAGCTAATATCTTATTGGAACCAATTATGAAATATAAAGTTAAAAATGAATTGTAAACAATGCAAAGTCTTTGTGAGAAGAGGATAGATGGACATCTTTTAATCACCAGAATTAGTGGTTATTGCTTTAGTGATAGGAAAACAGTAATAAATCATGATGCCTCGCATCTACTAATCATCATTAAAACAACTGTTTATGATGTAATATGAAATTATTGGTTTGTAAATAAAAACTTGTAAATGTTCAATTTCTGTAATAAAAATTAACTAATTTGTACATTTTTTTGTATTAATATCATTCCCAAAGGAAATGAGGAGGTAGTGGATCCTCTTTCAGTCATAAAAACAGACAAATTCCCTGCCCCAGATGAATTGCATCCCATGCTTCTCTGGGAGGCGAGGCAGGAAATTGCAGGTGCTCTGACACGTTTTTAATTCCTCACTGGCCATGGGGGAAGTACTGGAGGATGGCTATTGTGGTTCTACTTTTCAAGAAAGGTGGTAGAGATGAGCCAGGAAATTACAGACAGGTGAGTCTCACATCCAGTGATAGGAAATTGTTGGAAAAAATTCTGAAGGAGTGAATTAATATCCATTTGGAAAATCTGAGGTTAATTAGGGATAGTCAGCATGGCTTTGTCAGAGGGAGATCATGCCGAACAAATTAGTTTAGTTTTTTGAAAATGTGATCAAGTGTAGGGTAAGAGATGTTGAGTTGATGTAGTTTATGTGGAATTTAGCAAAGCTTTTGACAAGGTCCCACACGGGTGACTGAGAAGGTTAAAGCACATAGAATTGAGGGAAAGTTGGTAATATTGACCAGAAACTGGCTTAGTAATGGGACACAAAGCGTAGTGATAGGCTCTTCAACGGACTAGAGGCTGGTGATCATTGTTCAGTGGTGTACCACAAGGATTAGTACTGGGACCGTTTATTGTTTTGTTGTATTCATAAATGATAGATGAAAATGTTGTGGGGAATGTTAAGTAAATTTGCAGACTGGTAGAGTACTTAAGAGCAAAGAAGATGGTTGTAGGTTATGGGAACGTGTAAACGGGTTGATAAATGGGCAGACCAGTGGTAGATGATATTTAACCTATTAGTTTGAGGTGATGCATTTTTTGGAAGAAGAAATAAGATGAGTGCATATTCAATGAATGGCAGGACATTGGGTAGCTAAGAGGAATCGTGGGAAATTATTCACAGATCCCAGAAGCTGGCAGAGCCTGTGAGTAGGTTAATTAAGAAGGCATATGAGGCATCTGCTTTGATCAGTCATGGCACAAAGTATAAGAGCAAAAAAGGTAATGTTGGAGTTGTGCAGAGCATTGGTTAGGTCACAGATAGAGTACTGTGGGCAGTTTTGGTCACCTCACTGCAGGAAGGAAGTGACAACATTAGAGGAAGGTGCAGAGGAGGTTCACCAGGATGTTGCCTAGGATGAAGAAATTGGGTTGTAAGGAAAGACTAGGCTTGGATTGTCGTCTTTAGAGCAGAGAAGACTGAGTGGGGACATGATTGAAGTATGTAAGATTATAATGGGAATGGACAGGGTGAATACAGAATAACTGTTCTGCTTGGTTGAGAATAAATATTTTAAGGAGTTGGAACCATTTCCATGCCCCAACCCCAGATGGTACTGACACAGTGACGGACCACCTGAACAAAGGGAGAACCCTTTTTACAAGGGAGTTATGGATGGAAAGGAAATGCTGACCTCCTGAGAGAGGCTGACATTTCATGAAAAAAATTGTTAAAACACTGGTATGTGACAGTAGCTGTTTTGGCATCCACTGGTTCTGGAGGAGGAGGAGAATTATGGCAAGTCTTGCTGCCTTGTGCCCTGCATGAAAAAGTCACTTACATGGAACAGCCAGGATCAGTAAGAGTCTGTTTTTCTCAATTCTTTGGCAGTAAGATGTATGTATTCCAAATAGTTTCTTCCATACCTGATTCCACTCGACCAAAGATTTCCCTTTCTTGGTCTTGAACTGCTGTTCTGATAATTAAGTCCCATCTTTCCTCCATACTGTCTCTGAGTGCATCTTGTCTATGAGACCTATTCCCGCTAAACTGCCATCCATTCACTTCTAGTCTCTGTTTTACTTAACATTGTAAATAATTCTCCCTCTTCAAGTACTATCCTTGCAAATTACTGCGCCATCATCTAAACTCCTCTCCTCACTATTTCCTTGAATGTTTTGTGTGCTCTCATCTGTGAACATCTTTCTTGGAATTCTGTTTTTAAATTTCTCAAAGATTCCTAAAACAGTAATAACACCAACCTTATCGGTCACAAACGGCATCTTACGCGACTTTTTGACAAGGGCCACAATCCTTCTTGTACTCTTCACTGTGCCTCCTGCATTGACACAGTTCATCATATCCTTTTGCTCTGCCGTTGTCCAGCGCGGGAGATTATACTCCCTTGATCCCACTCCTACGTGTCTGCTCATAGTCAGAGTTTGTCTTGCAACAGTTATTATCCTACCCTCAACTATTAACTCCAATGAACTCCTACACCAGGGTTTTATCCTTGGGCCCTTTCTATTTCTCATCTACATGCTGTCTCTTGATGACAATATCCAAAAATAAGGCATTAATATTCACAATTATACAAACGCCACTCCATGCTCTGCTTCACTACCACTTCTCAAGACAACTCCAGTATGAATGTTGGATAAGCAGTGAACAGAATTTTTTTCAATTTAAATATTGCCATTGTCTGCAGACCCCAACATGACTAGGCCCCCATGGCTGTCTGTGGAAGAGAATTCCACAGTTCACTATGCTTTGAAGGGGGGGAAAAAAATTCTTCACCCAAAATTCTGATCTACCCTATTCAGTGAGACTGTCTCTCCTGGTACAAGACTGCCAACTTGAGACAAGATTCTCTCTCTTTCTAGTCTGTCCACCCTTGTTATGATTTTATATGTTTCAACTAAATCCCCCTCCCATTCTCTGAACTCTGATGTATACAGGCCAAATCAATCAGTCTCTCTTCATAGGACAATCCTGTCATCTGGTATCAGCCTAGTAAACTTACATATACTGCACTCCTTCTATAGTGTATTTTCTTAGGGCAGCCAAAACTCCAGGTGTGGTCCCTGTGTAACCACAGTGAGACATCTTTCTTTAGTTCTGAACTCGAAGTCCTCTTGCAACAAAAGCCAATACACCATTTGCCTTCTAATTGCTTACTGGACTTGCTATTGACTTTCATTGACTGGTGTTCAAGGACACCCAGATCTTTGTATATCTACACTTCCCAACAATCACTATTTAAATGATACTCTGTTTTTCAAACTGAACTGTATTATTTAACATAATAAAATGTGAGGCTGGATGAACACAGCAGGCCAAGCAGCATCTCAGGAGCACAAAAGCTGATGTTTTGGGCCTAGACCCTTCATCAGTCTTCTCTGCTCTAAAGAAGACAATCCAAGCCTAGTCTTTCCTTATAACCCAATTTCTTCATCCTAGGCAACATCCTGGTGAATCTCCTCTGCACCTCCCTCTAATGTTGTCACTTCCTTCCTGCAGAGAGTATTATTTAACATACGGTTTCTTTAGCCACGCTGCACTGTGTTTGCCCACTAAACTTGTCTAAATCATCTTGAAGCCTCCTTCTATCTTACTCACAAACTTTCAGTTTGACACAGCTGGGGCCCAAGCACTGATCTTTGCAGTACCCCACTAAGTTACTGCCTGTCACCACATCCTCAGGAGACTAAGGAAATTTGACATGTCCATAAGGACTCTCACCAACTTTTACAGCTGCACCATAGAAAGCAATCTATCTTGATACATCACTGGTTGGTACAGCCACAGCTCTGCCCAGGGCTGTTGGAAACCCAGCACATTACACAAGCCAACCTTCCATCCATGGACTACATCTACATTTCTCGCTGCCTTGGGAAGGTAACCAACATAATCAAAGTCCCTTCCTGCCATGGTTATAATCTCTTCCATCAGGCACAAGATACAAAAGTATAAATATGTACCATCAGGTTCAAGAACAGCTTCTTCCTGATGTTATTAGATTTCTAAAGGGACCTCTCAAATTTCAAATCCAACGTTGATCTTGCTTCTTGTGTACATTCCTTGCAGCCATAACTTGGTATTTCTTGTTCTTCAATCACCCTACGATCTTTGTTTGTTGTAGTCTGCCCGTGCTGCATGCAATACAAAACATTTCACGGTACCTAGCTACATGTGACAATAATTCTAATAAAATCACAACCGTTGATTCTGTCCTATCTATTCTACTAGTTACATCCTCAAAACAATCAAGTACATTTGTAAAGCATGATTTGCCTTTCAAAGCCATGCTGGCTTTGTCCAATCCAATTTGATGCTTTCCAAATGTTCTATTATAATATCTTTTATAATAGACTTACAGTATTTTTTCAACTACTGATTTTAGGTTAACTGATCTCTTATTTTCTGTTTGTTCTCTCCTTCCCATTTTAAGGAAGGGTGTGAATGATGTGTTTGGTGGTGGTATCACACTGGAGGTGTGTAAATGGCAGACTTTTGAGGTTGGAGACTGGTGGAGTGGAACATACGAGGATAGTGGGAATCAGTAGGAGGAGGCTCCACAAAAATCCCAGTCCCTAATGACTGGGGAGACCAAAGCATCAGTGCATAAGATAATGCTGAAGCATTTATCACCATCTTTAGCCAGAAGCACTAAGTGAATGATCTATCTCCAATTCTTCCTGAGGTACCCAACATCACATGCCATTATTCAGCCAATTCCATTCATTCTACGTGCTTTCAAGGTAATATTACTGAACTGGTGTTTCAGAACTAGCCACAGCCGAAAAAAAGCTGCGCCGGTACAGCTACAACGCTGACATACTCAAATGTGGAAAATTCCTCAGGTATGTTCAAATCTAATGAGGTCAATTATTATCCATTTCAATCTCATCATCTCCTCTTGATATTTAAATGGCATTACTATTACTGAATCTCTTGTCACCAAATCCTGGAGATTGCCCTGGACCAGAAACTGAAGTGGACCATCCATTTAGGGCAGTATGGTGGTTCAGTGGTTAGCAATGCTGCTTCTCAGGCCTGGGGACTCGAGTTCGATTCCACCCTTGTGTGGCTGTCTATGTGGAGTTTGCATGTTGTCCCTGTGTCTGCTTGGGTTTCCTCCAGGTGATCCAATTTCCTCCTGTAGTCTAAAGATGTGCTGGTTAGGTGGATTGGTCATGCTAAATTGTGCAGTATCCAGGGATGTGCAGGCTTGGTGGATTGGTTATGGGAAATGCACGGTTGCAGAGATAGGATAGGGAAGGGCCTGGGTGGGATGTTCTTCAAAGGGTCAGTGTAGACTTGATGGGCTGAATGGGCTGCTTCCACACTGTTGGGATTCTGTAATTTAAATATATTGTTATAAGGACAACTCAAAAGATTTGTAATTATCAGCAAACATTTCGGCTCCTGACTCCCTAAAGTCCATCCACTATCATCAAGATACAAGTTAGGTGAGTTAGTGTGACTCCACAACAATATTCAAAAAGCTTGACACCATTTGGAATAAAGCACCTCACTATAAACATCACTCCTACCAACACTAATGCACAATAGCAACAGTGTGTACCCTCTACACAATGTAGCAATTTGCCAAACTTCCTCAGATAGCCCATAACCTCTACCAGTTATAAGGAGACGGGAACACCACCATCTGCAAGTACCCACCATATCATCCTGACTTGAAACTATATCACAGTTCCTTCGCTATCACTGGTTCAAAAACCGATTTGTCATCAACACAATGTGTGTACTTGCACCAAATGGACTGCTATAGTTCACAACACACCCTCTCTTGGGTAATTAGGAGAGGTAACAAATGCAGGCCTTGAAAATATACAGACCATGAAAGAATTTTTTTAGAAGTTTGAACAAACTAAAGGAATGTGGCACTGGCACTGAAAACTTGACCATCCCCAGGACTGCAGACTGCTGCAAATAAATTCCAAATTTTCAACAGGACAGGCAAAGTAACACTTCATTGCTCCTTTTTTGCCAACCTCACACTCCATCCCTCCTTTCATCCTTTTGAAGCACCGGTGTTCTTTTGTTAAATTATCTCAGTACCTGGGACTACCCAAATATCTACATGGCAGTTATTAAATGCACAACCTAAAATCCTTTACTCCATTAATTATGCTCAGACCACTGCATCATTTACTTTATCTCTACCACACAGCTAACTGCAGTCTTCATTCGAGTTTTGTTATTTTTACAGATTAAATTGCACAAATGTGTGGTAAAAGGGACATTTTTTATATATTAAAGCCTAAATTACAATATTTCATTCCCCTCTGTCATCTCAATCCTCCAAAGTGTTACTCTCCTACAAATCTATAACAAAAAAGATAGCAGAGGAAGATGACAGTCATAAAGAAAAGGATAAGGACTGAACTTCGCGTTGCAGATGCATTTTATTGTCATCCGTCATGACAGCAGCTTTGGCTAGTTTGTCAAACATTCCTTCTTAACACAATATCTGTAGAACATGGGAAATAGTAGCAAGTTGACATGATAGTTTCATAAAGCATTACATGAAAACACTTCTGCCACCTGTTTTTGTTGTGGATCTGTAGGAAAAGAAACTAAAAATGGATGAGAGGAAATTTGATAGAAATTTTCAAAATCATGAGCAGCCTGGATGAAGCAGATTGGAAGAAGCTGTTCCTCCTCGTAACAGGAACAAGAAGTAGAAGGAATAAGTTTAAAGCAATGTGAGAAGCAACCTTTTCACACAAGGAGTAATTAGGGCATGGAATGCACTGCCTCCCCAACACTTGGTAACTTTTTCATATCTGTTAAGATAAACTGGTACTGGTGATGTTTCAGACTGTTGGCTCCATGGGTCAGTGATGTCCTAGTGTAAGGCTTCAGAAGGAAGCAGGAGGTGCTCTATTGCAAGGATAGTTGCATGCAGTCATCCCTCCAAACCAAGGTAGCCAGTCTAGCAGGCAGTTCAGGTCAATGACTCTGGATCCCCACAAAAGAAGCTAGCTCCAGCAACCCCACCACACCCCTGCCCAACTTAGCTAAACCTTTTAGTTATGGCAACCATTATTACACTAAGTAAACCCAAACATTCAAGAAATGAGAAATCAAAAACCTTTGTGAATCTTTTTCACAGAAGGTTCCATTGCCTGGTCCTCTATTACCTGGAGAATTCAGGACAATCCCTTTGCTCTCTTCATGCCTAACTAGTCACACTGCCTCTCTTGGAATGCATTCATGATCTGTACCCTCACAGACTGCTCCCAACTGATCTAAATAATGGCCTGGCATGAACAAATATTACGCAAAGGGACAAAGTAGTAAATATTTGTAAGAAAGAACAAATAGATAGATGTCTGCTACACACTACTTATGTTAGTTTGGGTTCTGCTAGGGCCACTGAGCTCCTGATTTCATTACGGTGTTGGCTGAAACAGGGCCAAAACAGCTGAATTCCAGGGTGAGATTGGCTGCTCTTAACATCAAGGCAGTATCTGATCAAGTGAGACACCCAGGCACCCCTAGAAAAAATGCAGTTAATGGGACTTGAGGGAAATATCTACACTGATTGCAATCACTAGCACAAAAGAAGATAATAACAGTTGTTGGATGTAAATCTTCTTATCCCAGGATATAACAGCATGAGTTCCTGAAAGCCTGCAAGAGTCTACAAGGCACAATTCAGGGCGCTGCCTCTTGCTCCCCAGAGGAGCTCGAACAGTTCATCCACTTCACCAACGCCTTCCACCCCAACCTCAAGTTCACCTGGGCCATCTCCAATACATCCCTCACCTTCCTGGACATCTCAGTCTCCATCTCAGGTAACCAGCTAGAAACTGATGTCCATTTCAAGCCCACTGACTCCCACAGAATACACCTCCTCCCACCCACCCTCCTGCAAAAATTCCATCCCCTATTCCCAATTCCTCCGCCTCTGCCGCATCTGCTCCCAGGATGAGGCATTCCACTCCCGCACATCCCAGATGTCCAAGTTCTTCAAGGACCGCAACTTTCCCCCAGCAGTGATCAAGAACGCCCTTGACCGCGTCTCCTGCATTTCCCGCAACACATCCCTCACACCCCACCCGTGCCACAACCGCCCCCAGAGGATCCCCCTGTTTCTCACATACCACCCCAACAACCTCCGGATACAACGCATCATTCTCCGACACTTCCGCCATCTACAATCCGACCCCACCACCCAAGCTATTTTTCCATCCCCACCCTTGTCTGCCTTCCAGAGAGACCACTCTCTCCACGACTCCCTTATCTGCTCCACACTCCCCTCCAACCCCACCACACCCGGCACCTTCCCCTGCAACCGCAGGAAGTGCTACACTTGCCCCCACACCTCCTCCCTCACCCCCATCCCAGGCCCCAAGATGACCTTCCATGTCAAGCAGATGTTCACCTGTACATCTGCCAATCAGGTATATTGTATCCATTGTACCCGGTGTGGCTTCCTCGACATTGGGGAAACCAAGCGGAGGCTTGGGGACCGCTTTGCAGAACACCTCCGCTCGGTTCACAACAAACAACTGCACCTCCCAGTCACGAACCATTTTAACTCCCCCTCCCATTCCTCAGACAACATGTCCATCATGGGCCTCCTGCAGTGCCACAGTGATGCCACCCAAAGGTTGCAAGAACAGCAACTCATATTCCGCTTGGGAACTCTGCAGCCCAATGGTATCAATGTGGACTTCACAAACTTCAAAATCTCCCATTCCACCACTGCATCCCAAAACCAGCCCAGTTCTTCCCCTCCCCCACTGCATCACAAAACCAGCCCAGCTCGTCCCCTCCCCCCACTGCATCCCAAAACCAGCCCAGCCTGTCTCTGCTTCCCTAACCTGTTCTTCCTCTCACCCATCCCTTCCTCCCACCTCAAGCTGCACCTCCATTTCCTACCTACCACCTCATCCCGCCTCCTTGACCTGTCCGTCTTCCCTGGACTGACCTATCCCCTCCCTACCTCCTTACCTGTACTCTCCTCTCTACCTATCTTCTTTTCTCTCCATCTTCGTTCCGCCTCCCCCTCTCTCCCTATTTATTCCAGTTCCCTCTCCCGATCCCCCTCTCTGATGAAGGGTCTAGGCCCGAAACATCAGCTTTTGTGCTCCTGAGATGCTGCTTGGCCTGCTGTGTTCATCCAGCTCCACACTTTGTTATCCACAATTCAGGGCTGTGATGCATTTATCTCCACTTGACAGGATAGGTGCAGCTCCAACAATATACAGGAAACTTAACACCATCCAAGACAAAGCAGTCACTTGATTAGCACCACATTCACCACCTGAACCATTCATAGTCTTCATCTTCAATACACAGAGGCAGTGGTATGTAACATCTACAGGATGCACGACAGTGACAACACCTTCCAAATTCATGATTTCTAGTCGTTAGCAAGACTGAAGTAGTAATGCATAAAAACATTATCACATATAACTCCCCTCTTAGTATTAGACTATTCTATCTTGCAACAAACCTCCACTGAGGCAATATTCTGGTACTCCACTCCTAAAACCATTGTGGGCTTCTCTACAGCACTAGGACTTGTAATAGTTCAAGAAGGAAATTCACTTTCCACTTTCTCAAGGGCAATTATGGGTGGGCAGTGAGTGCTAGCCTAGACAGTACTGTCTGTGTCCCATGAATACGTAAAGCAAAATATACAATCAGATTTCTTACGGCTCATATTTGTCATTTACACAGAAAGGGCTAATCAAGAATCTTACTGTATAGGAATCTTTGGGAAATACTGTCTATAATATGACAGAACTTTGCATTGAATATGACTGCAAAAATTTAAAGGCCTTTAATGAAATGCTACATGATCTACAACAGAGAATATATTTAATCATGGTGTTTTTGCCTGAATAATATATATCAATTAAAGATTATAGAAGATCAAAGGTATTGGTTTTAAAGGATGCCAGAAAAAATGATGAGCCTGCAGATTGGGAGTAATTTAGAACCCAGAAAGGGAAGACCAAGGAAGTGATTAAAAGAATATGAATGTAAATTAATGAGGAACACAAAGGTAGATTGTAAAAGCTTCCTTAGTTACATTGAAAGGAAACGTTTATCTAGAATAAATTTGGCCCATTATAGGTCCAAATAAAGGAATTTAAAGTGGAGAAGAAGGTAATAGTGGGATGCAGAAAATACTAAGCAACCATGGGATTTACAAAACTGAGGAACTAAAAGAAATCAGTATTAGTAAAGAGCTCTCTTGCCAGTCCTATGTTTTTCCACCTAGATCTATGTTTTCTTTGGTCCTATCTATATTTCTAGGTTACCCTGTTCAAATCTAGGGTTTTTTCACAAGATCATGTTACATTTATGTTTATTCATAATTGTAGTCATAGAGTTATACAACAAGGAAACAAACCCTTCGCTTCAACTCATCCACGCCAACCAGATATCCTAAATTAATCTAGTCCCATTTTCCAGCATTTGGCCCATATCCCTCTAGATCTTTCCTATTTATGCACCCTTCCAGATATCTTTTAAATGTTGTAATTGTACCAGCATCCACCACTTTCCTGGCAGCGCTTTCCAATCACGCACCACCATCTGTAAGAAAATGTTGCCCCTTAGGTCCCTTTTATATCATTCCCCTCTCAACTTAAACCTTGGCCTTCTAGCTTTGGACTTCCTTACCCTGAGGGAAAGACCTTGGTTGTTCACCCTATCCAAGCCCCTTATGATTTTATAAACCTCTGTAAGGTTATCCATCAGCCACTGATGCTCCAGGGAAAATAGCCCCTGCCTATTCAGCCTTTCCCTGTAGCTCAACCACTCCAACCCCAGCAACATTCTTGTAAATCTTTTCTGAACCCTTTCAAGCTTAACAATATATTTCCTATAGCAAGGAGACCAGAAATGAATGCAATATTCCAAAGCAAGTCTTCCCAACTCCTTTACTCAATGCATTGATCAATAAAGGCAAACATACCAAACATCTTCTTCATTACCTTGTCAACGTACAACTCCAGTGTCAAGGAACTTTGCTTGGCAACAATCCACAGAACCCTAACATGAGGATTAGGCAAAATGACAGAATATTTAATTGGGGAAGAGGAAACTGTGATGCGATTAGACATGAGTTAGGAAGCAGGGACTGGGAGCAATTGTTCCATGGTAAAGGCACTATAGACATGTGGAGACTGTTTAAGGAACCGTTGTTGCGAGTGATGAACAAATATGTCCCTCTGAGACAGGCAAGAAGGGGTAAGATAAAGGAACCTTGGATGACGAGAGCGGTGGAGCTTCTCGTCAAAAGGAAGAAGGTAGCTTACATAAGGTGGAGGAAGCTCGGGTCAAGATCAGCTCTAGAAGATTACAGGCAGGCGAGGAAAGAGCTCAAAAGTGGTCTGAGGAAGGCCAGGAGGGGGCACGAGAAAGGCTTGGCAGAACAGATTAGGGAGAACACAAAGGCATTTTACACTTATGTGTGGAATAAGAGAATGGTCAAAAAAAGAGTAGGGCCGATCAGGGATAGCATAGGGAACTTGTGTGTGGAGTCTGAGGTGGTAGGGGAAGCCTTAAATGAGTTTTTTGCTTCTGTCTTTATGAAAGAAACGAACTTTGTAGTGAAGGAAACCTTTGAAGAGCAGGTGTGCATGCTGGAATGGATAGAGATAGAGGAAGCTGATGTGCTGAAAATTTTGTCAAACATTAAGATCGACAAGTCTCCAGGCCCGGACCAGATTTGTCCTCGGCTGCTTTGGGAAACGAGAAATGCAATTGCTTCGCCACTCGTGAAGATCTTTGCATCCTTGCTCTCCACTGGAGTCGTACCCGAGGACTGGAGAGAGGCAAATGTAATTCCTCTCTTCAAGAAAGGAAATAGGGAAATCCCCGGCAAATACAGACCAGTAAGTCTCACGTCTGTCGTCTGCAAGGTGTTAGAAAGGATTCTGAGGGATAGGATTTATGACCATCTGGAAGAGCATGGCTTGATTAAATGCAGTCAACACGGCTTTGAGGGGGGCAGGTCATGCCTCACAAACCTTAGAGTTCTTTGAGGATGTGACTAGAAAAGTTGATGAGGGTCGAGCTGTGGATGTGGTGTATATGGACTTCAGTAAGGCATTTGATAAGGTTCCCCATGGTAGGCTCATTCAGAAGGTCAGGAGGAATGGGATACACGGGAACTTAGCTGTCTGGTTACAGAATTGGCTGGCCAACAGAAGACAGCAAGTGGTAGTAGAAGGAAAATATTCTGCCTGGAAGTCAGTGGTGAGTGGTGTTCCACAGGGCTCTGTCCTTGGGCCTCTACTGTTTGTAATTTTTATTAATGACTTGGATGAGGGGATTGAAGGATGGGTCAGCAAGTTTGCAGATGACACAAAGGTTGCAGGTGTCATTGACAGTATAGAGGGCTGTCGTAGGCTGCAGCAGGACATTGACAGGATGCATAGATGGGCTGAGAGGTGGCAGAAGGAGTTCAACCTGGATAAATGCGAGGTGATGCATTTTGGAATGTCGAATCTGAAAGCCGAGTACAGGATTAAGGATAGGATTCTTGGCAGTGTGGAGGAACAGAGGGATCTTGGTGTGCAGATACATAGATTCCTTAAAATGTCCACCCAAGTGGACAGGGTTGTTAAGAAAGCATAGAGTGTTTTGGCTTTCATTAACAGGGGGATTGAGTTTAAGAGTCGTGAGATCTTGTTGCAGCTCTATAAAACTTTGGTTAGACCGCACTTAGAATACTGCGTCCAATTCTGGTCGCCCTATTATAGGAAAGATGTGGATGCTTCGGAGAGGGTTCAGAGGAGGTTTACCAGGATGCTGCCTGGACTGGAGGGCTTATCTTATGGAGAGAGGTTAACTGAGCTCGGACTTTTTTCATTGGAGAAGAGGAGGAGGAGAGGGGACCTAATTGAGGTATACAAGATAATGAGAGGCATACATAGAGTTGATAGCCAGAGACTATTTCCCAGGGCAGAAATGGCTAACACGAGGGGTCATAGTTTTAAACTGGTCGGAGGAAAGTATAGAGGGGATGTCAGAGGCGGGTTCTTTACACAGAGTTGAGAGAGCATGGAATGCGTTGCCAGCAGCAGTTGTGGAAGCAAGGTCATTGGGGTCATTTAAGAGACTGCTGGACATGCATATGGTCACAGAAATTTGAGGGTGCATACATGAGGATCAATGGTTGGCACAACATCGTGGGCTGAAGGGCCTGTTCTGTGCTGTACTGTTCTATGTTCTATGTTCTATGTTCTATAAGTCCTGGCTTGATTTGCCTTACCAAAATGCAATACCTCACAATTATCTAAATTAAACCCCATCTGCAACTCCTCAGCTGATCAGATCAAGGTCCTGTTGTACTATGTGAAAACCTTCATCATTGTCCACTACTCCACCAATTTTGGTTTCATCTGCAAACTTACTAACCATGTCTCCCAGATTGCATCCAAATCATTTGTATAAATGACAAAAAGCAGTGGACCCAGCACTGATCCTTGTGGCACACCACTGGTCACAGGCCTCCTGTCTGAAAAACAATCTTCTATTTGCTTAATTTGCATTTAAATGTCAGGTTTTGTAATTTTTGTGCATTATCACCATTGACCAAATTTGTTCCCGGTTCATGGTGATCATGCTGAAGCTGCAGAGAATAATTTTGTCATCAGATTTGTCAGAGGCCCAGTGCATGCACATGCTCAGATGCTCATTGCCATTCTGGATTGGAAATTGTTAACTTGTTGAATTGTCATGTTACATTCATGTAGGTTTTTTCACAAGATGTAAAAGCACAATGTTACACTTTATTCATTCACGTGATATTATTCTGAAAAATAACTTGGATTACTTTACAATATTACGGACAAGTCATTTAACCATATACATATAATAAATATCTAAGGATAGCCAAGGTTAAAACTGTTTATGTTTTTCTAGGTGATAATAGGAACTGCCAATGCTGGAGTCTGAGATGACAAGATGTAGAGCTGGATGAACGCAACAGGCCAGGCAGCATCAGAGGAGCAGGAAAGCTGATGTTTCGGGTCTGGACCCTTCTTCAGAAAAAGGATCCAGGCCTGAAACGTCAGCTTTCCTGCTCCTCTGATGCTGCCTGGCGTGCTGTGTTCATCCAGCTCCACACCTTGTTATCTATGTTTTTCTAGGTTTTTTTTTGAAGGAACTGTATGTAACCCAATACATACAGCGGCAACATTGGTAAATAGTTAGCACTTAGTTAACTGGAGTGAAGGTTGATAAAAGCCCTGGCCAGATAATTTCATCCCAAGATATTTAAGGATGTTACTAGAGAGATAGTAGCTGTCTTGGTATTTTTGTTTTAAAACTTTCAACAATTCCGGAAAGGTTCCTGTGGAATGGAAGATAGCAAATGTAACTACTGAAGAAAGGAGAAAGAAGAACAAAGAACTACAAAACTATGAGTTTGATGTTAGTAGGAAAGAAAATGTTAAGTCTGTTATGAATAAGACAACTAGAAAATACTTGTAAATTGAGCACAGTAAATGGATTTATGAAGAAGAAATCATATTTGACAAACTTCTTAGAGTTTTTGAGGATGTAACAGATTGTATTGATAAAGGTTTAATTTGGATTTTTAGAAGGCTTTTAACAGGTGCGAGATGTTGGTCAATAAAATTAGTGTTATTGGGGGAAATATATTAGCATGAACTGAGAATTGGTTAATAGAAAACAGAAAGAAGGAATAAACAAATAATTTTCAGATGGCAAATTGTTACTATTGGGATGCTGCAATGCTGGGTCCACAGCTGATCAGAGTTTATATAAATGATTTGGTCACGGGAACCCATTGGGATATTTCCAAATTTACTGATGACACCAAACGGAGTAGGAACGTAAGTTTTGATAAGAATAAAAAGAGACTCTACGGCTTTTGTGGCACAGTGGTAGTGAACAGTCCAGAGGTACGCCATAACACATCTGAAAAGGTTGATTAAAAAAAATGACTTTAAAAGGACTTTAACAGACTAACTGCCAAGATGAGAAGGAATTTGTTCACTCAGAATGGTGAATCTTTGTAATCTTTGCTCTGGAATCTCAATCATTGAGCAAGTTCAGGACACAGATATGGAGATTGTCCTGCACCGAGAAAATGTTCAATCACAATGAAACTAAATGGCAAAGCAGGCTTGACAGGCTGAATGGCCTAATTAGGAAGGGAAGCCTAATTCTGGTAAACTGTCCTCTTCATTAGAAACTTGTGATGTAAATACATGCAAAAAGGTTTCCCACTGATTAAAGCCAGGTTGATTTGCTTGATGGTAAAGAGATTTTAATTTTAAAACTTTAGGCCACCAGCAGGATTCTGAATTTTGTCGCCACACCTAACTAAGTTCCCTACCCACCTTTCTTATTCCCAGGAGCAGCATGAGATTTAATCCATTCTGTTGCCCAAATCAATACAAGGAATGGTAATCAAGGCATAACAAGCCAATTCAATCTTTTTTCTCTCCTTGAAAAATACAAATCCATGCTCTGACTATTTTTCTGGACTGAACTACTTGTCTTTGCATGACCTTTCATGAAGCTAGTTTTAATTGCCTTAACTGACTTCTTGTAATTCTTGTTTTCAGCTGCTGCCAGGAACTCAATGAGGGCCCAATTTTAACTGACTCAAAATCCATTTATGTACACCTCTCTTATTCCAATCTTCAAAATGTGTTACAATCAACAGAGAGGACTGGAAAGGCCCAGTGTACATTCTGGCTTTATGTGATATCTTCTCCTGTTCAGGGATTCATCCACACTCCTATAAACCAAATGGGCTACTCCTTCTCACAGAGAATCAGGATAGAAGTGTTCAGCCAAGGTCTGTAGTCTGATAAGGCCAATATAGGCAAACAATTTTTCACTGTTGCTTAGAAAGGAAATACCTCAATGGTGATTGTAATTACTGGTCTTATTCTTATATAGGGTCACAATCGATCACACAAATCATACCCTCGCGATTGAGCCATTGCCTTCAGCATTCATGCTAGTTTGTGTAGATGTTGCATGTTTGATGAGGTTAGGGAGTATACTATCATTTGGAAGTTTCCCACTGACACATGAATCAATAGCTTTGTGAAGCTCCTCCATTGTGGATTTGATATCCAACTCTTCTATTACAGACAGGATCTCTGTAATGTACAGAGCTTTCTCACTAACTGTGGAGAGTCCAAATCAAAGTAAGTGCTCCACCATCCCACTGCTTGTAGTAGTTGGTGATGATTTTAGCTGCCATTGTTTTTGATTGAACTGCTTTCTTTGCTGACGAACTGGTTACCTTTTGGATCTAGTTATGTATGTCCCTTAGATATCCATCCTAAACACCAGCATGGTTGCAAACCAGAAGATCCATTATCAATAGGTTGGCCTCAAGACAGTAACTGCAAGAGGAGTGTTTGAACAAAAGACATAATTACATGATTTTATTCATATGAGGATTCTTCACAAATGGTGGGTGACTTGATAGGCACATTGACTTACCTATACAAGCATTAGAAAACTGATAGGCTGTACTAAACAATGTTTGACAAGTATGCAAGATTTAGAATAAAGATCGCTACATACTTTGTCTTCATTGACCTTCTCACTATGGTATTCAAGAGTGCATAACAAAGCTGCTTAATGTGATCTCCATTTTGCATGACATGATATGTTCATCTTTTGTTTCTTTTCAACGTTGAATATCACATAAATGATAAATTTGTCTTCAGCTACAAAAATCTATTTGCTGAAGAATCATAATTGCATGGACAGGTAACATCAGTGAGGCCAAGCAGGGTTGTATTCTGGCACTGTCAATCTTTGACTTGTTCTTCTCTTTGCTGCTGTTACATGATTTCAATTGCAGATGTCTATTTACAAGCCAGAACCGACGAACAGTTCTTCAGCATTGCTCACAAGAGTACCAAGGAAAACGTGCCCCAAAACTTCATGAGAGACTTGCTCGTTTACAATGATGCTGCCACATTAGCTGCAGCAAATGAATGGTTTCTCTGATTCTTGGAAGAGTTCATATTTCCTTCCCAGTAAGACAAATGTCATGCCCCAGGATATTGCCACACCAGCAAGCAGAATCAACAATGAGAAACTGGAGGTTGCTCATAATTTTACATTAGCTAAATTCCATAATCTGTCACATGGTCTTGAAATCAAGAAATGCACTTCAAAAGCTGCAGCTATTACGTCAAATGAATCAAAGAACTTCGAATTTCAGGGGAGGCGATGACCCTGTATTATTATCATCATGCTATTAATCCAGAGATCCAGCTAATCTTGTGGGAACACAGGTTTGTATTTTGCAATGGTAGATGACAGAACTTGAATTCAATAAAAATCTGGACACTAGACACTGCAGTATCCAAACAAAAACCAAAAGAACTGTGGATGCTGTAAATCAGGAACAAAAACAAAGTTGCTGGAAAAGCTCAGCAGGTCTGGCAGCATTTGTGAAGGAGAAAACAGAGTTAATGTTTTCAGGCCCGGTGTCCCTTCCTCAGAACTCAGTTGGAACCATAGTATCTAAACCGGCACAAAAGGCATAAGTTAGCAAGCATTTATTACAGACCCCCAACCCCAGAACAACTGACATACTACACAAAAAGCCGTCAAACTACACACCTTCCACAGATTGGTGGAGTTACAGTTAAAGTCTTTACATCATTCACAAAGCTGGAAGGTTTTAACCAGGTAGTAACTGCCTTTCGTACTGTATCCGAGATCCTAATTTCAGAAATAAATTGAACATCTGACATGGCGTTCATTAAAATAGAAGCACACAATAAAACTTTCTTCCCACACAATAGTTCCCAAACATATATAGTCTTAAGCTCAAGATTTCACAGTAAATTGCAAGAAATTAATGCTGCATTGATTTTTGTGGCTCCAAAAGAGTATTAATTTGTTGACAGGCTTAATACTATTCTCTCTCCTTTTCAGTCTCCCTCTCCCAACCTTTGCAGTTTTATTCCTTCATCCTTCATTTTTACAGATTCCCCCTCAAATCCTTTGTAGCCTTCCTCTCTTCCCTCACACTCCTTATGGCCTTTCCCCCCTCTACAACTTCTTCCATCTCCTTGCATCCCAACTACTTTGCAAATTTCCATTACTGCTCATACACATTTCCACATTTTTCTACTATCACCAGCACCTTAAAGGCTTTTCTTCAACCAGATGCCAATGCCAGCTGCCTCTTCACTCCAACAAACTTGCAAATGACCATTACACCATAAGAAAAAGCAACAGGAATAGACTGCACGGCCTCTCAAACCCATTCTGCCATTCAACAGGATCATGGATGATCAACCATTTCACACATCACTTTCCTAATCTTTCACTGCAATCCTTCATTTCCCTACTCATCAAAAATTGATCTATCTCAACCTTAAATATATGCAAGGACTCAAAATCCTTGCTATGGGGAAAAAAACCCACCTCTCAGAGAAGAAATTCCACCTCATCTCGGTCTTAAATTGCCCCTCTTTATTTTGAGACTGTACCCTCATAGACTCTCCCATGAGGGGAAACACCCTCTCAGCACTTACCCTGTCATAAATGAGTAGATTCTCAGCCTGTTTATTCCTTGCTCATAATCCCTCCATATCAGGGATCATCCTAGTGAACCTTCTCTAAACTGTCTCCAATGAAATGATATCTTTCTTTAAATAATGGGAACAAAACTCCTAACAGTACTCCAGATGGGGTCTTACAAGCTGTAACTTGTAACAAGTTACTACCGCAGTTGAGTAGGACTTGCAGTAAGACTTCCCTACTTAGTCACATGACACCAGGTTATAGTCCAACCTATTTTTGTGTCATCATTTTGTGTCCTTCATCAAAACTATTTATATATATTGTAAATAGTTGTGGTTCCAGCAGCAATCCCTGTAGAACCCTCCCAATGCTCCCAAGCACCTCAGCTTTCCTTTAAAATTGAGCATTATAAGATGAATGTTGCTGACCAAAGAGATGTCAAATTTGTTCGCCAGATTGTGTTTCTTTCCTTAATAAGACAACCTGAACAGACTTTTCATGTGACTTATTAGAGAATAGAATTCTTCACCCACAGAGGTAACCCATAGTGAAGAACCAGAATATACAGAGGGAAAAGAGAAATGGCCTGATTCTAAGATGTAATTTCTATATCAGACAGTGGTCAGAACATATTTCAGCTTCAACAAATACATGGGTAAAAATTAGTTCATGAATCACACTATCAAGTTGATTTCCTAGGGCAGGCAAGTCACAGGCCAGAAACACAGTTTAATCAGGGTCTGTTAGCATAGATTAGTTAGGAAAGGTCATGTTTGGCAAATTTGATTGAATTTTTGAGAAGGTAACCAAGAACATGGATGAACAGTAATGCAGTTGATGTGGTCTACATGACCTGATGGCAGACTGGTAAAGAAAGCAAGAACTCCTGGAATCCAAAATTAATTGAGGGACAGGAAGCAGAGGTTGATGCTAAAGGGAGGTTTTGTGACTGAAAGTCTGCAGTGCTTAGTGCTGGCATCTTCATGTTTGTTGTGTACATTAAGGATTTGTATGTAAATACACAGGTTATAATCAAAAAGTTTGCAGATTACACAACAATTGGTAGGATGGTAAATAGTGAGGTGGATAGTCAGAAACTGCAGGAGGATATCAACAGATTTGTCAGACGGGAACAGCAATGACCAATAGAATGCAACCTGGAAAAGTACACGCTTCATGGAGAGCTAACAAAGCAAGGAATTTAACCGTAAAGGGATAGGACCCTGGAAATGACTGAAAAATCAAGAGGGACCTTACATATCCAAAGATGCCTAACTGTAGCAAGGCAGCTAAATAGGTGAGTTAGAAGACATTTGGAATACTTGCCTTTATTAAACCAAGGCATAATATACAAGACCAAAGAGATTACACTGGAACTGCATAAAGCATTGGTTAGGGCCCAACTGGAGTACTTGTGCAGTTATGCTCACCATATTATAGGACATTTGTAATTACACGAGAAAAGAGTGCAGAGATTTATCTGGATGCTGCTTGGGCAGGATGGTCTGAGCTATGAGGGAAGATTGGATAAACTGGGGTTTCCCCAGCAGCAGTGAAAGTTGTGAGGGTCTGGATGAGTTGTTGATGATGGGAAAAGACAGGGTGGACAGGAAGTCACTTTTCCTATTAGGTGTAGTCAATATTCAGGGAATGTAGATTTAAGGTAAGGGTAGAAGGTTAAGAGGGGAGTCAAGGAGAAATTTGTTCCACAGTTTGTCAGAAACTCTTCAAATATTTAGTCAGTATTTAGATATTCACTTGTGTGCTTTGGCTTCCATGGCTACAGGTCAAGAGCTCCAAAATAGGATTAGTGTAGTCAGATCTTTGACAATCAGTGCAGATATTGTAGGCTGAATAGCTTTCTTCTGTGCTGCAAACATTTCCGAGTCATGGTATACTCCTCTGAACTAGACGGGATGAGACACTGGCAACTAATGAGTGGGATTGTTCCATAAAGTGCATCTACACCCTCAAACTTTTCAAAGATTTGTTCATGGAATGGAATGTAGGCAACTGGTGTCAAAACCATCATTTACTCCCAATCTCTAGTTACCCTCAAAAAGCTTTCTTTCTAAATTACATTTAATATAGGTACACACACAATGCTGGCGGGGAGGGAGTTTCAGGATTTTTTTTGATGCAGTGATAGTGAAGGATCTGTGGTACAGTTCCCAGTCAAAATGCAGTGTTCTGATTCAACTGCTGATCTTTTCTGGGTGAAATAGGTTGGGGTTTTAGAATATGATCTTTGTCTTAGAAAATAGCTGCTTAGGATCTTACAAATGTTACTTAATCTGTCATGGTGCAGTAGTTGTGGAGGGAGTCAAGGCTGAAGAATAATTGATAAAACCATATCTGTAAAATAAAAATATTTTCATAATGAGTTGGCAATTTATTTTGTTCCCCAAGTCTACTGAATGGTGGCTCTTTCTCCCCCCACCACTGAGCCTGGGTTTTAGACATTTCTCTTTGGCTCACTGACAAAACAAGGCTAAATCATCGCTTAGTATTTGATTTGGACTGTGGAGAGCTTCTCTTGGACAAAATAGTGATGATGGTTAACTTTTGAGGGAGTCATAGAAATAACGTACAAATTTAGCAAAACATTACCTTTAAAGACTGTGTAAAATACCAAAAAAAATTCTAAACTAAGCAAGTCTTTTTTTGAAAAGATGAGATTCATTTGTTTATGGGTATTGATTTGCATTATCATTTAGAAGTTTGATCAATGCGCATTAATGGTAGTCAGCATTAAGTATTTTTCAGCTTATCTTCTTGGAAGCAATATACATTAAATTAGCATGCAAAGAAAACATAAATACAATTTGAACTTCAGTTGAAGCTTAAGAAATTGCACCCAATTTAGGCTTAAATCAACTTCAGAAATAAACTTAAAGAAAAATCTCCTGAATTCCCACTTACCAGATAACAATGACACATCTTGTCAATATGTAAGAATTACAGTTGTAAATCAATTTGTGTCAATTATAATACCTGGGAAATAAAGTTTTACTGGATGTGAGTTTGCTCGCTGAGCTGGAAGGTTAGTTTTCAGACGTTTCATCACCATTCTAGGTAACATCATCAGTGAGCCTCCAATGAAGCGCTGGTGTTATGTCCCGCTTTCTATTTATCTGTTTAGGTTTCCCTGGGTTGGTGATGTCATTTCCTGTTCTTTTTCTCAGGGGATGGTAGATTGGCTCCAAATCAATGTGTTTGTTGATGGAGTTCCGGTTGGAATGCCATGCTTCTAGGAATTCTCGTGCATGTCTCTGTTTGGCTTGTCCGAGGATGGATGTGTTGTCCCAATCAAAGTGGTGTCCTTCCTCACCTGTATGTAAGGATACTAGTGATAGTGGGTCATGTCGTTTTGTGGCTTCACTAGTATCCTTACATACAGGTGAGGAAGGACACCACTTTGATTGGGACAACACATCCATCCTCGGACAAGCCAAACAGAGACATGCACGAGAATTCCTAGAAGCATGGCATTCCAACCGGAACTCCATCAACAAACACATTGATTTGGAGCCAATCTACCATCCCCTGAGAAAAAGAACAGGAAATGACATCACCAACCCAGGGAAACCTAAACAGATAAATAGAAAGCGGGACATAACACCAGCGCTTCATTGGAGGCTCACTGATGATGTTACCTAGAATGGTGATGAAACGTCTGAAAACTAACCTTCCAGCTCAGCGAGCAAACTCACATCCAGAACCTCAACCTGAGCTACAAATCTTCTCAAAACTCAATAAAGTTTTACTTTTCACGAAACTAATCTGCAGACCAAATATTTTCTTTGCATAAATAAGAAAGAGATAGAATATCTCACTGAGTGTTCCTATGATTATTGTAACATGTTTATGGGCTATTTATTTTGTGATTTTGCAGAAAAAGGGAAAAATGAAAAATTACAGGAGTTAAAAAGCAACAACTGGATGAACATCCAATATAATATCACCTTCAAAGAAAATAAAGCTGACAAAACATGAAAAGCTGCAAGAACAGAATGTAGAGTCAGTTTTCAATAAAATGGGTAATTATCTCTTTTGTCCTCTTCAGAATGTTGAAGATTGCTATTCATCTGTAACTGCCTTTCATACAATTTAGTTGTAAACTGTATCAACTGATTTGCTGGCATGAAAAAGATTTATATGATAGATATAATAATTTAAGTACTGTCCTCTGTATATGAACTACATAACTACAGCAAGCTTTCTTCAGAGATACATAGATTGCAAATCTTTACAGACCACCACATAAGGACCTTAGAATCATAAATAACCACACAAAAGCAAGTTTTTTTAAAAAGACTAAGTAGCTCTTCACACATGAACAATGAACCACAAATACAGAACTGCTTTGATACATTACTTATACTATTTATTCATGAGGTGAAGAAATTCATAAATAGAAATATTTATTTCTATTGCAGAGACAAACAGTTCAGACCTTTGTTCTTGATATTTATTCTAATAACCAATATCTTCAACAGTTCCACTGCAACAGACGTTTGAAAATAAGGTGTCAGCAGCACAGCTGAATCTCGGCTTTTGTCTACAACGTTAGTCTCCAATCTTTGTCAGTCAGCACTCATTTGTCTGTAAAACAGACTATACATCCAAAAAAAAACAACCCAACACTGTCCTCAGAAGATTAAGACGAAACAGAAGCCCAATGAATAATTTAGAATTATGAACAAAGAACCATTTTATCAAGCAAACATTTTTGCATAAGTTGCCTTTTCTTTCTCTTTATGTTCTTTTTTCTTTTGCTTCACTCGGAGTATTTCATTGCTTACAGCTGCAAGAATATAAAAGAGAGGCAAGGTTAATGCTTGTGAGTAAGTAGGTTGCCAAGTTATTTTTTTAAAACTATTCTTGTTGAAGTGGAAACAATCTTATCATGAATTTACAAATTACCTTTATCTTCAGGTGTAATTTCCTGAGCTTTCTTAAGATCATCCTGTTTAAAACAAAATGTTAAAATTATATAATATGTTATACAAGTAGGTTTCACCTGTACAACTTTTTCATGGATTTCAGTTCCTCGTCACCCTCTTGTTAATTTGATGTTAGAGAATATTAAAACAGCAGTAAATCTAATCATAAGAAATTGTGACACAACAGTACCACAGCCTGATCATAATCCTTCTTTGCTTGCCAAGCCTGAGCCCTTCTGTAAAGTGCCTTTGTGTTTGACTGATTTATTTCAAGAGCCTGTTAAAGGAATAGAAGTTATGTTAGATCTGACATCTGGCCCCAACAACACTTTCTAAATATCTTGCTTTGTAACAGTGGTAAATAAAGGGCAGGAAAATATACTTTTTCTTTATGTGTGGAAAAACTAAAGTCAGTCAGTATCTATAGAGAGAAACAGTTAACATATCAGGTCGATAACCTTTCGTCAGACAACCATTGCCCCTGAATAAAGAACAGAACCACCACTGTCTCAACCTATTATTTTCCTTCCTATTATGTCAAGCTTTTTAATTTCAGCAATTCAAACTCCACTTTTTTATTTACAAAAATAAAAATATTCATACTTGTTACTGTAAGTTTGCAACCTCATCAGCAAAATTGAATGTAGTTCATTTCAAATCTATGTAGCTTTGATGAAAGCTTTCCACAGATTCTGTACGTTTCCAGTCCTTCAGGATTTTTTATTTGAAACAGTTTTGCATGTTAAGTCAAAAAAGCTCTATTACTGACATATGGCCAAATCCAACTTCAAACAAGAATCATAATATAATTTAAAACAAAAAAAGAATCTGAACCATGTGGTTATATGTCCAAAACTGTTACAAAAATTCAAAACAAATTAAATAAAATTAAATCAATTTTTTTCATTAAACATTCTGACACTACTGACAAAAATAATAGTGTTCCACAGATCTAAAGTGTAAACTTTGCTGATATGTTGTGCCTCGTAAAATACAAAATTCTTCCAACTACACTCGACTAATGTACTTTCCATCGTATGTATTAAAACAAATTGTTTTTCCTGAAAACAATCCTATTTATAATGACGATTCCATCTTTGTTTCAATCACTGTCAAATATCCAATTCTTTACCAATGATGTCAGTACATAATATTAAGATAATGCACTTATCATTTTTGCAATTTGCAATTTTAATTAACTATTGGATACCAACCTCATCACAGCTTTCAATGGCAGCATCCCAGTCAGAAGTTTCAGCTTGCATGCAGCAATGTTCAGATTACAGCTTAATAAAATAGATTCCTGATTTTTAATTGAGTCCTTCTCCATTGATTCTTCATCAATTTCATCTCTTAGAGTGGCTGCATATCTTAAAAGGGAATATTTTAAAAATTTAAAACCTTAGCTTTGCAGGATCTAAGCAGAAATTCAAGATGAGTTTCAGCAGGAAGATGGCAGCATTACCAAAACCAAACAAAGACACTGGCAAATTCAATTTTCTCAAACACCTCTGGAGCTGTCAGCATTTGAAACAACATAATATAAAAGCAAAGTACTCTGGATGCTAGAAATCTAAGTAAAATCAAAGGCTGAGTTCTTGCAACATTTGCGAATAGAGAGAAATATTTCAAATTCAACATGACTCTTCTTTGTGAAAGGCAGGATGTGCAAAGGTGAGGGTCAGTGCAAACGGAGAGGCTGAAACAGTCGGGGGAGACGAGGCAGGAGGGGGGGGACGGAAGACAGGAGGGGGGGGACGGAAGACAGGAGGGGGGGGACGGAAGACAGGAGGGGGGGGACGGAAGACAGGAGGGGGGGGGACGGAAGACAGGAGGGGGGGGGACGGAAGACAGGAGGGGGGGGGACGGAAGACAGGAGGGGGGGGACGGAAGACAGGAGGGGGGGGACGGAAGACAGGAGGGGGGGGACGGAAGACAGGAGGGGGGGGGACGGAAGACAGGAGGGGGGGGGACGGAAGACAGGAGGGGGGGGGACGGAAGACAGGAGGGGGGGGGACGGAAGACAGGAGGGGGGGGACGGAAGACAGGAGGGGGGGGACGGAAGACAGGAGGGGGGGGGACGGAAGACAGGAGGGGGGGGACGGAAGACAGGAGGGGGGGGGGACGGAAGACAGGAGGGGGGGGGGACGGAAGACAGGAGGGGGGGGGACGGAAGACAGGAGGGGGGGGACGGAAGACAGGAGGGGGGGGAGGCGGGGTGAGAGAGGAGGGGGGGGGGGAAGAGGGACAGGAAAATGGTGGGGGGGGTGGTTGGGAGTGAGGAGGAAGACAAAGATTTGGCATCCAGACAAAATACTGCCTTTTAAATGCTAGAACTACACTATGTATTAAGTAGTTTACTTGCTTGTTCGAAGAATAAGCTAGTTTTGTTACTCAAGTAATAGATTTGAAACATAATAGCCCAAGTCGTCTGATATAAGGTTCCTTTTTATTCTTTCTACTAGCCAGGGTGGCAGGCGAGTGAAGGATAGACTGGTCAGGGGTGACGGTGGGTAGTGGAAAGGGGTCGGTGAGAAGTGGGGAGTTGGGTGAGGATAATCAGGTCAGAGGGATGGTCAGGAGTCCATAAGTATAGTTACCTAGGGGGTTAGTACTGGGTTTATTCAAATTAAGTCAGAGCCCTCCAAAGTCTGGAGCCCTTAGCGGTCCCTCATAATAATGCAGACTTCTAGCGTAGAAGGACAATTTTAACTAGTGTATTTTAACTTGGGGATGGCAGTGCAGGTACAGAAATGTTCCTCCTGCATGATGAAGGAGGTGAGGGATGCCATTAGTGTCCCATCCAAATACATCTGCAGGAAGTGCACCCAACTCTTGCTCCTCCAAGACCACGTTGGGGAACTGGAGCGGGAGCTGGATGAACTTCGGATCATTCGGGAGGCAGAGTCAGTGATAGACAAGAGTTACAGGGAAGTAGTTACTCCAAAGCATGAAGAAAGCGGGGTAACTGTTAGAAGGGGGGAAAAAGCAGTCAGTGCAGGGATCCCCTGTGGTCGTTCCCCTGGGAAACAAGTATACCATTTTGGATATTGATGGGGGTGGGGGGGAACGACTTATCAGGGGCATGCACTGGGGCGCAGGTCTCTGGCACAGAGTCTATCCCTCTTGCGCAGAAGGTAAGGGGGGGGATAGGAAGAGAGTGTTAGTCATTGGGGACTCAAATAGTTAGAGGGGCTGATAGAAGGTTTGTCGGGAACGAAACAGACTCACGGTTGGTGTGTTGCCTCCCAGGTGCCAGGGTCCGTGATGTCTCAGATCGTGTCTTTGGGGTCCTGAAGGGAGAGGGTGACCAGCCCCAAGTTGTGGTCCACATAAGCACCAACGACATACGTAGAAAGAGGGACAGGGATGTCAGGCAGGATTTCAGGGAGCTAGGGTGGAAGCTGAGAACTAGAACAAACAGTGGTTATCTCTGGTTTGTTACCCGTGCCATGTGATAGTGAGGCAAAGAACAGGGAGAGATTTCAGCTGAACACGTGGCTGCAGGGACAGTGCAGGAGGGAGGGCTTCAGGTACATGGACAATTGGGGCTCATTCTGGGGAAGGTGGGGCCTCTACAAACAGGATGGTCTCCACTTGAACCAAAGGGGCACTAATATCCTGGGTGGGAAATTTGCTAGTGCTATTCGAGTGGATTTAAACTAGCTCAGAAGGGGGATGGGAAACTGAGGTGTAGTTCTAGTACACAGGAGGATGAGCATAGGGAGGACATGGACAGGACTTCACTCCCACAGGAGTGTGCTGGCAGACAGCAGGCTGGATTGAAGTGTGTCTACTTCAACGCCAGAAGTATCCAGAATAAGGTAGGTGATCTTGCAGCATGGATAGGTACCTGGGACTTCGATGTTGTAGCCATTTCGGAGACATGGATAGAGTAGGGTCAGGAACGGATGTTGCAGGTTCCGGGATTTAGATCTTTCATTAAGATCAGGGAAGGTGGTAAGAGGGGGGGGGGGGGGGGGGGGGGGGTGTGTGGCTTTGTTAATCAAGGACAGTATAATGGTGGCTGAAAGAACTGTTGATGAGGACTTGTCTACTGAGGTGGTATGGGCGGAGGTCAGAAACAGGAGAGGAGAGGTAACAGTGTGAGAACTTTTTTATAGGCCTCCGCAAAGTTCCAGGGATGTGGAGGAGAGGATTGGCAAAACTATTCTGGGTAGGAGTGAAAGGAACAGGGTGGTCATTATGGGAGACTTTAACTTCCCTAACATTGACTGGAAATGCTATAACTCTAGTACGTCGGATGGGTCAGTTTTTGTCCATTGTGTGCAGGACAGTTTCCTGACACAGTATGTCGAAGGGCCGACAAGGGCCGGGGGTGGGGTAGGGGGGGCAGTCACACTGGGTCTGGTACTTGGTAATGAACTAAACCGGGTGTTTGACTTAGTGGTAGGTGAGCACTTTGGAGAGAGTGACCATAATTTGGTTATGTTTAGTTTAGTGATGGAAAGGGATAGGAACATGCCACAGGGCAAGAGTTATAGATGGGGGAAGGGCAGTTATAATGCAATTAGGCAAGACTTAGGAGGCATAGAATGGGTTAGCAAAATGCAGGGGATGGGGACAATCGAAACTTGGAGCTAGTTTAAAGAACAGATATTGCATGTCCTTGATAGGTATCTCCCTGTCAGGCAGGGAGGAAATGATAAGATAAGGGAACTATGGTTTACTAAAGAAGTTGTATCTCTTGCTAAGCGGAAGAGGGAGGCTTATGTGACGATGAGACGAGATGATTCAGATGAGGCGATGGAGAGTTACAGAGTAGCTAGGAAGGATTTAAAGAGAGAGTTAAGAAGAGCAAGGAGGGGACGTGAGCAGACATTAGCAGGTAGAATAAAGGAGAACCCTAAAGCTTTCTATTGGTATGTGAGGAATAAGAGGATGACTAGAATAGGAACACAGCCAGTCAAAGGCAGAAGTAGGAAGTTGTGTGTAGACCCTGTGGAGATCGGAGAGGTGTTAAATGAATATTTCTCATTGGTTTTCACTGAGGAACAGGAGTATTTTATAGAGGAGACGACTGAGTTATGGGCTACTAGAATTGAAAGGATTAAGGTTAGTAAGGAGGAGGTGTTATCAATTCTAGAGGGTGTGAAGGTAGATAAATCCCCTGGACTGAATGGGATTTTTCTGAGGATTCTCTGGGAAGCTAGGAAGGAGGTGACAGAGCATTTGGCCTTGATCTTTGAATCCTCACTGTCTACAGGTTTAGTACCAGAGGACTTGAGGATTGCAAATGTTGTGCCCTTGTTCAAGAAGGGCAGTAGGGATGACCCAGGTAATTATAGACCTGTGAGCCTTACGTCTGTTGTAGGAAAAGTTTTGGAAAGGATCATACAAGATAGGATTTACAATCATCTAGCAAGCAACAATTTGATTAGAGATAGTCAGCATGGATTCATCAGGCACAGGTCGTGTCTCACAAACCTCTGAGTTTTTTGAGAAGGTGACTAAGCATGTGGATGAGGGAAGGGCAGTTGACGTGGTGTACATGGACTTCAGTAAAGCCTTTGATAAGGTTCCATATGGTAGGCTACTGGAGAAAATACAGAGGCATGGGATTGAGGGAGATTTATCAGTTTGATTAGAAACTAGCTTTCTGTAAGAAGGCAACAAGTGGCGGTTGATGGAAAATATTCATCCTGGAGTTAGGTCACTAGTAGTGTTCCTCAAGGATCTGTTTTGGGACCACTGCTGTTTGTCATTTTTATAAATGACTTGGATGCAGGCATAGGTGGATGGATTAGTAAGTTTGCAGATGACACTAAAGTCAGTGGAGTGGTGGACAGTGTGGGAGAATGTTACAGGTTGCAGGGAGACTTGGATAAACTGCAGAATTGGGCTGAAAGGTGGCAAATGGAGTTCAATGTGGATAAATGTGAGGTGATTCACTTTGGGAAGAATAACAGGAAGGCAGAATACTGGGTCAATGGAAAGATTCTTGGTAGTGTGGATGTGCAGAGGGATCTTGGTGTCCATGTACAAGATCCCTTAAAGTTGCCACCCAGGTTGATAGTGCTGTTAAGAAGGCTTACGGTGTGTTAGGTTTTATTGGTCGAGGGATTGAGTTCCAGAGCCGTGATGTCATACTGCAACTGTACAAAACACTAGTGCGGCCTCATTTGGAATATTGCGTGCGGTTCTGGTTGCCCCATTACAGGAAGGATGTGGAAGCATTGGAGAAGGTGCAGTGGAGATTTACCAGGATGTTGCCTGGTCTGGAGTGCATGCCCTATGAAGAAAGGCTGAGGGACTTGGGTCTGTTCTCACTGGAGAGAAGGAGGCTATGGAGAGAAGGAGGCTAAGAGGGGATTTAATAGAGACATCCAAGATGATCAGAGGATTAGATAGGGTGGACAGCGAGTGTCTTTTTCCGAGGTTGATGACTTCAGCTTGTACAAGAGGGCATAGCTACAAATTGAGGGATGATAGATTTAAGACAGATGTCAGAGGTAGGTTCTTTACTCAGAGTGGTAAGGGCAAGGAACGCCCTGCCTGCCAATGTAGTTAACTCAGCCACAGTAGGGGCATTTAAACAGTCTTTGGATAAGCATATGGATGATGATGGGACAGTGCAGGGGGAGGGGCTTAAATTAGTTCACAGGTTGGCGAGGGTCGAAGGGCCTGTTCTGTGCTGTATTGTTCTATGTTCTATGTATGAGCACTGCCGCCTGCCATTTGATCTCCGAGACATGAACTATACTTTTAGTAAATATGCTGCCATTCTACCATTACTTGTCAAAGTCCTGTAACAGTGGGCAGAGTGGCCGCCTTCTGCACAGTAATAATTGTGATTTTGTGAACTGTTTACACAGTAAGTCTACATTTAGATTGTCTCCCATGTTATTAAAGTTAGGTATGGAATGGGATGCTACCAATAGAAAAAATGATGCAATGTTAGGTGGGGTGAAATGTGCAGGATCCGTTTAACTTTGATGGTGGGATCATTTTCCACAGAGGAGAAAAAACTGTAGAAACTCCCTACTCAAACATTGTGACATACCTTCACCACATGAATAGCAGTGGCTCAGGAAGGCAGTATATCAACACTTTTTCACAGGCAGTGATGGGCATAAAAGTTGTGATCTTGGCAGGTGAGATTCTAATATCCCATTAATAAATATATGCTGGTTCTAAATCAGGATGATTAGATTGCAAAGTAAAAGGATTGAGAAAAGTGAATCACAGTGGATGAATCCAATCTCAAATCAAGCACAAGAGAAAAAGTTTGTATACACAGAGAAAAAGACAGATGTAAAAACCTCAAAACGTAAAATTTGACATTTTTAAAATCTGCAAATATTTAAAGCCTGAAAAAATGAAGGACTTTAAAAAGAGGAGCAATCTACTGTTTTAGAATTAAATGCTAAACCACTGTAGCTACCTTAAAGCCTTGGCGTACTTCTTGTCTGCCATTGTCCAGTTTTGGGATTTAAAGAAGTTATTCCCTAGGTTCTTTAAGTCTTCGGCAATCCGTACAATTTTATCAACCTGTTCAAGTGAAATTTTTAAAAAATCTTTATCAGTTGATGAAAATATGTTCAGTGCATACATAAAAAGGAAAGGCTTATTTCTAATATCAAATTATTGGTTTACTTATTTTCCACTTTCCTTGTCCTGTATCAATTTGAAACAGCTAGTTAATTTCTGACAAAAATGTTAAGGCAATCCTGTGAAAAAAACACCTGGCAACCTTGCCAATAAAACCCTTCGAAAGAGAGTGGGTTTCTACAGTTTTTCTCTCTTTAGAAAATCATCGCACCACCCAAGTCAACTTAGTTCCAGCCCACTGGTGTACTGTATTATAGAATAATATGTACTATGGTGAAAAATTTGATGGAGCAGGGCTACTGATGGTATTAAATGAACTATTACACATTAGTTGCCATCTTGTTAGATACTCTATCATTCACTACAGCACGCTGGTCTGGGTACCGATCAAACAATGTATCTGTTTGAAACACATTGAGTTCTGAGAAATTTGGTGAGCCATGCACTCTAAACAAAATAAATGTTGAATTAGGTTGGGAAAAGTTCAACTGAATTAATGCTAGAGAGAAAAAAAATCTTGAAGAATAATGCAAAAAATGAACGGACACCACACATGTGGGGTGGCACAGTGGTTAGCACTGCAGACTCACAGCACCAAGGACTCGGGTTTGATTCCAGCTTCGGGCAACTGTCTGTGTGGAGTTTGCACATTCTCCCCGTGTCTGCATGGGTTTTCTCCAGGTGCTCCGGTTTCCTCCCACAGTCCAAAGATGTGCAGGCTAGGTGGATTGGCCATGCTAAATTGCCTGTAGTGTTCAGGGGTGTGGGTTATAGGGGGATGGGTCTAGGTAGGATGCTCCAAGGGTGGTGTGAACTTGTTGGGCCGAAGGGCCTGTTTCCACACTGTAGGGAATCTAAATCTAATCTAAAAAAACACAAAAGCACAGCTCCAGTTATTGGTGAATTGGGAAACTAATACAGCTATATGAGCATTTGAGAAATTTAAGCAGAGGTGCAGATTGATATTCAGCGGCTTTCTAAAGGCTACCACTAAAAGGGAAAGAGTCAGCTATATCACTTAATGGAGAGGTGAAAGAGAAGAAAGGATGTCAGCAAACAGTACTTAAATTTGTAATAAATTTGGCACATCTCCAACCAAGGTCGCACCATCAGATTAACCAATATGGACTTCAAAGTCTAACGCAGGAATCAGGTGAGCCTGAATTTCTTGATCTCATTCAGAAATTAAAACTGATAAGTATAAATTCAAAGAAACAAATCAGTTCATTTGGGGCTCTGTACACACCGATGTACAAACAGCTCCAACAGGAAAGTACAGAATACATGGAGAACTAGCCATCTGGAAACAGAATTAGATTGAAGGTAGAGGATTTCTTTTTTGACTGGAGACCTACGACCAGAGGGATGCCACAAGGATCAGTACTGGGTCCAATGCTTTTCGTCATTTATATAAGTGACTTGGATGTGAACATAGGAAGTAGAATAGTAGTAAGTTTGCAGATGACCAAAATTAGAGGTGTACTGCACAGCGAAGAAGGTTACCTTAGAGTAAACGGAATCTTGATCAGATGGGCCACTGGGCCAAGGAGTGGCAGATGGAATTTAATTTAGATAAATATGAGGTGCTACATTTTGGAAAGACAAATCAGAGCAGAACTTATACACTTAATAGTAAGGACCTGGGGAGTTTTGCTGCACAACAGACTTTGGAGTGCAAGTTCATAGTTCCTTGAAAGTAGAATCCCAGGTAGACAAGATAGTGAAGAAGACATTTGGTATGCTTGCCTTTATTGATCAATGCATTGAGGATAGGAGTTAGGAAGTCATACTACAGCTGTATAGGATATTGTTAGGCCACTTTTGGAGTACTGTGTGCATATCTGTTACCCTACTGCAGGAAGGACGTTAAACTTGAAAGGGTTCAGAAAAGATTTACAAGGATGTTGCCAGGTTTGTAGGGCTAGAGCTATGCAAAGAGGCCAAATAGGCCAGGGCTATTTTCCCCAGAGCGTCGAAGGCTGACAGGTAAAATTAGAAGTTTGTAAAATCATGAAGGGCACGGATGGGGTGAATAGTCAAGGTCTTTTGCCCAGGGTAAGGGAGTCCGAAGCTATACGGCTGAGGTTTAAGGTGAGTGGGGAAAAGATTTAAAAAGGGAACTAAGCGGCAACCTTTTCACGCAGAGGGTGATGTGTGCATGGAATAAGTTGCCAGAGGAAATGGTAGAGGTTGGAACAATTACATTTAAAAAGGCATCTGGGTGGGCATATGAATGGGAAGGGTTTAAAAGGGATATGGGCCAAATGCTGACAAATGAGACTAGATTCATCTAGGACATCTTGTTGACATGGGCGAGTTGGGCCAAAGGCTCTACATCTCTATGACTATGACAAGCTCATAGTATCACACACTGTAGGCACTTCCAGAACATATGAAGCCTCAAACAGGTACCCAAAAATCCAGACTTCAGTTAAATCAAAGGAAAGGAAGCAGATTGTCACAGTGAAATAACAATGCAAATAATTCATAATAAACAGCTCAGGAAGATGTACAAAAGTTGTGTATAATCACGAGTTCACAGACATAAAGAAACACTTGCATAAAAAGTGGAGATCTGAAATAAAAATAGTAGTAGCTTGTGAAACTCAGTATCTGTGGGGAGAAAGCCATGTTAATGTTTCAAGCCTGGTGACTTCTTCAGAACTGATACCAGCTAGGAAGATTTTCAGTATTTATGCTGAAGATGAGGGCGAGAGGATGTGGGGGCAAGAGGTTAGCAAATCGAGCCTATTTGTACTTGCTGTTCACAGCATGGTCTCCTCTACATTGGGGAGATGAAAACGCAGGCGGGGTGACCACTTTGCTGAATAACCAAGTTTTGTCCATAAAATTGACCCCAAGTTTCCAGTGCTCCAGTGAGCCTTAGCACAAGGTTGAAGAACAGCATCTCATTTTCCAATTGGGTATTTTACAGCCGCTAGATCGCAAGATCAAATTCAGTAACTTTAGAGCTGGATTCCATTTTTCTATGCTTTTTACCCACCCCCGCACCTGGTCCTGTCAACAACATAGATTTCTTTCAGCGCAGCCAACCCATTCTCTCCTAATAACAGAAAAGAAGCAGAATAAGTTATGACCTCCTATCTATTATCCCCACATCTGCCTATCCCTTTCATATCTCTCTCAGATCTGTCTCCACCTATCCATTCATCTCTCTTCATAATTCCAAACTTGTCTTGAACATAAATGCTTTCTCCAACTGTTATCAGTTCTGATGAAGAGTACATTAAGTCTGCTTTCTCCTCATAGATGCTGCCAGACCTGCTGAAATTCACCAGTAAGTTGTGTTTCTTTCAGAAAAGTTTGCATGTGGATTAAATGCAGAACTTGTGGAAAGCTCCATCACTGGGAAAATGACAATGAATTTTGGAAATAGAATAGACGTAGGACCACGGAGCTGCATGAAATGTAAACGATCCCAGAGAAAATATGTTCACACAACCATTCAGATTAGGAAGATAAGATCACAACCGACAACCATAAATCTAAAGCATATATATATCTATATCAGGGAAGAGAGTAACATCATTCTGGCTAAGACCATACCAGAAGTTTTTCCTGAGAACTGGAAATAAAGTGCTTTGAAACCAGGCACTATTGTGGAACTAAAATGAGAAAGTTATAAGCAATCCATATCAGAGAAATATACAAAAGGAAACAATGTTAACAGCATGTTCTAGGTTACTGGAATAGATTGCAACTGATCAACCTAGGAAAGCAGGACAAAGTGCTACAGCTGATTTCAGTAAACCATGATTTGAAGGAGGTGAGGGTAAAACACTCACCAGTTAGAAGAATGCAATTTCCAGTCCAAATGTATCTAGTGTTTTGTTGGACAGCTGCATGGGATGAACATTTTGAGTATCACCACCCCACTGATTTGAAGAAGAGACCAGGGATTCACATTCAGCTCAAAGTACCAATAGAGTCAAAAGAAAACCTTAAAAAAAAAAGTGCTTCAAGAAATGTAAGAGAAGAAAGTGACGGATGAGCCACAGCTCACAGACTGGTGAAATTCCATTGTTGCGAAAGATAAAAAGCAAGAATCAAAAGATAAACTAATAGATTTGTCTTAATCCCAAAGATCTTAAATAAGAAAGGGGAATCACTGACCCTCTTTAAAACTGGAACAGATCACACTAGCATTGGCTGAGGCAAAGGTTTTCAGCAAATCTGATGCTATAAACAGACACTAGAATGTGAAACTTGATGAGGAATGTTCACTGGTAGCACCATTCAACACATCCTTTGGAAGATCCAAACTCCTCATTTCTTCATCTGGTTTTGGGTTCAAAATGAGTCAGAAATAGATGAGGCTTACCAATATAAAAGAAAGGAGCAAGGAAAAGACCAAGAAACTACAGGCCAGTCAGTCTAACTTTGGTTGTGGGGATATGATCGAGAACAATTCTGAGGGATTGAATGAATAAGCATTTGGAGAGGCAGGAGCTAATCAAGAACAGTCACTACAGTTTTGTCAAGAGGAAGTCATGTCTGTCCAACTTGAATCTTTCAAAGTGGTCACTTGGTGTGTAGACGAAGGCAATGGTTTTGATATAACCTACTTGGACTTCAGGAAAGCTGATGAAAGTCCCACACGTGAGACTTACAGCAAAGGTAAAGGCACATGGGATTCAAGGAAATTTGGTAAACTGCATTCACAATTGCTGATTGGCAGGAAGCATAAGTGATGGCTGAGTCATAGTGCCATACAGCACAGAAACAGACCCTTCAGTCCAACTAGGCTGCACTGACCAGGTTCGCAAGCTAAACTAGTCCTACTTGCCTGTGTCTGGCCTATATCCATCCAAGCCTATCCTATTCATGTACTTATTCAAATGTCTATTAAATATTGTAACTGCACCTGCATCTACTACTTCCTCTGGCAACTCAATCCAGACACAAAACACACTATGTAAAAAAGTTGCCCCTCATGTCCTTTATAAAATTTTCTCCACTCATTTCCAAATGAAAGTCTGTGAGGTGGGATTCCACAGGGGTCAGTGCTAAGGCCTTTGCTGTTTGTGGTTGATGTAAATGATTTAGAATTGAAGATAGGAGGGTTGACAGCAAGTTTGCAAATGATCCAAAATTGGTTGGGTGCCAAGGAGGGCACAGACGGACCAATCAGATAGACTGACCAGTGGATAAATGTTAGATAATGCACTTGGACAGGACAAACAAATATGATGAATGGTGAGACCCTGGGAAGCACAGAGGATCCAGGCAGACCTTGATATTCATGTATACCAATCCCTTAAGATATCAGAGCAGGTGGATAAAGTGGTTAAGAAGGCTAAAAAGTGGTTAAGAAAAACTACAGCACACAGGTTTAAGGTGAGAGAGGAAAGATTTAAAAAGGAACCTAAGCAGCAACTTTTTCACAGAGGGTGCTGCGTGTGTGAAACAAGCTGCCAGAGCAAGTGATGGAGGCTAGTACGATTACATTTTAAAAGCATCTGGATGGGTACATGAATAGGAAGGCTTTAAAGGGGTATGTGCCAAATGCCAGCAAATGGGACTAGATTAATTTGGGAAAGCTGGTTGGCATGGATGAGTTGGACTGAAGAGTCCGCTTCCATGTTGTATGGCTCAATTACTCTTTATTAACGCATACTCTGTCCATGCCAACACACTACCTCCAACATCACAGACTCTTATGGCTTAACCTTTTATAAGTTAACTTGCTGAATGCCTTCTAGAAGTTCAAATACAACAAAGCTACTGGCTCCCCTCCATCCACTCTGGTTAAGACTTCCCAAAGAGGAAACTATCCCCATTGCACTCAATGAATTTGTTGTCATAGCTACACTTTCCACCTTGATTCGGTCAATCAACAAGATTAAAGTCACTGATAATTATTGCTCTATTCTTTCTCCATGCTCCTGTTATTTGTTGATTTATACCCTTTTCTACAGTGTGGCTACTGTTTGGGATTCTGCCACTCCAAGCAGTATCTGCTTTCCCTTGCTGTTATTCACCTCCATCCAAATGGACTCAATATCAGAGACTAGATGGTCTCTCACAAATATCTTCATTTCATCTCTTATTAACAGTACTACCCCACCATCTGTTCCATCTTGTCTTTCCAAAAGGTCAAACATCCCTGAATATTGGGTTCCTAGTTTTGATCTCCTTATAACCATGTCTCTGTAATGGCTATGAGATCAAATCATTTACCTTAATTTGCACTGTCAATTCATCTACTTCATTCTAAATGCTTCGTTTTGCCATTTTTAATCATCCTAACTTTTCTCTGTACGGTGGCCCTATTTGCCTCTTGCCCTTGATTACCCTGCTCTTTCTGCATTATACTATTGTTTCTTCTATTACCATCCTTGTGTTTATTAGATGTGGCATAGAGTTTAACAGCAGGTAAGTTATCCTGAAAATGTATAAAGCATTGGTTAGGACACAGCTAGAGTACTGTGTGCAGTTCTGGAATCCATATTATAAGAAGGATGTGATAGAACTGGAGAGGTTGTAATGGAGATGTACCAGGATGTTGCCTGGGGTGGAAAGTTTCTGTCATTAAGAGAAATTGGACCGACTAGGTTTGTCTTCTTTAGAGCACACGACATTGAGAGGTGACATGATTGAGATGTATAGTATTGAGGGGCATAAATAGAGGAGACAGGAAGAGACATTTCCCCTTGATGAAGGGATCGACATCCAGGGGGGCATGGATTTAGGATATGGGGCAGTATATTTAGAGAGATGGTAAAAGGAAACCTTTTTACTCAGAGGGTGGTGAGAATCTGGAACTCGCTGCCTGTAAAGGGTGGTAGAGGCAGAAGCCACCATTAGTATTTAGATGTGCACTTTCAATACCAAGGCATACAAGGCTAAGCAATAATTGCTGGAAAATCAGATTATAATAGTTAGATGGTTCATTTTAACTGGTGTGGACACAATCGGCCGAAGGGCCTTTCTCTATGCTCTAGATTTTTATGACCCTTCATGACTCTGTACAGAGAATACAAAGAAGCTCTTGGTATTGTTGATGATATTCAGCTCTACAGCGTAGGTGCAGCCATGAAGGGAATGAAGAAAGCTGGAATCAAATTAAAGGTAGACAACTACATTGCAAAGGTGGCAAAATGCCAGTTCTCTGGAATGCTTTATTGCATCTGGCAGAACCGAGGGAGTCCTGAAAGAGTTATGCTTTAACTCAGAGATGCAAGCTTCAAGGAATTCAAAAGAGCTCAGAAGTTTACTTATTTTGATCCAGTACATGTGAAGTATGAAAGAACCCATGTCAGATCAACAAACTCCAAGAACTAAAGAGATAGGATCCTGAGCACCAGTGATCAAAGCTGCATGACAGGAGTTTCAGCAAACTCAAAGCAAGGAGACAAGTCTGTCAAACAATCGAAAGAAACCTATCAACTTACAAGCACAGATTCTACCACAGAAACAGACTAGGAGTGACCAGGTACAACAGAGAAAACTCTACAGAGTTGACATCTAAAGCTCCAAGTTCGGTAGAGTCCTGACATACCAACACAGAAAGGCAGCTTTGGATGATTGCGCAGCTATTAAGAAGTTCCATGCATATCTCAAAAGGGAGAAAGTTCATAGTAGAGAATGATCATGCTCTGCTGGAAAAAAATCCACCAGAAACATCTGTCAAGCACCAGCAAAACAGCAGAAAGTAGTCGAGGTTTCAGCAATATGAAATAGTAAATAAATGGTATTAGTAGGGCTGACTCTCATTGGTAATCACATGAGAAACAGGAGCCAAAAAGAGCAAACTGCAAAGATTCCTCATTTAGTAAATGTAACTTCAGCAAAATGGAGTCAAATAAGAGATGAGACCTTCAAAGAGGAGTTACAAATGCTCTTTGTGAGATTCAAGATGGTTGAATAAAGGTGAGCCAACACAGCTAGCAATACAACTATATCAGTAAATGAGCGGTGATATTTCACAACATGATTGTGTTCTGCTTGCCATAACTAGATTCAAATGTAACCAAAATGATGCGAAGGAAACTCATTCCAAATCAGCCATGCATTGGAAAAGCATCAATGGAGACATCAAAAGATGGTTTCTACATACAGTTTATATTGTGTACAGAAATACATGGCAAGGAGGAGTAATAGGATACAAAGGTACCATGCAGACAATGGCATATTGTAGAAGCTGATTTAGTCTCAAAATCAAGAATGACCTAAAATGGTAAGAATCTCATTGTGGTAGATTTTTACTCTAAGTTCCCTCTTATCAGAAAGGAGAAAGATTTAACAGATAAAACAGTCACCTTGGCAACATTCTTCTGTTCAGCAAGGAATTGTTCAAACAGCTATATATGTGATAATGGAACCCAGTTCATTTTCACAGCATTAAAGGAATTTGCTAAACACTATGGGTTCAACGTATCATCTTATCACCATTTTACTCAAGATATGAAATTATCTGCAGAACTACTCAATAGCACAATGCCTAAGATAAATCTGACAAGCAAGATACATACTCCAACTGAACAGGAGGCAAAATTACAACAATGCCGGATGCACAGATAGAAAGATGACAACTAAAACAATCATCATTGCCCAAATTGTTGACAGGGCAAATCGTGCCTGTACAGAATCATATCTTTAAAACCTGAAACCCAGCAAAGGGTTTATAGGTTATAGGTGAAAATGATACTCCATCATTGAGGTTAAAACTGGTAAGCAAAATGAGAAAGAAAGAAGTTCAAGTACAGTCTACACTTGAACTGAAAAAACTAGATAAAAGGTATCAGCAACACAAGGAGTATCACGACTTAATGAGGCAACACCAATGGCATCACAAACATGTGGCGCAGTAATAACACTGCCAGGAAGTGACAACATCAGCAACATCAAACACAACACACACGTACTGTGTGCCAATGCATCACAAAAAGTGACAAATACATCATTTGGCAGTCTAGCCATGGGATATGCAGGGTTACAGAGATAGTGTAAGGGGGGGGTCTGGCTGTGATGCTCTTTGGATGGTCAGTGTGGGCTCGTTGGACCGAATGGCCTACTTCCACATGGTCGGGATTCTATGATTCTACAAAACTCTAATTTTTTGAGAAACTATATGATCATTGGTAAAAACAAGATGGTATCCAGGATGCCACATCACTCACTAATTTAGTGCAGTCTGGATTTTCGAGCTGATAAGATATCAGTCTGCAGCACATGGTGTGATCTGAGAACTACATTTCATGAAGCCTCCTGCCTGAGAGTTTAAAAGAGCAATTATTTCAAACTTCTGGGAACCACGAGATGTAACAGTATCAAAGCAGCATTTTTACTCTCCTTTATCCTGTCAAGTTAATTTTAGTAATGTGTGAAAACTAGAAATTTAAAAAGCTTGGCTGCACCAATTAGAGAAAAAGCTAAGGATACACCGGGCATATTTGTCTCAACTCTTTTCTATATCACGGTATGATTATACAAGAGGAATGCAATTAACATAGGATAGACAAAGTCACCAGGCCTTCTTTTCCTAAAGGCTTTAATCAATTAATATTTGAGGGGAGGCAGCACTGGTGAGTTTATTTTTATTGTTATTATTTAGTAGGAGAAGACTCAGCATTTACGCTGTAATTTTCTTCTTAAAGACCAATCATTCAATTCATCAAGTTAACAAGTAAAGAGGCAAAATGTCTTCTTTTTAATTGTTTCATTGTATGTGAGTGTTGCTAGCTAAAGTAGTGTTTATTGCTCTTCAATAATTGCCCGAGGGTAAAGATCAACTACACTGCTGTGCGTCTGGAGTCATGTGTAGGCTTGAAGATGGTAGATTTTTTTCCTAAAGGACACTAAATAGGTTTTTACAACAATCACCAGTGGTCACTATGAGGGCAGGCTTTATTCAAGATTTTCACTGAATGCAAATCACAATAGGATTTGAACCCCTGTCTCCAGAACACTAGCCTGTAATTGTGGATCACTTATCCAATTACATTTCCACTACTCTATGTTATCCCCTGCATCAATAGGTACCAGTAAGGAACATTAACTTTGTGTCAAGAGAGCAAATGCTCCTATTCACAACTGTCATCAAGAGGCTCCTTCGGGATATTACATGAGAATACAATACTCTCCCCTACTTCAGCATCATCATTCTAGAGTTGGACATGAAAAATAGCCATTTAAATAAGATGCCAAGAGAATACAAAGATCCACTGAACAGCACTTAGGAATGGAGAACACTGAAACAAAACAAGATCATCACATAGCATTCCTAGCAAGTGGAAAAGGATATGGAAATCATACACTATTTACATCATTCATACCTCCATCAATATCTTCTGGAAAGTCTGGATATGCATCTCCTGATCCATCAGCAGGAGCTAGACCCAAGTCATCACCTTCTCTAATCTCACCACAGTTTGTTAAAGAACATTGCTGCCAAAAACGAAACACACAGTTAGGGAGCAGCACTCATAATAACAATACTATACAATTAAGATTAAGCCTTAGGAACAATAGCAAATTAAAACATCGACTTTTATCACAATCTCACATTTCCAGAAGCAAAGTACTGCAGATGCTGAAATAAAAAGCAAAATGTCGAAAATAGATCACAGCTGAAGTTGTGGAAAAAAGTGAGTTAGAATTTCAAGTCAACCACCTTTCATCAGACCTGGGAAAAATTAGAAATGTAATAGGTTTTGAGCAGCTGGGAAAGGGAGGATACTGGGAAAAAGAACAACAAAGGACATTTCTGACAGGGAACGGAGGACAGATTAAATGACAAAAGATTCATGAAACATGGCTAAATGGAATGGAAATGAGATATGTAAAACAAAAGGTCCAATGAAAAGAAAGCAACCTGAAATGTTAACCCTGATTCTTTCTCCTGAGATGCTGTCTGAACCACTGTATTGCCAACATTTTCTGTTTCTGTTGCAGATTACCAGCTTTTGCAATATTTTGCTTTTATGAAAGCAAGAAGTGCCTAGAGGTGTGAACTGAAGAGGCAGTTTTACAAATACCAAAAGGAAAAAATCAAGAGAAAAACACAAAACCAGCAAAAAATCTATAACTGCTGAATTCAACATTGAGACATGAAGGCTGTAAGGAGACTTATCAAAAGGTGAGATAACAAGGTGTGGAGCTGAATGAACACAGCAGGCCAAGCAGCATCTTAGGAGCAGGAAAGCTGACGTTTCGGGCCTAGACCCTTCATCAGAAATGGGGGAGGGGAAGAGGATTCTGAAATAAATAGGGAGAGAGGGGGAGGCGGATTGAAGATGGATGGAGGAGAAGACAGGTGGAGAGGGGACAGACAAGTCAAAGAGGTGGGGATGAGGCCAGTAAAGGTGAGTGTAGGTGGGCAGGTAGGGAGGAGATAGATCAGTCCAGGGAGGACGGACAGGCCAACGGGGCGGGATGAGGTTAGTAGGTAGGAAATGGGGGTGCTGCTTGAGGTGGGAGGAGAGGATAGGTGAGAGGAACAACAGGTTAGAGAGGCGGGGACGAGCTGGGCAGGTTTTGGGACATAGTAGCGGGAGGGGAGATTTTGAAGCTTGTGAAATCCACATTGATACCATTGGGCTGCTACATCCGTTGTGGCCTCCTCTACATTGGGGAAACCAAGCGGAGGCTTGGGGACCGCTTTGCAGAACACCTATGCTCGGTCAACAATAAACAATTGCTCCTCCCAGTCGCAAACCATTTCAACTCACCCTCCCATTCCTCAGATGACTTGTCCATCCTGGACCTCTTGCACTGCCACAACGATAACACCTGAAGATTGCAGGATAGGCAACTCATATTCCACTTGGGAACCCTGCAGCCCAATGGCAATACCTCCCCACCTACACCTACCTCTACAGGCTCCATCCCCGCTTCTTTACTTTGTCTGTCTCCTCTCCACCTATCTTCTCCTGTATCCATCTTCAATCCGCCTCACCCTCTCTCCCTATTTATTTCAGAACCCTCTTCCCCTCCCCCATTTCTGAAGAAGGGTCTAGGCCCGAAATGTCAGCTTTCCTGCTCCTCTGATGCTGTTTGGCCTGCTGTGTTCATCCAGCTCCACACCTTGTTATCTCGGATTCTCCAGCATCTGCAGTTCCTATTAACTCTTATCAAAAGGTGAATTGCGTTTTTGAGGTTGTCACAAGTTTCACGTTAGAACTGTTAGAAGCCAAGAGAGACATGTCAGATTGGGAGCAAGGAGGGGATTTAAAATGACAAATGATCAGAAGCTTAAAGTCACAGTTGCAGACGGAACAAAGATGTAACATAAAATGATCACCCAATCTACTTGCTTTTGATTTCTCCCATTAAAACAAGTAGAAGCAAGCTGCTGTTGCAACTGCAAGGGCTGTTTCAGGCCTTTGATATGAGAAGGAAGAAGATGAAAGGGTAGGTACTGCATCTCCTGGTCTTGCAAAAGCTGAGGTGGGCAAGTAAAAAATATTTCCTTTTTTTGTAAAACACTCTACAGTAAATTAGTCTAACTTTGCAATATCTTAATGAGCTTGTATTCCACTATTCCTAGAGAATAGCAGTTTTTCCAGAAACATATATTTTGCATATAAATTTTCTTTAAGCTAATTCTGGAAAAGTAGACTTTGAATAAGTGCTTCGGAGTCAGCTCTTGTTTAAAAAAGGAAAAATGACAAATAAAATGCTCAGAGGGTCCTACAGGTTTAGTTTTAAACATATGGCAATGATATTTCTTTTAAATTACCAAGGTTAAAAAAAATAGTATCCCAGCGAGGAACGTTTGCAAATAAGATTAACGCGTTCAGCTGACCATAACATACATTTTAACAGCATTAGTGGCAACTATTTGCAAGCATCTTTGAATCACAGACATTTACAACACAGGCTGTTCCCATTTGGCCAATTGCACCTGTGCCTTCTTCTGCTTCAAGTATTTATTTACTTTCCTTTAAACAATTATCAGTGGCTCAATAACTTGGTATCAAGTCACCCCGTACTTAAAACATATTCTCCAATATTCTATCCTAACTTCTTGCAATAATACTAAAATTGATTTATGCTCAAACTGAACAGGTTAAAGGGCAAACACTTCATAATTTTAAAAACTGCAATTAACTTTCCCCATGAACTGGCTACAAAAACGAAAACAAAAAGATAGCAACTCAAGACGGTTAGTTATCAGATGAGCAAAAGATGCCATCTGCCCTGATTACTTATCAGGCACAAACTATTCGGACACAGGAATTGGACATAAAATGTATTGAATACCAAATTGCAGTGAGGGTATAGTTAATACTCAGAAAGACTGCAAAAATATACAATGCTACATTAATAAATTTGCTTAATGGGCACGCAATAAATAAATAAACTTCAATATATTAAGTGCATATGTGGTGCATTTTGGCAGAAAGATTAAGGACTGTCTAAATGGGGTCCAGGAGCTTGAATTCTGGGGATAAAGGTACACCAATTATTGAAAGTATTGCTGTAGATTAATAAGATTATTAAAATATAAGCAACAAAACACAGGTTAAATTTCTAGAAGAATAGACTGAAAAGCAGTCAAACTTAGTTAGTCTGCACATAGCATAATGAAAATCTGGTATCTGGCATAAAATGATAGAGACACAAAATAGGTGAAAGGAAGATTTATTAGAATACCAGAACTGGATGGTTGTACCTACCAAGAAAGGTGAACAGGTTGCAGTTCTTTTCAAGAAAAGAGAAGATTGAAGGGTGACTCGATAGAGGTTTTTAAGTTAATGGAAGGCGTTGGCATGGCAGGCATAGGGGTGTTTCCAATTACAGGTAAGACCAGAGCTTCAGTTATAAACACAAGATAGTCAGTAACATCCAACAGAACTGAAATGAAACTTCTTTATCCACAGAATGGTTAGACTGTGGAACCTACTACCAAAAGAGTAGTTGAGGCAAATGCCAGAGACTGTTTTTTAGGAAGGCTAGACTTAAAGAACAGAATAGAAAGATATGCTGATGTGCTTTCCCCAAAAGGATGGGAGAAAGCGATGTAGACGACAAGCAATGCTATGGACCAGTTAGCCCAAAAGTACTATTTCTATGCTGTAAACAATACACAAGTCAATTACACTCTTCATAATTTTAAAAACTTAAAATCAAATGTTCTCGAAACATTCACCTTCTCAATTTTCTCTTCATACAGTTTCACATCTTTGCCAATGTCCTTGCCAAACCACACTTTATGCTCTTTGTTCGTTTGGTGGTCCTTCTTTCCTTCGGTGCAAAGTACTTAGCGCTTGTACTAAGACACAAATGTATGTGTTCCCAATGCAAACAGGCTGCAGCCATGTTCACATGCTGATGTGCAAATTACATCTACATCATTGATTGAACCCAGTTAATAACTAAAAGTTGCCAAATTTTGGTTGGCTGGAGGTCCTATTGTGTAGGACCTGTTCAAAAATTAAATATTGAGTATTGTCAATAGTATAATTTATTATGTGCTGCAAAAATGATTCTTTGTAGATGTTGGTATAGAGAAAATTCAACTAAAAGGAGATGCAGTGTCATCGTTTTGAGAGCGAGTCAATGCCAAGACTGTGAAGATTTCATGTGTAAGTCGTTTCTGAACTAACAAAGTCATGTTTTCAAACATGATAAATCATGCATCTATGTAAAGAAGTAGCAATTAGATTCAATGGACATTTCTGTGATGTGAGTTTAAATGCAACATTCCAGTTCTGTGCATTTGTGGTGGCACTGACCACAAACACAGCCATTGAGGGATGACTACTTTAGACCTTTACTTTATGCCCCCATTAATAAAACTTTAAAGAATTAGTTAGAATAGTCCTGGTAAGAAAAATCATTGCACTGTCCTTCTGAAGATAAAGTTGCTGTTAAAGTTAGGATAACATTGTATAATGTGGTGCTAACACCTGTGCTAAATGGGGTAGATTCAGATTAGGTAAGAACAAAAGAAGTCCTACACAGACAACATGAGAAATTAGGCACTACAGTAAAAGCATAACCTCAAAGGTTATCACAAATTTAAATCTGTACAGAGAAATATAATCAGAGGGATGTGACCCAAACTCATGACCCGAAGTTTGGTTGGAAAAGTTGGGTTCTTGAGGCACCAGCACCAGTTTTGCGAAATGAGGCCTGGATTGCATTAGGACTATGTATACCTGAGCCATGCTGAGACCAGCGTTCTCACAAACCTCCATTTCGAAAGTAAAGAGGGTTTTAAATGAACTACTGCAGTCAAGGGATTTTTTTTTAAAATTCATTCACTCACAAATGTGGGCATTGCTGATTGAGCAACAATTTTAATGCCCATCCTTAGTTATTCTTGAGGTAGTGGTGAGGAGCTGCCTTCTTGAAAACTTTAATCCATCTGGTATAACTCAACTCACAAAGCGAGGGAGTTCTAGGATTTTGATTAAGTGACAACTGATGGAACAGCAATATATTTCCAAATCAGGATGGTGTACAATTTTTAGGGGAACTTGCAGGTGGTAGTGTTCCCATTCTCTGCTACACTTATTTTTCTAGATGGCAGTGGTCATAGGTTTGGAAGGCGCTGTCTGAGGAGTCTTGGTGAATTGGTGATAAGCAATAAATGCTGGCCCTGCCAGTGATGTCCATATCTCATGCATGGACAGGATTCTGAAGTGTATCAGGCTTGCAAACAGAGGACAGAACACAAAAATACACACACTGATTAATGCACCTGTTTACCTGCACCATTCTTATTAGCAGCAATTCTGAGGACTTGGCAGGGTTACTATTCCCTTCCAGCACCATAATGCAAGTAACAAATTAGTCTTGTGAATCGCCTCGTTAAGGCAGAAATGGAAGCTGTGATTTTCCAGTCAGTCTCCAATTTTATATTCCAACAGGATGGCTTAACTGACTCAACTGAAGCACCTAGCAGTACTGCTTAATTGAGGACATCCCATGCCTGTCTGAATGGGTGAGATTACGGCCATTGGCCATCCTATCAAATGCTCTCCTCCAACAATGGTGGTCTCACTGCTTTCTAAAAAAAACTGAAAAATGGAACAAGTTGCTGTGAGGGCACCCATTCTCACAGTTACTTACCATTTACCACTGCCAGCTGCTTCTTTGAAGCTTGAAAACCTCAGATGGGCACCCTAGCTTAAAAAGCTTGCGCACCACCCATATTTGTACCACACTGCAACTCCTAGTTTCAGGATTGGAAATAGTCCCCCACCTCCTGTTTCCAATACCTAAAGCAGAAAACCAGTCCTATACCTCACTAACTCTTAAGAACTTCTCAAAGCAGTCATCTCAGTACTTCACTCAAAGTTTAAGTTTTACATCTGAAATTGCTCAAAAGCAACAAGTTAAATATCAGTCTGTGGTTGGTTCGCTCGCCGAGCTGATTCATTAGTTCAGATGTTTCATTACACTGCAGGTAACATCATCAGTGCAGCCGCCAAAGAAGTGCTGTTGTTTTTTCCCGCCTGGTATTTAAACTCTGGGGTCCACTGAAGTTGATTACCTCATTTCTGTTTTTTCTTTGCAGTGTATGTATGTATGGTATCTAATTCTATATCTTTATTAATGGCCTTCTTGGAGACACCACCTCCACTGACAATATCATTAAATTACTGGATCCATGTCTCATGACCCACTTTACCACTAACGGCCAAATCTTTGAACAAATCAACGGGACACCCATGGGGCCACTTATCTCCGGACTAAAAGCAGAAGTGGTGATGCAGAGACTTGAAAGCATGGCCCTTCTGCAGATCCAACCTATACATGGTCGACACTTTTGTCATCATCAAATGGACTAAACTAGAGGACTCAGACCAACTAAGAAAAAACACTCTGACTGACATCAAATTCACCAAGGAAGAAGAAAAGAATGAACAGCTTCCATTCCTGGATGTCATTGTAAAACACAGTGCCAACGGGGAATTTCTGACAAAGGTACACAGAAAGGCTACACACATTGTTTGGGGGTGTTGGGGTGGCTACTGTTGAAATTCAGGGCATGATCAAAGTCACGTGAAAACACTATTTAAATGAGTGACAACACAATGCAGCAACCCAGAATTATGCCAAAATGAAAAGGAATACCTCGATCAAGAATTTAAGGACAACAGATACCCAAACAGCTGGGCCCAACAATGCCTATCACACAAACAACAACAGGAAGATACAGTGTGTCCTGACACACTTGTCATGTTTCCATACATCAAGAACATATTTCAACTGACCACAAGACTCTTACGACCATTGGGCATCAGAGTGGCACATAAACCTACTTCAACCCTACATCAACTGCTAACTCGAACCAAATATCCCTTACCCACTATGGGCAGAACCAATGTGATATACATGATTCCATGCAAGGACTGCAATAAACATTACATTGGAGAGACAGGAAGGATACTGGCCACAAGAATACATGAACACCAACTAGCAACAAAAAGACACGACCAATATTCACTCATCTCCGTTCACACAGATAAGGATAACTACCAGCTCGATTGGGACAACATCGGGATCCTAGGATAGACAAAACAGAGACAAGCAGGGGAATTTCTAGAGGCCTGATCCTCCAACAAGAAGGCCATTAATAAACACGAAGAATTAGACCCTATACATACACCACTAGGAAGAAAAACCGGAAATGAAGTAATCAACTCCAATGGACCTCAGAGTTTAAATAGCAGGCAAGAAAATACATCAGCACTCTTCATTGGTGGCTGCACTGATGACTTTACCCAGGAGGGTAATGAAACGTCCGCGAACTAATGTACCACCTCGGCGAGTGAACCAACCACAGCATCCACAAACCGAAATAAAAATCTACTCAAGAACCTTAAATATCAGTCTCTAAACATGCAGTAAAATAAGCAACTAAAAAGTCCCTATGAATTTTCCTGAAACTATTATTTCTACCTATTTTCCTTCTCACCTTTACAGGCTTCTCATCTTTCACTTCAACATTTTCCAGTATTTTTACTACTCCCATTCCTTTTAGCACCTGACCAAAAATCACATGTTTGTTATCCAGATGAGGTGTAGGCACAGTTGTGAAGAAGAACTGTGAACCATTGGTGTTTCGCCCTGCGTTGGCCATGCTCAGCAATCCTGCCTGATCATGCTGCAATAGTACAAACAGAAAGAATGTGTGAAGAACAAATACTGGATCTTAAAATTTAATGACAAAATTAAAAGGATTTTATTAAAAATGCAGTTTCACTTTTATCGTTATACCCACCGCAGTGGTAGATCACAGAGCTAAATGAGTTTGCTTTTGCCTTTTTGTACAAATATGTTTGAGAGTTTCATATGCTTGTAAAAATTTGTCCATTCATATACTGGAACCAGGTATTACCCTGCAGCGCAGAACTTCATGTACTTGATAAAATTTGTCCATTAATGTAGTAAGATTTGACCAAAATTGAAGATTAATTCATTAATCCATGAATTAAAAAGAAATTCCACATTCACGTATAACCATAAGCGGAGTAGTTTTAAATATTTCAAACAGTTTTTATGTCAATAGTTGTATAAATACGTAAAGACTCAAGTGTGAGAAGAACTGGATATAAGAAATCAAAAATGTGCAGTGTTTTGTGTTCAATACAATGTTGAAAATGGAACAACTGTAGAAACATTCCCAGGCCAAAATATTGCATGTTCAGATGAGTAAACGTCCATCTATTCTATCCAGCATTACAGTTCAACACCAACCCCAGATCTGTCCCCATTGGTGTGAGTGTTTTCAATCAGCCAGTGCCTTGGGTGCCTTTATTTTGACTAAAGCTAGACGCTTCATGTATGATCCCAACGTACTAAAGGAGATTTTCATCTCAGTTTCAACTTGATTTGAATTTTTGTCCCAGAAGCAAAAACCTAGCAGCTAATTTCATTTGATTATGCTGATGTTGATCAAGACAAACAGCCTTTGTTACAATAGCATGATGGCCTTTCATATGGTGCTGCAGAAAATATTGATGTGGAGATGCCGATGTTTGGGGTGGACAAGGTCTAAAATCCCAGGTTACAGTTCAGCAGGTTTATTTGAAAATGCATGATTTCAGAGCTCAGGTCCTTCCTCAGGCATAGTGAGAGAGAGAGGGTTCAGGACACAAAATTTATAAGCAGAAGGGTAACAACCCTAAAAGTGGACACCTCTTGTTGAATCTTTAATTAGTTAAGAAGGAGGCTACTGATTAAAATGCAAACTCCAGATTCCTCTCAACTCATTGATAAAACCTTTAATTATCTTGGGACAATATATAGAAGAGATGACATCTTGTGACATCTCAGGTGTGAGGTCTTGCTTAGAATCTGTTTTAGGGTGTGTATGCTCGTGTGCGTGCGTGCGCGCGCATGCTTGTGTGAGAGAGAAAGACAGCATGTGTTTGTTTGAGAGTGTGTGCATTTCACACAGCCCCAAGGAAAATCATATCTACAATTACAAAATTTATTATCTATTACCAAATGTTCTGTCACTCTCCAGCTAACAAACACATTCACTATAAATGCCCTTCTTTTAACCTTGTAATGAAAATTTTCATCTTCAAATTTCTCTCCATAGATACTTTCTCCTCCAGTTCCATTCTGATTAGAAACGTCTCCTCCCTGTATCATAAACTTCCTTATAACTGTAAAGATCAGAAAGAATTGTTTATTTTTTTGAAGTTGAAATATGTGGTCATTTAAAATAGAAATTAAAATACTTATGATGACCAGGTCCACCAAATGACTTACTCCTGTGGAAAGGACAGCCTTTGAAATGCAGAGGTTTTCCAGTGATTCGTCCAATTCCCTTCTCTCCAGTGCATAAAGCACGAAAATTCTCAGCTGTTTTAGGACAGACATCAGCAAACAGCTCCAGAACTATTCGTCCAGCTGCAATAAAATATTGTGCATTAGATTTAAAACCAATGGACTTTTACAACCTCACACTGTTTAAAATATCACAATCAATGAATTCAAATTGAGATCAGTCACTATCAGTAGCATCTGCTTTCAATCACTGACTAGGCTCAATGGCTAAATTTTGCCAAATGTTGTCCTCGAATAAAATAGTATATATGTTGAGATGTTTGATGAAGAGCACTATCTAAAATATATGTGTGCTTCTTTTCTTCTCCATACAAGTCTTCACCTTAACATTGGTTGATAGACTTCTATTCCATTTTACTAGCATATATTCCCTTCAACAACTCCCCAATATAGATACTGCATAAGCTAACCACTCTCTATTTCTGAAGAAGGGTCTAGGCCCAAAACGTCAGCTTTCCTGCTCCTCTGATGCTGCTTGGCCTGCCATGTTCATCCAGCTCTACACCTTGTGTACGCTCTAGCTAAAATGTTCCTCTGGAATTCCCTACTGAATTTATTAGCGGCTACTTTATATCTATGGCTCTTAGTTTGATTGCTGAATACAGGCCCAAAATGCCTGACTACAGGTCAGTCTGCTAAACACAATTTAAGGCCACTGCATTCATAAACCTCAGGCTAGCTATAGCTGTCAATCAGAACTTTACTAAAAATACATCTACAGAATATCAAATGCATAGGTCATTTACTGGTCATGGAAACTATTTGCACTCTTTGAGGTTCAAGCGCTGAAACTACAGGCATTAACAATAATCCAGACAACTAATAAGAACCTGGGGAGAAGAAAACACTTGTTAACGAAGCTGGTTTCCGAACACCGGTTTGTTAAATTACTAAAAAGAAAAGCCTAGAAAATGGCATCAAACTTATTCATTATCATCTATAAGTAAGCAAGAAGTATGTGCACTCAATCCTATGTTCATTAAGATTAGTAAGAGATTATTCAATAGTCAGTTTCTTGTTAATGTCAATTAACAGTTGTCTTATGGGACATCACATTCAGCAAACCGTTAAAACAGCAACAAGTTAAATGTTCTAAAAGAACTCTACATCATTTTCTGAAGGGTCTAGGCCCAAACCTTCAGCCTTCCTGCACCTCTGATGCTGCTTGGCCTGCTGTGTTCATCCAGCTCTACATCTTGCTATCTCTACATCTGAAATACTGGGGAGAATTTTACCAGCCCACAGGTGGTGGTTACAGGGTGGGGCAATAATAATTGGAGTGTCGAAGTGGGGTTATGACAGATTGCTACCCTGACCATGATCTGATGTCAAATTTACTGGTAAGAACAAAGGGAGGGCCTTTCCACTACAAGGAGATGGAAAACTATTCTGAATAAGATTCTATCAAGCGGCATTTTACCAGGCTATTGGCATGACATGACTGACACTACCCTGCTGGATGAGGAAGCAGCCAGCTGAATGTAGGCTGCTCAGTAGCACCCAAAGAGAAGTTCTCTTTTAAACCAAGTGGGGAGGCTAAAGGTAAAGAATACATCTCCCACACTCTCTGGAGAAGGTTTCCCCTCCATCAGCAGTACTTTTTTTTTAAAATAAAGTACCTCAAACTATCTTCTGTATGCTGTGGGGCCTCTACCTTCTTTAGCAGTGGCCACATTGCTAGTGATGTTTCCGAGAGTCTTGAGTTACCAAGCCAAACAGCTTGGCCAGAAGCTGTTGGAGGTGCGACTTCCTCCTGAGCAACAGGCAGAAGTCTCTTCTAGAGCCAATTAACATCCATTAAGCAGCTGTGGATCTGCCAACTGATATTTCTGGTGATAAGGACAGGAAACTCTGCCAACTGAGATACCCAGCTCAGGTAGTTATCAGGCGCATTGCTAGTAATATGACATATCCAAGTCAGTAATCCAAATCACATGTAAGAGACTATCCTACATGGCACACAGCAAGTCTAGATCATTTCGTTTCAAGGATATCTCATGCTCCAGAGAAACAAAAATCCTCATTTTGCATGGCTGCTCAGTGATAAGGCAGTAAACAGTAATTTGGAGATGGTAGGAACTGCAGATGCTGGAGATTACACAGTGCGGAGCTTGAGGAACACAGCACGCCAAACAGCATCAGAGGAGCAGGAAAGCTGACGTTTTGGGTTGGGACCCTTCTTCAGAAATGGAGGGGAGCTGGGATGGTGATAGGTGAGCGCAGGGGGATTGGTCAGTGAGGTTGGAGGGGCAGATAGGTGGGAGGGACGACAGACAGATTGTGTAAGGTCAAGGAGGCGGAGATGAGAGGGAGGATTGGACATGGGATGAGGCTGGGGTGGGGACATTTTGAAACTGGTAAAGTCCACATTGAGGCCATTGTGTTGTTGGCTCCCAAGGCAGAATATGAGGGGCTGCTCCTCCAGTTTCCAGATGGCATCATTGTGACACTTGAGGAGGCCCAGGATGGACATATCATCCAGGGAGTGGGAAGGGGAGTTGAAGTAGTTTGCAACTGGGAGGTGTTGCTGTTTGTCGTGAACAGAGCGCAGGTGCCTTAGTTTGGTTTCACCAACGTATAAGAGGCCACATCAGGAGCAGCGGATGCAGTAGACCACATCAGCTGATGTGCAGATGAATTTCTGTCTCATATGAAAGGTTTTTTTGGTTCCTTGGATGGAGGTGAGGGGGGTGGTGTAGGGGTAATTGTAGCACTTCCTGCAGTTGCAGGAGAGTGCCAGGGGTGGTGGGGCTGGTGGGGCGTGTGGAGTGACTGGTCCCTCCAGAAGGCAGATGGGGTGGGGAGGGAAATACATCCTTGGTTGTGGAGGCAGACTGCAGATGGCAGAAGTGGCGGAGAATGATACGTTGAATCCGGAGCTTAGTGTGGTGATACGTGGGGACAAGGGGGATTCTGTTTTTGTTTTTGTTGTGGGGAGGGGACATGAGGCCAGAGGTGCAGGAAATGCAACAGATGCGGTCAAGAGCATTTTCAACCAGTGAAGGGGGAAGTTGCGGTCCTCGAAAAAAGACGACAATTGGGACGTTCAGGAGTGTAACGCCCCATCTCAGGATCAGACGTGGTGGAGGCGGAGGAATTGGGAGCAGGGGATCGCATTTTTGCGTGAACATAGGTGACAGGAGGTGTAGTATCTGGAAGGAGGAGAATAACTTTTTCAGGATAGGTATCTCTAGAAGGCGCTTTGCAGTGGGGTTATTAACTCACTCAGAGATAGTAAGAACTGATGCTGGAGTCAGAGATAACACAGTGTGGAGCTGGAGGAATACAACAGGCCAGTCGTATCAGAGAAGCAGGAAAACTGACGTTTCTGGTCTTCTGCTAATAAATAAAGGAGTAATCATTGGTTGAAGCTTTAGTCTTTACCAGTCTCCAAGTGAACAGTGTACAGTCCAGTTCATATGTACAGTTAAGTCAAATTTTTCTCTAATAATGTGGCAGCATTATTTCAAGATATGGCAAAAATCTACCTTAATTGATTCTTGACAAATAGAGGAAAAAAAAGATAAATTTGCCAAAGTCCTATTAGACTATAAGGCTGCTGTTTCATTAGAGATAGATAATTGGCAGTGGTTTAATGTAATTGTCATTATGCTTCAGCTGAAGTTAGAGATTGACAAGCATAGACCTTCATGGTAACCTCAGCCAGTGAGAATTGATACTATACTGTTGGCACTACCGTGCATCACAAACCTGCCATCCAGCTAACTGAGCTAACCAATCAAAGATATAAACGCTAACACAAGGTGCCTGATCTCTCAGAGGCACTGTTAACTGCAACAAATCATTTTTGCTTCTTTTGAATCCAGCATTAAACAATTTACATCCCTTCAGAGATGCTTAATCTATTTTGCCATCCTGTGTATTCATAATGTAATCAGTAATATTGAGATAACACGGTGTGAAGAAGGGTCCCGACCTGAAACGTCAAGCTTTCTTGCTCCTCTGATGCTGCTTAGCCTGCTGTGTTCATCCAGCTTCACACCGTGTTATCTCAGATTCTCCAGCATTGGCAGTTCCTACTATCTCAGTAATATTGAGAATTCAGCTCTCCATTGCCCGAGTTATACATTCCCTTACAAGGGAATGAATGGCATGATTTATCTCAGCAATCTCTACATTACGTATGCTATGCAGTGCATCCACAAACAAAACCATTCCACTCAACGACAAACTCACTTTGGCGGTCACTCCAGAGATGTGACAACAGAATTTTCAATATTTTTCAGTTTTCTATCTACTTTGTGTGAAATCAGTAGATGGTCATTTTTGATGCAAACTGACTTTTCATAAAGATGTTTCTGATTTTACCTTTTTTGAATTGCTGGATTTGTTTATTTTCTATCAACTCTTTAAATTATTTTGTTATCTCTTATGAAAGGCTATGGCAAAACAGCAAATTTGGTCTAATGGCTAACTTCTATACTAATACAAACCTTTCTCCAAGTGAAACTTCTGACTCTATCTTAATCAAGTTTAATTTTCATCAAGTATCTTTCTTACCAACTTGGAAGCCTGATTTTGTTTTTTTAAAATTGTACTCACGTCAGTATTGGCGACAAAAAAACCTAAACCCCAGTAGAATACTGTTTAATCCTTGTGTAAATTTCCAAGTGGTGGTTCATCAAATAATATTATGAAAAATCCTTTTCTACTGCAAGCTCAAGGTTTAATTCACTTCTACTTCTACGTTAATCTTGCATTTGATTAGCAGTAAATGATCAAAACTACAATACCACAACGCCTATGCATTTCAGCACTAAGCCATAAAGTAAACTTATCCAGAGCAAGTCTCCTAACAGAATACATACATCATTTTGAAAAAAAAAGCATACATTATCTCTCATACAAGCAATAAACTTCTTGTTGACTAAATGGACTATTTTCAGATGGGCTGTGACCAATGGAACATCTCAAGAATCCGTTTTACGTCCTGAGCTGGCTATAATCTGTATTCGTGGCTTAGATAAGGGAACTGAGCGTGATGTAACCAAGATTTCTGACAACTGGGTCGGAAAGCAAGTTCTGAGGAGGACACAACAGTCAAAAAGCAGTGAAGGCAGCTCACATCAGCGATCATGTATGCAGCAAATACAATATAATATGGAGATGAAGGAGGAAGTTACCCACTCTAATAGAAAACATTGAAAAGCAAAGTATTTTTAAAATTAGAGAGGGGCTGGGAAATGTTGCAATTGACTGAGATTTGTGAAATCACAAAGTATTACATGGAGTTCTGGTCTCCTTACACAAAGCAGGATATGCTTGCTATCGAGTGAGTGCAATAAATGTTCACCAACTGATTGGTAGGCGTGTAGCTATGAATACATGCTGAATAAACTGGAAGTATCTTCACTGAAATTTAGCAGTTCTTAAAAAAATTAATTCATAGGATGTAAGTGTCGCTGGCTAAGCCAGCACTTATTGCTCCTCCCTAACCAAAGAACCCACAAAATGCTGTGGGTCTGAAGTCATGTAGGCCAGACCAAGTGCAGACATCAAATCAGGCAATATAAACTAACTTAAAACAATTTAAATTCTTAACAACTTGACAGGCTAGATGCTTGGAAGCCATTTCCCCCACTCAGGAGTTTGGACTAAGATTATACTACGTCAAAATAAGGAAATTGACATTTTTGGAATTCTTTCCTAGACAGCTTGTTCATTCATCAAGTAACTTTAAGACAGAGATCAGAAGACTTTTGTAAAGAAAGGGCATGAAGATACAGGACGGCAGTATAGGAGGTTGGCAGTAAGTTCTAAGATTCACCATGATCTCCCGCTTCTGTTTCCTATGCTCCTTAGATCATTCACTTAGATCATGGCTGAAAGCCCCCCTTTTCCTCAAGTGTTATTTCATTTTTCATCAAAGTAGTACTTTTGACATTCAATTTACTGAATTACAACAATTATCAGACAGTGTAATCTGAATGAGTCAGCCAGCATTTTGAATTAGTATAAACACATTGTTTTGTTAAGTACTCCATGTATTTTAATTCAAAAAAGTTAAGAACTTACATTAAAATTCTAGATACAGAAGGACTATAGCATTTCATTTGAAATATCTTCAAAGCTTTAGTTTTGTTGGTATCAAACCTACTACTTCACATACTTTGAATATCAGCGTTTAATTGTACAAAAGAAGAGGTCAACATTCCAAGGAAGAAAATAAGGAAGGAACTTTAGAGGCATGTCCCTTTATAACAGCTGCTGAATCCAAAAGCAGTGGCTGATTGTGCAGCATGTTTCAAAAACAAGTTTCATTTAAATACATACTAAGTGTTAATTCTTCAAAGAGGCTGCAGCCAATGAGTAAAAATCAGATACTCTTTAATCCTCATGATAATTTAAACATTTCATAAGGGGAAAGAAGTGAGCCAGAAGCTGCAGCCTCAGATTATTAATCACATTACGGGGCAGGAGGCACCTTTTCTGACAGGACAAATTGCAACTTAGTAGGACTGTGACCAAAAACCCTGCATGATGTTTGATTGCCGTGGCTTGGTCTGGCAAGGGAACCAACATATAAGAGGAAAAAAAGAAACAGTGCATAAAGCAAGATCACTGGGGACTAGAGAAGGGAATATTTCCATATTAGATAGTTGCGAACAAAGAAGAACTACAGGGAATGCAAATGTCAAACTACAGTATATTGAATAAAGTTGATAAGCTACAAGCGGCAATAATTGAAACACGGCTTAAAATGTTGAGAACAATATTACAAGGATACAATGTACAAGGATGTAAAGTGCTCAGAAAAGATTGAGAAGAAAGAAAGGGAAATAGAACAAATAGTCTGGTTACAGAAGATGGTGCAGTTCTGGAAAGTGAGGGATCAAGCACAGATACCTTTTGGTTCAAGATGAAAAACTAAAAGGATGTGCTCATGCTACATTGGGATATTCAAAAGATTTCCAATTACTGAAAGAAATAGAGCAGCAAATCTGCAATTAACTAAGAGATGTGCAAGAACTGAAGTGATAATACTGGGTGGATTTTAATTAGCTAATTATAATTTGTATGGTGTTTTGGTAAAGGTCAGGAAGGGGAGACATTTCTGAAAAAATATTCAGGGAAACTCCCTTGAGCAGTATATCCTCAATATGACTAGAAAGGCATTGCTCAATCTGGGATTGGGAAATAAGTTGGTCAAGTGGTTCAACTGTAGGGGAACACTTGGGCAAGAATGATCAACACACAAGGTTTAGATTAGTAATGGTGAAAAGCAAACAATGATATAAAGTAGAACATTTAGCCTGGAAGTGATCTTTAAAAAAAATTACATCAACCTGTCTAGAAATGTATGACACACCTCTAGTGCGGGTTTAACTTGAACCCAGGACTCCTAGCCAGACGTAGGGTCCCCACCATAAGAACAGCTACAGGGAATGCAAATGTACAAACTACAATATATTGAATACAACGAACGATTGTTAAGTAAAAAGATATTTCGGTTACAAGAAGAATACAATCAAAGACAAAAAGTAGAACCAGAACAGTCCCCTTGGACATTGAAGAAAGTAGAAATTATGACTAAAGAAAAAATACTCTATATTAGCTAAGTTAATTTGTCCAGTGAAAATCAGGAAAAGTGCAATAAACTGAGACTGGGAAGAAAATAAGACTGGTAAGTGTTACCCTAGTCACTCGTTACCCTAAACATTTCTAAAACTGTTTCAGCAGATCCCTCTATCTGATCACTTTCCCATATGGTATCCTTTTCGACTTACAACTCATGATCCCCTCAGTACTCTTGTTTTCCCCACCTGGTGTGAATCAATGTTTGGTCCTATCTTGTTAGAAGTTAACTGTTGAAGAAGCAGTGTTTGCACATGGAGTACCGACCGACCAGGTGAGAGCATAGCAAACTGAATCTCGCGTACACCAAACCGTTTAGCTGGCGGTTTGAATCAGCTAACTCCACTCCTTGATTATTCCTTATAGCCCTGATTCTGTCCCAATATTCAATTAATTGTAATTTTCAAAAGATAAAGTTAAAATTACTCTCTCAAGCAGATCATAACTGACATAAAATACCACTGGTTCTTTTGCCACCAATCTGAAATCAGTGTCCCTGAGAGTGGAAATGCAGTAATTAAAGAGAAAATATCAAAAGTCCTCCGTCTCAATTGAAGGCAATGAAGCCAAAACAGTACTCCTAATTTCATTTTAAATTATATCTGCTATTCAGCGCATTCTGGCCATTATACCTGGGATCTTACTGGTGTACCACTGTATGTATAAATTTACCGATGCGACAAGGCAGCCGAATACTGACTCATTGGTGGGCACTCGTCTGAATGACAAGCAAATTATTCACGATGAGCTCAGAAAACACGCATGCAAGGGAAATCAGGGAGGAATCGTGATTCTTGTTACAGTCCTATGCTCGAGTTCCCGACAGTAACCACGCAAACTAACTGGTCCAGCGGTAGGGGAAAGCGCACTTTTAGAATGTTAGTTATAAGCAACCGATCAAAAAGGTAGAGCTAAAGCTGTCTGGACTCTGAAAAGAAATTGAGATGATTCCAGAAGCTTCCATGGTCAAGAATGTTCTGGAAACTTGCGAGCTTAAGGGTGTTCTGGAAACTTCCGTGGTTAAGGATGTTCTGGAAACTCCACCGTACAAGATTAGTGAAACATGAATGACTTGTGTGTGGAGGGTCAGCAGTGACAAGATGCAACTCCAGTGAAGACCTCAACAAGATAGTCAGAAGCGAGCAGACGGTTGGAACGGGCCAATCGAGGCTCACGCTCTCCAATGGCTGGCGGGCAGCGCGAGCGCCTTACCTCTCTCCTCCGCGATGCTGACATCTAGGTAGACCTACGGGTTAGCCGCCGCAGACGGCTTTAGTTTCGGAGAAGGATGCGACATAACAACGACCAAGCTCAAGCCACTGAGGATAGGACAAAAGTGCGGATAACTTCCGCTAGTCAACCGGACATCCGCTTTTCGCGGTATGTTTTAGAGTCGACTATTTAACTGGATAGCGATCAGATGCCAGTTTAAGTTTAAAACACTGCAAAAGTAAATTGAAGCAGTGCTTTGAATTACTATAAGATGCCGCTGTAAGTTTCTAGCTTGTAAAGCCTTTAAGTCGGACACCGATTTTAATGCAGAAACAGAATGCTGATGCAACTCTATAGGCCTGGCAGCGTCTGTGAATAAGTTAACATTTCGATTCCAGTGACCCTTCGTCACTGGACCCCCAACATGTACAGTGCTCTCTGCTTTCCGCATAACAGATATCTCCCCATTCCCCTTTTCTGATGAAGGGTCTAGGCCCGAAACGTCAGCTTTTGTGCTCCTGAGATGCTGCTTGGCCTGTTGTGTTCATCCAGCTCCACACTTCGTTATCTTACTTTTTACATCTGGTGTTTTTAGGCACGAATGGTTTTTCGTTCCCGACCTTCAAATCTCTAGTGTTACTTCTCACCTGTTATCCACCGTCACTAAATCGCCAGTGTTTCCAATTAATCGATCCTTTAGTTGGGCCGGTAAAAACAGTGCAAATGACACCAAAGGTGAGGGAAATTCTTTGTGTGTTCCAGGTTTTAGTTCGCACTTTATTTACATGTCTAACCTACTATATCCAGAAATTGAATGATTTATTGTCACTTGCAGATTACAATGAGTAATACAGTAAAAAAACAGTGAATAGCTTCAATTGTTTCCACAATTCAGAGCCATTTTTAATAGTTTAAGAATTAAATGAGTAAAAAGATGTAACTGAACGAGAGTCCATCTTCATTCTGCCACCTCTGCCATGAGTCTGGATTTGGCTTACCATCAACACTGGCACCACCTGCAGTGGACCCACCAACATAGGAGTAATCAATTCTGACTGCCCTGGTTGACCCATTGTCTCCGCCTGCTCCTGCCCCACCAACCATATCTCCACCTGTCTGGACTCCATTTTAACAAAGTGTGGAGCAGGATGAACACAGCAGGCCAAGCAGCATCTCAGGAGCACAAAAGCTGATGTTTTGGGCCTAGACCCTTCATCAGAGAGGGGGATGGGGAGAGGGAACTGGAATAAATAGGGAGAGAGGGGGAGGCGGACCAAAGATGGAGAGAAAACAAGACAGGTAAAGAGGAGAGTATAGGTGAGGAGGTAGGGAGGGGATAGGTCAGTCCAGGGAAGATGGACAGGTCAAGGAGGCAGGATGAGGTGGTAGGTAGGAAATGGAGGTGCAGCTTGAGGTGGGAGGAAGGGATGGGTGAGAGGAAGAACAGGTTAGGAAAGCAGAGACAGGCTGGGCTGGTTTTGTGATGCTGTGGGGGGAGGGGACGAGCTGGGCTGGTTTTGTGATGCAGTTGGGGAAGGGGAAGAACTGGGCTGGTTTTGGGATGCAGTGGGGGAAGGGGAGATTTTGAAGCTTGTGAAGTCCACATTGATACCATTGGGCTGCAGGGTTCCCAAGCGGAATATGAGTTGCTGTTCCTGCAACCTTCGGGTGGCATCATTGTGGCACTGCAGGAGGCCCATGATGGACATGTCATCTGAGGAATGGGAGGGGGCGTTGAAATGGTTTGCAACTGGGAGGTGCAGTTGTTTGTTGCGAACCGAGCAGAAGTGTTCTGCAATGCGGTCCCCAAGCCTCCACTTGGTTTCCCCAATGTCGAGGAAGCCACACCGGGTGCAATGGATACAATATACCACATTGGCAGATGTGCAGGTGAACATCTGCTTGATATGGAAGGTCATCTTGGGGCCTGGAATGAGGGTGAGGGAGGAGGTGTGGGGGCAAGTGTAGCACTTCCTGCGGTTGCAGGGGAAGGTGCTGGGTGTGGTGGGGTTGGAGGGGAGTGTGGAGCGGACAAGGGAGTCGCGGAGAGAGTGGTCTCTCCGGAGGGCAGACAAGGGTGGGGATGGAAAAATAGCTTGGGTGGTGGGGTCAGATTGTGGATGGCGGAAGTGTCAGAGGATGATACGTTGTATCCAGAGGTTGGTGGGGTGGTATGTGAGAATGAGGGGGATCCTCTGGGGACGGTTGTGGTGGGGGCGGGGGTGTAAGGGTGTAAGGGTCTTCGGTCCACCTTCTCCTCTCTCCCTATTTATTCCAGTTCCCTCTCCCCATCCCCCTCTCTGATGAAGCTTTTGTGCTCCTGAGATGCTGCTTGGCCTGCTGTGTTCATCCAGCTCCACACTTTGTTATCTTGGAATCTCCAGCATCTACAGTTCCCATTATCATGGACTCCATTTTCTCCCACTTAGTCCAGGAACTCCCTACCTACGTCCGTGACACCACCCACACCTTCCACCTCCTCCAGAACTTCCACCTCCCCAGTCCCCAACACCTCATCTTTACCATGGACGTCAAGTCTCTGTACACCTGCATTCCCTGTACAGAGGGCCTAAAGGCCCTCCGCTTCTTTGTCCTGCAGGCCCAAGCAGGCCCCCCCTCCACTGACACCCTCATCCACTTAGCCGAACTCATCTGCACCCTCAACAACTTCTCTTTCAATTCCTTCCACTTCCTACAGACAAAGGGGGTGGCCATGGGTACCCGCATGGCCCCAAGCTATGCCTGCCTCTTTGTTACGTGGTTACGTGGAACAATCCCTCTTCAGTACACTGGCCCTAAATCCCACCTCTTCCTGCAATACATCGATGACTGTATCAGCGCCGCCTCGTACTCCCATGAGGAGGTTGAACAGTTCATCCACTTCACCAACAACTCCACCCCAACCTTAAGTTTACCTAGACCATCTCTAATACCTTTCTCTCCTTCCTGGGCCTCTCTGTCTCCATCTCCGACAACCACCTAGAAACTGATTTCCATTTCAAGCCCACAGACTCGCACAGTTACCAAGAATACACCTCCTCCCACCCACCTTCCTGCAAAAATGCCATCCCCTATTCCCAATTCCTTTGCCTCCGCTGCATCTGCTCCCAGGATGAGGCATTCCACTCCCGTACATCTCAGATGTCCTCGTTTTTCAAGTACCGCAACTTCCCCCCCTCAGTAGTCGAGGATGTTCTCGACTGTGTCTCCCGCATTTCCCGCAGCTCATCCCTCACACCCCTCCCGCAACAAAAAAACCAAACCAGAATCGCCCCTCGTCTTCACGTACCACCCCACCAACCTCCGGATCCAACGCATCATCCTCTGATACTTGCACCATCTGCAATCCGACCCCAACACCAAAGACATTTTTCCCTTCCCACCCTTAACTGCCTTCTGTAGGGACCATTCTCTCCGTGACTCCCTTGTCTGGTCCACACTCCCCTCCAGCGCCACCACACCCAGCACTTTTCCCTGCAACCGCAGAAAGTGCTACACCTGCCCCTACACCTCACCTCCATCCCAGGTCCAAAGAAGACTTTACACATCAAGCATATGTTCATCTGCACATCTGCTAATGTGCTATACTGCATCCGCTGTTCCTGTTGTGGCTTCCTCTACACCGTGGAAACCAAGCGGAGGCTTGGGGACCGCTTTGTAGAACACCTATGTTCACACTAAACAACTGCACCATTCCCCCTCCCATTCTGCAGATGACATGTCCATCTTGGGCCTCTTGCAGTGCCACAACGATGCTACCTGAAGGTTGCAGGAACGGCAATTCATATTCCGCTTGGGAACCCCTGCAACCCAATGGTATCAATGTGGTCTTCACAAGCTTCAAAATCTCCCCTCCCCCTACCGCATCCCAAAACCAGCTCAGCTCGTCCCCGCCTCCCTAACCTGTCCTTCCACCTGTCCCCTCCTTCTACCTCAAGCCCCAATCCCATCTCCTACCTACTAACCTCATCCCGCCCCCTTGACCTGTCCGTCCTCCCTGGACTGACCTATCTCCTCCCTACCTCCCCATCTACACTCACCTTTACTGGCTCCATCCCTGCCTCTTTGACCAGTGTGTCTCCTCTCCACCTATCTTCTCTTTTATCCACCTTCTATCTGCTTCCTCTTCTCTCCCTATTTATTTCAGAACGTCCTCTCCTTCCCCCATTTCTGAAGAAGGGTCTAGGCTCAAAACGTCAGCTTTCCTGCTCCTCTGATGCCGCTTGGCCTGCTGTGTTCATCCAGCTCTACACCTTGTTATCTCTGCTTCTTAGGCACCATTCTCTTTGCCACTGGTCCCACCTGGCTGTTGCCGAGCCCACACTGAACCCACACTTGCCCCACAACTACGAGTCCCTGGCTCCGCTGTGGCCTCCATGACCCCAGGAGTCCCCACTCTGTGCATGCCATGTTGCTGCCTCCTCGCTATTGCCAGGAATGCCCACTCTGGTCTCACTGCAACCAAAAATCCCTGGCAAGGCCAAACAGCATTAGAGGAGCAGGAAAACTGACGTTTTGGGTCTGGACTCTTCTTCAGGAATTTTTATTTCCCCCTCTGATGCTGCTGTGTTCATCCAGCTCTACACCTTGTTATCTCAAATTCTTTAGCATCGGCAGTTCCTTCTATTACTGTGCCTAGAGTCCTGCTCTGGGCAGACCCAACATTTTGCCTTGTCCGTGCTACCTTGAAGAGTCTACGACCACTGCCACCAATGCTGGAGATTTGCTGCCGCTGCCACTGCCACTACTGCTGGCCCTAAACGCCGGGAGAACATCCTTACTCTGTTTCAGAGATAATAGGAAGAAAAGTCTTTGGCTGAAGAAGGGTCTAGGCCCGAAACTCAGCCTTCCTGCTCCTCTGACGCTGCTTGGCCTGCTATGTTCATCTAGCACTACACCTTGTTACCCTTACTGTGTTGTTGTCGTTGTGTCGAACATCTTTACTGCCGCTACCACCACCTTCAATCGCCAGGAGGAGCTGTGTTACCCGCTACCGCCTCCGACTGCTGGGAGACTGCCGGCATTCCGTGCATGGCCCGCTTTCGCTGCCGCGCTGATACTGTCGACTAACTCACCAAAGAAAAGAAATGATAAAGAGCAAAAGTGAAAAGAAAGCAAGCAAATGGGAGTGGTTGAGCCCCGGGCAAGAGCCCGCATAAAGCGCTGCTACTCCACCTGCCTCTCCCCAGGAAATTACTGGGACCAAACTAGGAGAAAATCAAAAGAGCATTACTTTAAAAATTATGTTTGTTTTCATTTTCTTTGAATGTTTTACATTTATTATGTATGATTTATAAAATGGAGTTTAAACAGGTCAATACAAACACATAACATTCATTTTGATTGATTGTAACAAATTTGATTGCACTATTTAAGACATATTTTCCTTTTACTGATGGAATTAATTAGCCTATCGAAGGCAAACTGCTGCAGATGCTGGAAATCTGAAATAAATTGTAGCACCTTTGTCTGTTTCTCTTTTTAAAACTGAGATAATGAAGAGGAATTTCATCTCGGAATCTTTGGAAGTTCTTGCCATAAGGGAGCTGTGGAGACAGAGTTCTTCTGTGTATTTAAAGCTGATATTTACAAGGAAAGACATGAAATGGACATGTGGAATGTTAGATTGGGTATGACCCTATTGAATGGCAGAGAAGGCTCAAGGGGCCAAACAAGTTACTTTGGTGATAGTAGGAACTGCAGATGCTGGAGAATCTGAGACAGCAAGGTGTAGAGCTGGATGAACACAGCAGGCCAAGCAGCATCAAAGGAGCAGGAAAGCTGACGTTTTGGGCCTAGACCTTTCTGTTACTTACTGGCAAGTTACTTCTGTTCTAATTTTTATTGTCTTAAAATTCTCAGCATGCCTGAAACAGCTTAATGTTGAGATTTTATCAGTTGTGATAATCCTTGAAACAGAATTACCCATGGCACCATGCATGCAATTGCATACGGTGTAACATCTGCCCATTTACTTTCTCCTTTCTCACCATCCAAGACCCCTGACAGCAGCAGTTAACTTGTACTTTTTCTAATCTAGTCCACCTGTTTGCTGCTCACAATACTTTACGTTGCTAAGAACTAACATATATTGGGTGACCACTTTATGGAACACATCCATCATGTTCGTAGGAATGACCCTGCCCATCAGCTGCATGCTATTTAAATAAACCATCTTTCTCCCACATTAACATTTCTGTCCTTGGGCTGCCGCAGAATTCCAATGAAGCTCAACACAACCTGGAAGAACTGCACCTCTTACCGCCTAGGTAATCTTCAACAACTAAGACTCAACATTGTGCTCCATAACATTAGAGTCTGACCTCTGTTTCTTTTTCTTACATGCCCCCATTCTTTGCTGGCTAAGTCTTGTGTCTTTGATCTCAGCAGAGTGGACCCATTTTCTCTTTCTCACATCTAATATTTACACCTATTTTACATATATATCACTCTGTTATCACCATTACCACTACTTTTGTGTTTTACCCAATACCACTAAGTCACCTAATTGATTTACAGGGTGGATAAAGGGCAGTATAGCAGAAGAATGAATTATTTTGTTTAGCTTCAACCCTATGATTCTATGAAGGGCAAACTCTTGTGGATGCTCTAGGCACCTCTGAATCTGTTCCACATGCTCCCTCTGTCAACTGGACAAAATACAACATCTTCCAGTTTTGAAGAGCAGTTTTACTGGACTTGAAATGTTAACTTTGTTTCTCTCGCCACATTTTTTAATGGCAAAAATGTACTTTATTCATAAAAATATCTATAATTGCTTACAAAAACATTCTCATTCTGTTCTGTACAATCTTCTCAATGAGGGAACAGAAACACAAACGATACATTGGAATTTTACATCCCATTGAGCAATGGCTTTTTGATCGTAGAAAGAAAATATTTACATTTTGAGGCAACAAGGCTTTCTGACAATTGAACAGACCACTGTTATACTTTGGCAGAAAGATCACAGACCATAGTCTCTCCAGATATGCAGCCAAACCTGCTGACTTTCTCTAGCTTTTTTTTTCATTCCAGGAATATAGAGTTTTGACTTTCCTAGGATAACACCACAATTTCTTTGGTATGGCTTTCGATACATGTTTACAGCCTAATATAAATTGTAACCAAAGTACTTGAAGTGCCTTTGAACAAGTCTTTATTTTAAATTAACTTTTCACTCACTCCACGTTATGTTGGCAGAACGAAAATATAATTTGTAATCTAATTAATATGTAAATGATAATGTAATTGATGATGTTACTCTGGCATCAGAAAAAGAGAGCAGAGATCTTGTAGGGAGTTGTTTCACAGTAGACATATGGAAAATTGGAGCACAAATAAGTCATTTGGCCATTAAGTCTAGTCCACCATTCAACATGATCATGGCTAATCATCTATCTCAATGCCACAATCCTGCTCTCACCCCATACAACAGCCCTTGTTGACACCCTTAGCTGCTGGAAATCTATTTCTTTTTATTAAGTATTTTCAATGATTTCACATCTTGCCTTCTGTAGTAGAGAATTCCACAACTTTACCACTCAGTGAAGAAATTTCTCTTCATCACAATGGCCGATCTTGTACCCTGTGACCATATCCTTGTTCTGCAATCCCTGGCCACGGAAACATCAACCTTGCATCCAGTCTGTATGGACTTGCCAGAATTTTATACATTTTAATTAGATTCCCTTTAATTTTTCTCAACTCCAGTGATATTTAGACCAGTCAACCTGATTTCTCTTCATATTATATGCCCTGCCATCCAGGAATTAGTCTGGTGCAACTTTGCAGCACTGTTTATGTGGTGCGTATATTTTTTAAACAATACTCCAGGTTTGGTCTCACCAAGTCACTGCAGTTAGATTTTCTTGTTCCAGTACGCCAACCCTCTTGTAATGAAAACCAACATACCACTTGTCTTCCTAATTACTTACTGCACCTACATGCTCACTTTCAATGACCAGTGTAGAAGGGCAGCCAGGTCCCTTTTATGCATCAATCTTTTCCAATCTGTCACCATTTAATTATGGTGATTTAAATCTATCTAAATCACCAATCTATCACAGGATAGTTTGCCATTCTATTTTTCATAACAAAGTGGACAACATCACATTTACCCACTTATACTGCATTTGTCATTTATTTATTAAATTAGATTAGATTCCCTACAGTGTAGAAACAGGCCCTTCAGCCCAACAAGTCCACAACGCCCCTTGGAGCATCCCACCCAGACCCATTCCCCTATAACCCACACACCCCTGAACGCTATGGGCAATTTAGCATGGCCGATCCACCTATTCTGCACATCTTTGGACTGTGGGAGGAAACCGGAGCACCCAGAGGAAACCCACGCAGACACGGGGAGAATGTGCAAACTCCACACAGACAGTTACCCGAGGCGAGAATTGAACCCGGGTCCCTAGTGCTGTGAGGCTGGTATATATGCAACTTGTCTAAATTGTCCTGAAGCCTCTTTATGTCCTCCTCACCACTCACACTGTCATCTAGTTTTGTGGCATCAGCAAATTGAAAATATTACTTTTGATTCCCTCACCCAAGTTGTTGATGTCTATTATGAATAGCTGATGTTCAACCACTGATGCATGTGGTATCACACTAGTGCCTGCCTTCGACCCTGAAAATGACCCATTTATTCCTACTCTCTATTTCCTGTTTGCTAAGCAATTCTCAACCCACGCCAGTATATTACCACTAATCCCATGTGTTTGTTTTTGTATAATAGCAAAAAAACTCACATTCAAATACATCAAATCTGCTGGTTCTCCCTCATCTATTCCACTGATGACATCCTGAAAAAATTCCAATATGTTTGTGAAAAACAATTTCCCTTTCATAAACCTAGGCAGATTGGTGGATTTAAGAATCCTGTTATCATATCATTTATAATCGACTCTAGCCTCTGATGTTAGGCTGAACAAACTGTAATTCCTGGGTTTTCCTGCTCCTTCCTCTCTTAAATGATGGTATATTTGTCACACTCTGATATACCAGGCCTGTTCCAGAATCTACAGAGTTTTGAAGATGAAAAAAATCAATAGATTCACTACTTTTATGGCCACCTCCTTAGCACCCTGAATGTAAATTATCAGGCCCTGGCAATTTATCAACCTGTTCCATTAACTTTTTCAGCACTTTTTAAAATACTAATTTCCTTATATTCCTTCTTCCCAAAAGGCCCGTGATCCTTAGCACTTCTGGGAAAACTATTGTGTCTTCTATGAAGACAGAATTAAAATGATTATTTAAATGTTTGCCATTTCCTTATTGTCCATTATTCTCCTGTTACAGACTGTAATGGGTCTACATTTGTCTTCAATAATCATTTTCTTTTACATATTTATAGAAGTTCTTCCAGTTTGCTTTTATGTTCCCTGCACATTAACTCTCATATTCAATTTTTCCAACTTAATGAACCTCCTGGCCTTACTTTGCCAAATTCTAAACTACTCCCAGTCCTGAGGCTTGTTGTTTTTTCGAGAAACTTTTATGTAACTCCTCTTTGGATCTAACATTATCCTTAATTTCTTTCATTAACCATGGTTGGACCTGTTGTATTAATTCACATCAGAAAAATGCATAACTGCTGCAAGGCTTACATTCATTCATTCATTAAATATTAACCATTGCCTTTCCTTTGTCATGCCTCTGAATTAAGTTGTCCAGTCTACCACAACTGACTAACCCATTTCTCTCTATACTTTACTTTGTTTAGATTTAGAATCCTAGTTTTCAGTTGGACTACCCAATTACCCAGTTGGACTATCCAAAAGGAGCTTTCACAGCAAAATTATTAATTAACCCCATTTTAAATGCACAGAAGCAAATCTAGGTTACCCTGCCCTCGGGTTGGTTCTTCAATGTACTGATCTAAAAATCTATTTTGTACACACTTTAGGAATTCATCCACCACAAAATGAATGCAAATATGGTTTGACCAAACCATAAAAATCAGTCATGATTAATTTAGGATAATAAAGTGTGAAGCTGGATGAACACAGCTGGCCAAGCAGCATCCTAGGAGCACAAAAGCTGACGTTTCGGGCCTAGACCCTTCATCAGAGAGGGGGATTGGGTGAGGGTTCTGGAATAAAATTTTATTCCAGAACCCTCACCCCATCCCCGTCTCTGGTGAAGGGTCTAGGCCCGAAACGTCAGCTTTTGTGCTCCTGAGATGCTGCTTGGCCTGCTGTGTTCATCCAGCTTCACACTTTATTATTTTAGATTCTCCAGCATCTGCAGCTCCCATTATCAATGATTAATTTAGGACCTTTGTTGCATGCATGTCTAATTTCCTGTCATCCCGTACCTCACCGTTAGTATTTGGAGGCCTATAGATACTACCACCACTTGATACCATCTCCCAACACTCTAGTTTTAATCCATCTCCACTATATCAGTGGATGCCCTGTGAGGATATTGGTCATGGTTCTGCTGGGATGCCATTCTTCCAGCTTGTGTGGATCCCATCTGCTCTGGAATCGAACTCAGTGCCTCAAAAATCTAATTGCCTCCCTCCGACACCATCTCCAGTCATATATTCTTTTGATCTATTCTCTGTTTCCTATCTCGCTAGTACATGTCATTGGAATAATCTTGAAATTCCTACCTTTGAGATGCAACTTTTTAGTTTCATGCTGGCTGGGTCCCTATATTCTGTTTGAAGGACCCCATCCTTGGCTTGATTGACCATTTGCAATTTACTGACATGGTGACCAATCACTGAACATATTCACAAGAGGCTGCCAATGTACTTTTTACAAAAGAACATCAAAGTTTTGGATGTGAGTTTGCTCGCTGAGCTGGAAGGTTAGTTTTCAGATGTTTCGTCACTTTTGTTTTATTTGAAAAGATATAATTTATTCGTAAGATGTACAAAAAAAAACATATTTATACACCTACCCAGTCATGCAAGCCGCTCTGGGTTACCCAGGGGGTACGTACACGAACTAAAGGAAAAAAACAAACAAAGAAGAAAAAAAAACAAAGCAAATACCCCGGCAGTCGTCACCCCGCACAGTCCCAGTTCGCCCCCTGACCAGTTGGGGAAGGTGCCAGCAGGGCCCAGTTACCAGATAGGGCCCTTTTTTCTATTCTGGACGAGAGGTTTCATACGGTGGTCTTTCCCCACCGCGCCTTGGCGGCGGCTGCCGCAAGCTTTAGCGTGTCCCTCAGCACATATTCCTGGACCTTGGAGTGAGCCAGTCTGCAACATTCGGTTGGGGTCAGTTCTTTCAGCTGGCAGACCAGCAAGTTGCGGGCAGACCAAAGAGCGTCTTTCACCACATTGATGGTCCTCCAGGCGCAGTTCATGTTGGTCTCGGTGTGCGTCCCGGGAAACAGCCCGTAGAGCACGGAGTCCCGCGTCACGGAGCTGCTCGGGACGAACCTCGACAAATACCACTGCATCCCCCTCCAGACCTCCTGTGCATAGGCACACTCCAGAAGGAGGTGATCGACAGTCTCGTCCCCCCCGCAGCCACTTCGAGGGCAGCGTGCAGTGGCGCAGAGATTCCGGGCATGCATAAAGGATCTCACTGGCAGAACCCCTCTCACCGCCAGCCAAGCAATGTCCTTGTGCTTGTTTGAAAGTTCTGGCGATGAGGCATTCTGCCAAACGACTTTGGCAGTCTGCGTGGGGAACCACACGACGGGATCCACCCTCTCCTTTTCCCGAAGGGTCTCGAGGATACTACGTGCTGACCATGCCTGACGGCGTTGTGGTCAAAGGTGTTTCCTTTCAAAAATTTCTCCACGAAGGACAGGTGGTACGGAATGGTCCAACTACTCGGAGCGTTCTGCGGCAACAAGGCCAGGCCCATCCTTCGCAACACCGGGGACAGGTAGAACCTCAGTAACTAGTGACACTTGGTATTTGCGTACTGAGGATCTACGCACAGCTTGATGCAGCCGCACACAAAGGTAGCTGTCAGGGAGAGGGTGGCGTTCGGTACGCCCTTTCCCCCATTTTCCAGGTCTTTGTACATGGTGTCCCTGCGGACCCGGTCCATCCTCGACCCCCAAATGAAGTGGAAGATGGCCCGGATGACGGCAGCAGTGCAGGTCCAGGGAATAGGCCAGGCCTGTGCCACATACAACAGTACCGAAAGCCCCTCGCACCTGACAACCAGGTTCTTACCCGCAATGGAGAGGGACCGGAGCGTCCACCTGCCCAGCTTCTGCTTCAATTTGGTGATACGCTCCTCCCAAGTCTTAGTGCACGCCCCAGCTCCAACAAACCAAACACCCAGCACTTTCAGATAATCTGTCCTGACGGTGAAGGGGATGAAGGAGCAGTCGTCCCAGTTCCCGAAGAACATGACCTCGCTCTTACCCCTATTGACTTTGGCACCCGAGGCCAGTTCAAACTGGCCGCAGATGTCCAATAGTCTACTCACCGACTGACGATCGGTGCAGAAGACAGCGACGTCATCCATGTACAGGGAGGTCTTGACCTGAAGGCCTCCGCTGCCTGGGATAGTCACGCCCTTCAGGCTCACGTCCTTCCTGATGGACGCGGCGAAGGGCTCCACACAGCACACGAACAAGGCAGGAGAGAGTGGGCAGCTGTGCCTGACTCCACATCTGATGGGAAAACTGTCCAATTCCCACCCGTTGATCGAGACTGCGCTAACCATGTTGGTGTAGAGCAGCCGGATCCAATTGCGGATGCCCTCCCCGAACCCCAATTTGGAGAGGACTCTTCTCCTGGTCCAGGCTGACGAGGCAGGTGTCCACCTGCCTGTTCTGTACGTAGGCGATCGTATCCCTGATGAGCGCGAGGCTCTCAGCGATCTTCCTGCCGGGCACAGCACAGGTTTGGTCAGGGTGAATCACCGACTCCAGGACAGACCTGACCTGGTTGGCTATGACCTTGGCCAGCATTTTGTAGTCCACGTTCAATAGTGAAATCGGACGCCAATTCTTAATTTCTTTCCTCTCCCTCTTCCTCTTGTAAATGAGGGTGATGATGCCCTTCCTCATGGACTTGCACATTTCCCCTGCCCGAAGCGCACTATCGTACACCTCTAGCAGGTCCTGGCCGACCATGTCCCACAGAGCGGAATACAGCTCGACCTGTAAGCCGTCGCTCCCGTGAGTCCTATTCTTCTCCAAGGACTTGAGGGCTCTGGAAAGCTCGTCCAGGGATATCGGCCGGTGCAGCCACTCCCTCGTGCCGTCGTCTAAGACCTCCATGATAGACGACAGGGACAACTCGGAGGCCGTGCTGTCCGTGGGCTTCGTGTCGTACAGTCCGGCATAGAAGGATCTGCTGATCCTCAAAATGTCGGGCCGAGACGACGTCACCGAGCCGTCGTCCTCCTTCAGCCGGCTAAGCACAGAGCTCTCTTTGTGCACCTTCTGAAAGAAGAAACGCGAGCACGTCTCGTCCTGCTCCACCGAGCGGACCCTGGACCGGAAGATTATCCTGGAGGCCTCCGCGGTGAAGAGCGAGGCTTGCTGGCCCCTCACCTCGCGGAGGTCCTCCGTGACATCGACCCCCATCATCTGCAGAAGGAGCAGGTTCTGCACCCTTTTCTGGAGTCGCGACAGCTTTCCCCGCCTCTCTCTCGCCTTCCGAACACCCTTGAGGACAAAGAACTCTTGATGTTCTCCTTCATCGCCTCCCACCAGTCGCCCAGAGACTCAAAGAGGGGTTTCACGGTTCTCCAACCGGCGTACTCCCTCTTAAGCTCCTCGACGTTCTCTGGGGTCAACAGAGTCGTGTTGAGCTTCCACGTCCCCTTGCTGGCCAGCTGGTCGTCCTGTAAGTGACAGTTGGCCAGCAGGAGGCAGTGGTCAGAGAAGAACACCAGCTCGACGCCGGTGGACCTGACCGAGAACGCCCATGACACAAACAGGAAGTCTATCCTTGAGCAAATAGACCCGTCCGGCTGCGACCAGGTGTCCCTCCGCTGCGCTCCGTCTGCAGGGGTGCTGAAGACGTCGAGCAGCTTGGCGTCCTTCACCGTGCCCATCAGGAATCTGGACGTGATGTCCAGTTGACTCCCCCCACCCACTGTCCCCGCGCCAGATCTTCCATCAGGGGAGCGTTCCTGTAGGTGACGTCAGCTACTAGGAGGCACCACCACCCCGACCACCTCCTGAACTTGAGAGATGGTGAAGTCGCGCCCCCGCAGCAGAATAGCCAGGCCCGAGGAGCGACAGTCGTTACCCCCCGACCAGACCGAAGGACCACAGGTCCAGGCGCCGGACCATTTCCCGTACCTGCCGAGGTGCGGTATCCCGCACTCCTGCAGAAACAGGAGGTCCGCCTTGATGGTGGTCAGGTAGGCCAACGTGGATACACATCTTGCGGTGGACTTGACACTGCGCATATTAATGCTCGCAACTCGTACCCCCATTGTGGGCAGTGACCGCAGTACCCTCCCCAAGTCCAAGGTCCAGCCCCTCCATCTGTCCCTTCATGCCCATTGCCCGGGCTAACTGCTGGACGCTCTCCGGGCTGAGGAAACCGTCCGTGCTGCCTTCCGGGTGGCATCCCCCCGTCGGGGGTATGGAGGCAGAAGAGTCCGGCTCTGGATCAGGCTGGGGACGCGCTGTTTCCTCCTTCCCGCCTGGAAGTTCCCGGGGGCCCTCCAGGGCCCCAGCGGCACGTGACTGGGTGTCAGAGGGAGCCTCAGGACAACTCCCATCACCTGGAAGCGTGGTGCTGCTTTCCTTCTCCCTCGAGATCTTTAACTTCTGCTTCGGGCGGGCCCTCTCCGAATCCCCCTCGTCAGAGGAGCTCTTATAGCCCCCCGTAGCTGTCTCTTCCCGCCTGATGGTTGCGGTTCCTGGGCCTGCCGACGCACCTTCCTCCTCACTTTCCGGGCCGTCGTCCACTCCCCTGGGTCGCCTGTCGCTGCCTCCATCGACTCCAGGTTGTCGGGGGGGACCGGAGCCTGCAGGGGCGCTTTGCTGGCCTCGGGTCCGTCCTGCGGGGCTGGGCCCTCCTGCACGACCTGGCCCTCCTGCACATTAGTGGGGTCCTTGCTGGGCCCTGGTGCCTTCCTCTCCTCCGGGGGGGCTGGCCCCGCATTGCCCCTGCCAGCGACCTGGGCGTAGGTGGTCCCCCGCAGCGGACATGCCCTATAGAGGTGGCCTGCTTCCCCGCAAAGGTTGCAGTTTTTTTCTTTTGGGCATTCCTTTGCAAGGTGTTCCTCCTCCCTGCAGTTCCTGCAGATGGTGGCTTTGCAGTCAGCCGCCACGTGACCTGACCTACCACAGGCATGGCAGACTTTAGGTTGCCCTGCATAGGTCAGGTAGCCCCTGCTCCCGCCGATCGCGAAGCTGGACAGTGGGTGTACGACGTTCCCGTCCGCGCCCATCCTCAGCGTCACCTTGACCTGCCTCTTACTGCTCCAGATGCCAAAGGGGTCCATGATGTCAGTTAGGTCCCCTTCCACCTTCACGTACCTTCCAAGGAAGGTCAGTACATCAACTGCTGGCACATGCGGGTTGTATATGTGTACAGTCACCATACGGCTCCTCTGCGCTGGCATCACAAACAGCGGGACAGCGGTCAATACAGAGAGGGGGCCCTCACCTCCTTTCTCCTTGAAAACCTCCAGGAAGCGCTCGCAAAGCTTGGCTCTCCTGAAGGTCTCATCGTAAAAACCTCCTCCGGGGAAATCCTGCAGGCAGTAAATGTCCGCAGCAGCGAACCCGCAAGAGTCCAACAGGACCCTCTTCACGAAGAAGGTGCGGTCTACAGGTGCACCTTCATCCACCTTCTTTACAGAAACACGGATGGTGTTCTGGACCCCCTGACCTGGGGCACAAGCACTTGCCGCAGCCATCGTTGCAGGTTGGCTGCTCCCCTGAACCAGCGTTAGGCCGAAGCCAGCATTAAGATCCACCGGTTGCGAGGGTGCACAGCCAACCCGACGTCTTCCTTTCACCTCCAACCCAGCACTCTCCTCCTCTCGGTCCACAAGAGAGTGGGTCTTTATTTTGTTCCAGATGTAAGCTGGTTCACTGAGCTTGAAGGTGTGTTCCCAGATGTTTCGTCACTTTTTTTTTATTTGAAAAAATATACTTTATTCATAGAATGTACAAAAAAATAAAACATTTATACACCTACCCAGTCATGCAAGCCACTCCGGGTTACCCGGGGGTACATACACCAACTAAAGGAAAAAAAACAAAACAGAGAGAAAAAAAAACAAAGCAAAGAAAACACCCCGGCAGTCGTCACCCCGCACAGTCCCAGTTGGCCCCCTGACCAGTTGGGGAAGGCGCCAGCTGGGCCCAGTTACCAGATAGGATTCTTTTCCCTTTTCTGGACGAGGGGGCTCATACGGTGGTCTTTCCCCACCGCGCCTTGGCGGCGGCTGCCCCAAGCTTTAGCGCGTCCCTCAGCACGTAGCCCTGGACCTTGGAGTGCGCCAGTCTGCAACACTCGGTCGGGGTCAGTTCTTTCAGCTGGCAGACCAGCAAGTTGCGGGCAGACCAAAGAGCGTCTTTCACCACATTGATGGTCCTCCAGGCGCAGTTGATGTTGGTCTCGGTGTGCGTCCCCGGAAACAGCCCGTAGAGCACGGAGTCTCGCGTCACGGAGCTGCTCGGGACGAACCTCGACAAATACCACTGCATCCCCCTCCAGACCTCCTGCGCATAGGCACACTCCAGAAGGAGGTGATCAACAGTCTCGTCCCCCCCGCAGCCACCTCGAGGGCAGCGTGCAGTGGTGCAGAGATTCCGGGCATGCATAAAGGATCTCACTGGCAGAGCCCCTCTCACCGCCAGCCAAGCAATGTCCTTGTGCTTGTTTGAAAGTTCTGGCGATGAGGCATTCTGCCAAACGATATTGGCAGTCTGCGTGGGGAACCACACGACGGGATCCACCCTCTCCTTTTCCCGAAGGGTCCTGAGGATACTACGTGCTGACCACTGCCTGACGGCCTTGTGGTCCAAGGTGTTTCCTTTCAAAAATTTCTCCACGAAGGACAGGTGGTACGGAATGGTCCAACTACTCGGAGCGTTCCGCGGCAACGAGGCCAGGCCCATCCTTCGCAACACCGGGGACAGGTAGAACCTCAGTAAGTAGTGACACTTGGTGTTTGCATACTGAGGATCTACGCACAGCTTGATGCAGCCACACACAAAGGTAGCCTTCAGGGCGAGGGTGGCGTTCGGTATGCCCTTTCCCCCATTTCCCAGGTCTTTGTACATGGTGTCTCTGCGGACCCGGTCCATCCTCGACCCCCAAATGAAGTGGAAGATGGCCCGGGCGACCGCAGCGGTGCAGGTCCAGGTAATAGGCCAGGCCTGCGCCACATACAACAGTACCAAAAGCCCCTCGCACCTGACAACCAGGTTCTTACCCGCGATGGAGAGGGACCGGAGCGTCCACCTACCCAGCTTCTGCTTAAATTTGGCAATACGCCCCTCCCAAGTCTTAGTGCATGCCCCAGCTCCACCAAACCAAACACCCAGCACCTTCATGTATTCTGTCCTGACGGTGAAGGGGATGAAGGAGCGGTCGTCCCAGTTCCCGAAGAACATGACCTCGCTCTTACCCCGATTGACTTTGGCACCCGAGGCCAGTTCAAACTGGCCGCAGATGTCCAACAGCCTACTCACCGACCAACGATCGGTGCAGAAGACGGCGACATCGTCTATGTACAGGGAGGTCTTGACCTGAAGGCCTCCGCTGCCTGGGATAGTCACGCCCTTCAGGCTCACGTCCTTCCTGATGGAGGCGGCGAAGGGCTCCACACAGCACACGAACAAGGCAGGAGAGAGTGGGCAGCCCTGCCTGACTCCAGATCTAACAGGAAAACTGTGTGATTCCCACCCGTTGATCGAGACTGCGCTAATGATGTTAGCGTAGAGCAGCCGGATCCAATTGCGGATGCCCTCCCCGAACCCCAATTTGGAGAGGACGTCCCTCATGTAAGCATGAGAGACCCTGTCGAAGGCCTTCTCCTGGTCCAGGCTGACGAGGCAGGTGTCCACCCACCTGTCCTGTGCGTAGGCGATCGTATCCCTGATGAGCGCGAGGCTCTCAGAGATCTTCCTGCCCGGCACAGCACAGGTTTGGTCAGGGTGAATCACTGACTCCAGGACAGACCTGACCCGGTTGGCAATGACCTTGGCCAGGATTTTGTAGTCCACGTTCAAAAGTGAAATGGGACGCCAATTCTTAATTTCTTCCCTCTCCCCCTTCCTCTTGTAAATGAGGGTGATGATGCCCTTCCTCATGGACTTGCACATTTCCCCTGCCCGAAGCGCACTATCGTACACCTCCAGCAGGTCCTGGCCGACCAGGCCCCACAGAGCGGAATACAGCTCGACCGGTAAGCCGTCACTTCCGGGAGTCCTATTCCTCTCCAAGGACTTGAGGGCTCTGGCCAGCTCGTCCAGGGATATCGGCCGGTCCAGCCACTCCCTCGTGCCGTCGTCTAAGACCTCCGTGATAGACGACAGGAACGACTCGGAGGCCGTGCTGTCCATGGGCTTTGTGTCGTACAGTCCGGCATAGAAGGATCTGCTGATCCTCAAAACGTCGGGCCGAGACGACGTCACCGAGCCGTCGTCCTCCTTCAGCCAGCTAAGCACAGAGCTCTCTTTGTGCACCTTCTGAAAGAAGAAACGCGAGCACGTCTCGTCCTGCTCCACGGAGCGGACCCTGGACCGGAAGATTATCCTGGAGGCCTCCGCGGCGAAGAGCGAGGCTTGCTGGCCCCTCACCTCGCGGAGGTCCTCCGTGACATTGACCCCCATCAACTGCAGAAGGAGCAGGTTCTGCACCCTTTTCTGGAGTCGCGACAGCTTTCCCCGCCTCTCTCTTGCCTTCTGAACACCCTTGAGGACATAGAACCTCTTGATGTTCTCCTTCACCGTCTCCCACCAGTCGCCTGGAGACTCAAAGAGGGGTTTCACGGTTCTCCAACCGCCGTCCTCCCTCTTAAGCTCCTCGACATTCTCTGGGGTCAACAGAGTCGTGTTGAGCTTCCACGTCCCCTTGCCGGCCGGCTGGTTGTCCTGTAAGTGACAGTCGGCCAACAGGAGGCAGTGGTCAGAGAAGAACACCGGCTCGACACCAGTGGACCTGACCGAGAACGTCCGTGACACAAACAGGAAGTCTATCCTTGAGCGGATAGACCCGTCTGGCCGCGACCAGGTGTACCTCTGCTGCGCTCCGTCTGCAGGGGTGCCGAAGACGTCGAGCAGCTTGGCGTCCTTCACCGTGCCCATCAGGAATCTGGACGTGACGTCCAGTTGACTCCCCCCACCCGCTGTCCCCACGCCGGATCTTCCATCTGCATCAATGACGCAGTTGAAGTCTCCGCCTAGGATGACCGGCCTGGACGTGGCCAGCAGGGGTGGAAGCCGCTGCAGGACGGCCAACCGCTCACTCCGTACCGCTGGGGCGTACACGTTGATCAGCCGCAGGGGAGCATTCCTGTAGGTGATGTCAGCCACTAGGAGGCGCCCCCCCCCCCACCACCTCCTGAACTTGAGAGATGGTGAAGTTGCACCCCCGCAGCAGAATAGCCAGGCCCGAGGAGCGACAGTCGTTACCCCCCGACCAGATCGAAGGCCCACAGGTCCAGGCGCCAGACCATTTCCCGTACCTGCCGAGGTGCGGTATTCCGCACTCCTGCAGAAACAGGAGGTCCGCCTTGATGGTGGTCAGGTAGGCCAACGTGGACACACATCTCGCGGTTGACTTGACGCTGCGCACATTAATGCTCGCAATTCGTACCCCCATTGTGGGCAGTGACCGCAGTACCCTCCCCAAGTCCAAGGTCCAGCCCCTCCATCTGTCCCTTCATGCCCATTGCCCGGGCTAACTGCTGGACGCTCTCCGGGCTGAGGAAACCGTCCGTGCTGCCTTCCGGGTGGCATCCCCCCGTCAGGGGTGCGGAGGCAGGAGGGTCCGGCTCCAGGTCAGGCTGGGGACGCGCTGTTTCCTCCTTCCCGCCTGGAAGTTCCGGGGGGCCCTCCAGTGCTCCAGCGGCACTTGACTGGGTGTCGGAGTTTGCCTCAGGACGCCTCCCATCACCTGGAAGCGGGGTGCTGCTTTCCTTCCCCCTCGAGACCTTTAACTTCTGCTTCAGGTGGGCCCTCTCCGAATCCTCCTCGTCAGAGGAGCTCTTATAGCCCCCCTGTAGCTGCCTCTTCCCGCCTGATTGTTGCAGTTCCTGGGCCCGTCGACGCACCTTCCTCCTCGCTTTCCGGACTGTTGTCCACTCCCCTGGGTCGCCTGTCGCCGCCTCCATTGGCTCCGGGTTGTCGGGGGGTATCGGAGCCTGCAGGGGTGCTTTGCTGGCCTCGGGCCCATCCTGCACGGCCTGGCCCTCCTGCACATTAGTGGGGTCCTTGCTGGGCCCTGGTGCCTTCCTCTCCTCCGGGGGGGCTGGCCCCACATTTCCCCTGCCGGCGACCTGGGCGTAGGTGGCACCCCGCTGCGGGCATGCCCTATAGAAGTGGCCCGCTTCCCCGCAAAGGTTGCAGCTTCTCTCTCGTGGGCAATCCTTTGCAAGGTGTCCCTTCTCCCTGCAGTTCCTGCAGATGGTGGCTTTGCAGTCGACCGCCATGTGACCTGACCTACCACAGGCATGGCAGACTTTAGGTTGCCCTGCATAGGTCAGGTAGCCCCTGCTCCCGCCGATCGCGAAGCTGGACGGTGGATGTGCGACATTCCCGTCTGCGCCCATCCTCAGCGTCACCTTGACCTGCCTCTTACTCGTCCAGATGCCAAAGGGGTCCACGATGTCAGTTAGGTTCCCTTCCACCTTCACATACCTTCCAAGGAAGGTCAGGACATCAACTGCTGGCACATGCGGGTTGTACATGTGTACAGTCACCATACGGCTCCTCTGTGCTGGCATCACAAACAGTGGGACAGCGGTCAATACAGAGAGGGGGCCCTCACCTCCTTTCTCCTTGAAAACCTCCAAGAAGCGCTCGCAAAGTTTGGCACTCCGGAAGGTCACGTCATAAAAACCTCCTCCGGGGAAATCCTGCAGGCAGTAAATGTCCGCAGCAGCGAACCCACAACAGTCCAACAGGACCCTCTTCACGAAGAAGGTGCGGTCCACAGGTGCAACTTCATCCACCTTCTTTACGGAAACACGGATGGTGTTCCGGATCCCCTGACCTGGGGCACAAGCACTTGCTGCAGCCATCGTTGCAGGTTGGCTGCTCCCCTGAACCAGCGTTAGGCCGAAGCCAGCATTAAGATCCACTGGTCGCAAGGGTGCACAGCCAACCCGACGTCCTCCTTTCACCTCCAAGATAGCACTCTCGTCCTCTCGGTCCACAAGAGAGTGGGTCTTTATTGTGTTCAAGATGTAAGCTAGTTCACTGAGCTTGCCGGTTTGTTCCCAGATGTTTCATCACCATTCCAGGTAACATCATCAGTGAGCCTCCGACCAAGCGCTGGCGTTATGTCCCGCTTTCTATTTATCTGGTTAGGTTTCCTTGGGTTGGTGATGTCATTTCCTGCATTGGTGATGTCATTTCCTGTTCTTTTTCTCAGGGGATGGTAGATTGGCTCCAAATCAATGTGTTTGTTGATGGAGTTCCGGTTGGAATGCCATGCTTCTAGGAATTCTCTTGCGTGTCTGTTTGGCTTGTCCTAGGATGGATGTGTTGTCCCAATCAAAGTGGTGCCTTCCTCATCTGTGTGTAAGGATACAAGTGATAGTGGGTCATGTCGTTTTGTGGCTCGTTGATGTTCATGTATTCTGGTGGCTAGCTTTCTGCCAGTTTGTCCAATGTAGTGTTTGTCACAGTTGACATCATCAACGCAGGAAATGACATCACCAACCCAAGGAAACCTAACCAGATAAATAGAAAGCGGGACATAACACCAGCGCTTCGTCGGAGGCTCACTGATGATGTTACCTAGATTGGTGATGAAACGTCTGAAAACTAACCTTCCAGTCAGCGAAAAAACTCACATCCTGAGCTACAAATCTTCTCAAAACTCACTAACATCAAAGTTTATTATAACAATTACCCTACTTAACAATTATACAATTTAAAAGGAAAAATTGAAGTATTTTACACAATACAAGAACCAAGTGAAATATTCCAAATATCACTAATAAAGATTCAATATTTTTTACTCTTAACATTATAGCTACTCATACTTCAACGAAAGGTCACCTTACTTCCAATTTAAAGTTCTGTGTACAGTGAGTGTGACTGTACCTGATTGCTTTCCAGCACATTTCTGCACTCACTTGATGCTAGCTTCTTTACTTAATGACTCCTCATGAGACCCTTCATCAAACTGCCAACACAGTTTAACATGTATTCCTTAAAATTTAACAGCCTTGTAGGACGTGTTCCTGTCTAACACCATTAAACCATCTGTTTCTGGAGTTTTTCTCTTCCTACTTTTAAGCTGTGCATGGCTTCTTTTCTTCTGCCTTAACTGTTTTGGAGATTGCAGTGGCCAAAATAAATTTGAACCTTGATATTACAGAATGTTTTGACAGGTACAGCTATGACCAGCAGCTTGTCAGAAGAACAATTTGAAAAATATGATGCTGTCAAAAAGGGAATACTCAATGCCTATGAGCTTACCCTGAAGCTTATCAATTGAAATTTAGGACAACAAGAATGAAATCTAAGCAGATATTTGTGGAATTTGCAAGGAAGAATGAAATGCTGTAGGATCAGTAGTTCAGATCACTTACACTAGAGAAACATTTTCAGAACATGATAGAAACTGTGATCATGAAAAAATGCCAAAACAGCATTCTCACAAATTTTAAAATGTTATAGAATCGTAGAATGCAGAAGAAGCCCTTTGGCTCACTGAGACTACGTCAACCTGTGAGAAACACTTGACCTTCAACCTATTCTCATTTACCAGCACTTGACCCATAGCCTGGAATGTTATGATGTGCCAAATGCTCATCCAGGTACTTTTTAAAAGATATGAGGCAACTTGCCCCTACCACCCTCCCAGGCAGCACATTCCAGACTGTCACCACCCTCTCGGTAAAAGGTTTTTCCTCACATACCCCCAAACCTTCCAACTGTCTTCTTGAACTAGTGTCCCCTTATTACTGACCCTTCAACGAAGGGGAACAGGTTCTGCTTATTCATTCTGTCCATACCCTTAATAATTTTGTACTCCTCAATGAGATCGGCCTCTCAGTCTTCACTGTTCCAACAAAAACAGCCCAAGCCAATCCAAACTTTCCTCTTAACTTAAATTTTCCATCCCAGGCAGCATCCTGGTGAATTTCCTCTGCATCCCCTCCAGAGCAATCACATTCTTCCTGTAACGTGGTGATCAGAGCTACACATAGTACACTAGCTGTGGTCTCATCAAAGTTCTATACATCTCCAACATGAGTTCCCTGCTTTTGTAATCTATGCCTCAACTGATAAAAGCAAGTGTCCCATATGCCCTTTTCACCACCCGACTAACATGCCTTCTACCTTCAGAGATCTATGGACAAACATGCCAAGGCCCCTTTGTTCCATAGAACTTGTTAGAATAGAATTGTTATGCCATTCGTTGAATACTTCCTTGTCAGATTACTCCTTCCAAAGTATGTATCCCCTCACTTTTCAGAGTTAAATTCCATCCGCTACTCACCTGCCCTTTTAATCATTCTGTGTACATATTCTTGTAGGTACAAAACACTCAATCTCACTGTTCATCAACCAACCTATCCTTGTGTCGTCTGCAAACTTAGTAATCCAACCACCCTACACAGTCATCTATGTCATTTATATAAATGACAATGATAGGGGACCCAGCACAGATCCCTAAAAGCAGCCTTTTGTCATCATCTTCTGTCTCCTAAAACTGAGCCAATTTTGAAAACACTTTATCAAATTACCTTTTATTCCATTTGCTTTCTTGATAAGTCTCCCGTGTAGGATTTTGTCAAAGATTTTGCTAAAATCCAAAAAACTACATCAACTGCAGTACCCTCACCTACACACCTGGTCACCTCCTCAAAACATTAAGCCAAATTTGTTAGGTATGACTTCTCTCTGATAAAGCCATACTGACTATCCCCGATGAAATCTTGCCTCTCCCAGTAGAGGTTGATGCTTTCCTTAAGAATTTTTTCCAATAGTTTCCCTACCATTGATATGTGATTCATTGGTCTGTAATTCTCTCACTTATCTCTGCAATCCTTCTTAAATATTGGAACCACATTAGGTGTTCTCCAGTCCTGTGGTACCTGCTGTGTGGCCAGAGAGGAATTAAAAATTTGGGCTAGTGCCCTAAAATCTCCTCTGTTGGCTCCCACAGCAGTCTGAAACAAAATTCATCCAGACCTGGAGATTTGTCCATTTTTGAGCCCGTTAACATCTCCAATACTTGGTTTTCCCTGCGTTGATTTGCTCAAGTACTTTGCAGTGTCTCTCTTTAGGTTCCATACCTTCACTCTCATTCTCTTGGATGAAGATGGAGGTAAAATATTTGTTCAACACTCTACCTATTTCCTTTTGCTCACCCACAGATTGCCCCCATGGTCTCTAATGGACCCTATTCTTTCACTCGTTGTCATTTTCCCATTTATATACTCAGAGAATATCTTGGGATTTTCCCTATTTTTACTCACTGGAGTTTTCTCATATCCCTTCTTTGTTTCCCTAATTGCTTTCTTATACTTCAACCTGGACTTTCTGGACTCCACTAATGTTTCACTGATTTGTACCCCATGTATTTGCTAAAAGCTTCCTTCCCTTCTCTTTGTGCCCTGAATATCTCTGATCATCCGTGGTTCTCTGAGCTTGTTACTTCTTCCTATCACCCTTAAGAGAACATGTTGGACTAGTACCCTCCCATTTACCTTTTGAATAGCCCCCCATTGCTGTTCTATAGATTTTCCCACCAGTAGCTGTTCTCAGTTTACCTTGGCCAGATCCTGCCTTATTTTACTAAACTGCTCCCCACCACCAACTCAACCACTTGTCTGGTTTCATTCACCAGAATTAGATCTAGAACTGCACACTCCCTTGTTGGATCCTCTACATATTGGCCTAAAAGGTTCTCCTGTACACATTTCAAGAATTCCTTTCCATCCAAGTCCTTAACACTATGAGTATCCCAGTTACTGCTGTGAAAGTTGAAATCGCCTACTATAATTATCCTTCTGTTATTATTTTTAAGCATTTCTGTGATTTGTGCTGAAATTTGCTCCTTAATTTCCCACCAACTCTATGATGATCTATTAATAAACAGCTAGCTGCACCTTTTTTATTCTTAAACTCTTACCCACAAAGCTTCATTCAATGCCACCTCCAAGATATTATCTCTCTTTACTTCGATAATTGATGCCTCAACTAACAATGCAATAACTAATAATGCAATGCCACCTCCACTTTTACACCTTCGTCTGTCTTGCATGAAGATTCGATATCCCAAATGTGGAGTTACCAATCCTGCCACACTCTCAACCACATCTCTGTGATGGCTACTGTATATCATTTCTAAATCTCAATCATTGCCAAATCTCAATCATTGCCCTTAGCTCATCCATTTTACCTGTGACACTTTGAATTAAAGACTATCCAGCCATGCCTTACTCCCTTGAAAGTTATATAGCTGCTCTCCCTCGGACTTGATTGTTTTATTGTGGAATGCTGTGCCCATATTCTGCTAACAGTCTCTGTACCCTCCCCAAGCTGAATTAGTTTAAACTCAGCCCACCAGCACTAGTAATTGGTTCTATAAGAATGTCAATCCAGCACTGTCTGAGATGTAGAATGTTCTGCTTTTACAAGTCCCACCTTCCCAGAAATGGTCCTGCTGATTCAGGAATCTGAAATCCTCTTTCCTACATGAAATGTTAAGCCATGCATTCATCTGCACTATCCTCCCATTTCCGCGCTTGCTAGCATGTGGCACTGGAAATAGTCTAGAGATTGTAATCAAAAGGTCCTGTTTTCTTAGTCCACATTAGCTGTTGTTCAGTCGTGCGGTTCCTCCCCCACGGCCAGAGAGGAATTAAAAGTTGGGTCAGTGCCCCAGCAATCTCAATTCCAAATCTGCTTGTTGTATTTCTGTTAAGGACGATGGACTAAATGTATCAGCATCGTCTCTTTGTCATCATCCTTTGTGGTAAGTAGTCAAAAATTATATATGATAACTGAATTTCCAAATTATTTCCTGTTTCATAGATTTCTTTGCTTCCCATTTAATTTTATGGGATCTGAGATATATTCAGAACACAGTCTGGAAATATTCAAGGATGTTGTTTTTATAACATTTCAGGTTCTTTTAACTGCATTGGTCCTTCTACCACTCTTGTTGAACACAATAATCTTGAATGTGCTGGATCATTTGCCCAGATAAAAATTAAATCCCCCTATGGAATTTGTTTCATCACTTCAACTCCTGCATCTCCATTTGAACAAGTAAATCTTTAATCCAATTCTCTAATGTGATTGGTTTATAACCTCTGTGAATTGGGTGGCACAGTGGTTAGCACTGCTGCCTCATAGCTCCAAGAACCTGGGTTTAATTCCACTCTTGGGCAACTGTCTATGTGGAGTTTGCATGTTCTCCCTATGTCTGCATGTGTTCCCTCCGGGTACTCCGGTTTCCTCCCACAGTCCAAAAGTGTGCACACTCAGTGGATTGGCCGTGCTAAATTGCCCATAGTATTCAGGGATGTGTAGATTATGGGGGATGGATCTGGATGGAATGCTCTGAAGATCAGTGTGGACTTGTTGGGCTGAAGAGCCTGTCTCCACACTGTAAAGATTTGATTTGATTTCCTCTTCAGCAACTTTCTCCTGTTGCATTAAACTGAACTGTGATGTTAATGGCTATGCTGAGCTGACATGAAAGAGGAGTTAAGGTCCAGGGCTGATCAGCCATTATTTTGGTGAATGACAGGGCAGACGTGAGGAGTCAAATGACCTATTTCTGTTCCTACTTCTTATGTTTCTACGTAATTCCAGAAGGTGTGCCACTAGGAAAAATTCTGCCAAATTGATAGTGAAAGTTAGGTCAATTTTTACTACAGCTATGATTACCCATAGAAATATAATCAGATCAAGGTGACATTCTTCAGAAAGGATGGACATTGCAAAGTAGCTGTTATGAACCTTTTGAGTAAGGAGTCAGTACTGCATCTGATGACTTTCCACAAGCAAAGCCACGTTATTTTCCAGCCATGTTAGAAAAAAAGCAAATATCGCAGACAAATAGCATATTGGAGCATTAGATTCCTCAGAATTTTGGATAGCAAAGGTAACCTGGAAACAATTTTAGTCACAGACTTTTATGGATTCCAGCTGGAATATGAAACAGTGCACATTGTTTCTCTGAGAATTGGCACATTTATTTTGAATGTGCACTGCATTGATAGATAAGAAAAAATAGTTAAAAAAATGGCAAAAATTCTTCACAAAAAGGTGAAAATGAAGGGAGACAGTAAACAGTGTGTCCACAACTTGGAACAAACAGATGAAATTTGAGGAGCTTTGTTAAGATGTTTCAGAAGGCTGATATTGGAAGAATTGAATCTTTAGGGAATTAATTAGAGCTGGTAAAGATTATAGAAAAGAGCTGTTTGAATTATTGTTGGAAATATAGACAAGATTAAGAATTTTAAATACAATGCATTGGACAGCAGAGAATTTGCGCAAATATTAAATGTGGGGACGAAACGTGAGCAGAAACCCTGAAGGACTATGAAGAAGCATTTGATTTTTGTACAATTGAATTTTAAGTGTCACCTCGGTATACCACTCCAACTGGAGTCAAACATTATTTGTGGTTTCTTCAACAGAAAGGAAGGCACGTAAATCTAAACTGACATCTGATAGAAGTTCTGAATGGATAAGGAAATGTTAATTGTTCTGAGGCACTCCCTCAGGATCAAGGAAGGCTTGAGTGTCAGAGGTACGACCTTTAAGATTAAGATAAATTGAAGCCATCTCTCCACTCTAAAATCAAATAGTTATGGTACAGAGAAGTCACTTCACTGTACACTGACTCTTTGAAAGTTATCTAATTAGTCCTACTCATCTATGCTTTATCCGTCATTGTGCAAATTTTTCCACTTCAAAGATTTTTAAAATTCCCTTTTGAGAGTAATTATTCATTCTTCTTCTGCCACTCTGTCATGCAGACAATATTTTCCAAGCCTTTGTGTTTTCTTCTCTCTGTATAGTTGTTCACATGTGATGCCGCACATGAAGCTTTTGGTCAAGTGCTGGAAAATGGGAGTAGAACAGTTAGGTGGTTGTTTTTTGATCAGCGCAGACCTGATGATGCTATTGATGTATCACTATGTCACCCCAATTCTTTTGCCAGTTATGTTAAATATGCATCTTCTGGTTCCAAGCCTTCTGCCAATGGAAATAACTTCTCCTTTATTTTCTTCTTGAGAATTTTCACACTTCTGTCAAATTATTTCAGTCTTTACAACTCTAAGGAGAACAGAACCAGTTTCGATAAACTCTCTATACTTATGTCTTTTGACCTTGCTCTTCCAGTAAATCTCCTCTTCTCCCTTTCTAAGGCTTTGACATCCTTCATTTTGAGCGGATTTTTCCACCTGAGGCTGACACGTTTTCTAAAGGGTAAGCATGACTTTTTGACTTCTGTGATTTTATTCAGAGAGCCAAGGTCCCTTCTTAACTTGACCTGCAATCTTCAGAGACTGTGTATGTACAAATTTCAAGGTCTCTCTTTTCCTGCACTACCTTTAAATTTGTTTTGCCAGTTCTCTTGTCTCTCTCTTCTTTCTGCCAAAACATATCACTTCATATCTCTGCTTTAAATTTAAACTGTTCCATGTATCAGAGAAGTTAATCAGGGAGAGCAGCATGAATTCATGACAGGTAGGTCATACCTGACAAACCTCACTGAAGTTTTTGAAGAGGTGATTAAGCTAGTGGACAGGGACTGTCTATGGATATTGTTTTTATGGACATCCAGAAGGTATTTGATAAAGTCGCACATAAGAGCTTGTTAACAAAGGTAGAAACCACAGAGTGTAGGCAAATTACTGACATGGCTGGGAAACTGGTTGAGTGATAGGTGACACAAAGTAGGGATAATAGGTAGATACTTAAATTGACAGGATGTGACTAGTGAGCGCCACAAGGATCTGTGTTAGGGCCTCAATTATTCACTTTATTTATTAACAATTTGGATAACGGCATAGAAAATCACATATCTGAATTTGCTGATGGCACAAAGTTAGGTGGCATTGTAGACCTAATTGTAGACTGTGTACATTATAGCATAAAATTACATAAGGATATTAATAAACTAGGTGAATGGGCAAAACTGTGGCAGATGGAGTTCATTGCAAACAAGTGTGAGTTTATCCATTTTGGCCTGAAAAAGGATAAATCAGGGTACTTTCTGGGTGGAATGAAGGTAAATACAGTGGATGTCCACAGTGACTTGGTGGTTCAGGTACATAGATCTATAAAATGTTACAAATAGGTACAGAAAATAATCAAGAGTGCTATGTAATGCTGGCTTCTATATCTAGAGGACTGGAGTTAAAGGATGCAAAAGTTATCCTGTAGCCATACAAAACCCTAGTTAGATCTCACCTTGAGTACCACATCTTCGGAATGATATGTTGGCCTTGGAAGGAATAAAACATAGGTTTACACAAATTGACTTCAGAAGTTAAGTTATGAGGAGAGGTTATACAAATTAGAGATAACAAGGTGTAGATCTGGATGAGTACAGCATCAGAGGAGTAGGAAAGCTGACATTTCGGGCCTAGACACTTCTTCAGATATGAAGAATTCTGAAGAATTTCTGAAAAAGGGTCTATGCCCAAAAGATCAGCTTTCTTGCTCCTCTGATGCTGCTTGGCCTGCTGTGTTCATTCAGCTTCACACCGTGTTATCACAGATAAAGATGAACTACTTACACTGGTTGGAGATTCTAAGACTTGGGAGCATAGTCTAAAAATTAAGGCCAGACTGCTCAGGAGAGATTTTAGGAGGCACTTCTATACGTGAAAGGTGATAGAGGTTTTGAACTCTCTTCACAAATAGCAGTTGATGGTAGATCAGTTGTTAGTTTTAAATCTGAGATCAATTTTTTTTTGTTAAGCAAAGATATTAAGGGATATGAGCCAAAGGCAGGTATGTGGTGTTAGAGCACAGATTTCGATGAATACTGTAACAGGTTTGAAGGGCTGAATAGCCTGCGCTGGCTCCCACATTCCTGTGTGTCTTCCCATTTCAACAGTCTGTGTATGTCATTCTGAACTCTGTTACTGTGATCCTCACTGTTAAAAAATATCATTTTTAAGTTTTGAGTCATCTGCAAACTTTGGAATTATGTACCTGTCACAAATGTGTAATTACAATATTGTAGATTTGGTATAAAATACAATCTCCCTTTCAAAATGGAAACAAAAGAGCATTCAAACATGCCTTTCAAAAGTCAGAGAAGGATCTAGACCCGAAGCTTCAGCTTTCCTGCTCCTCTGATGCTGCTTGGCATGCTGTGTTCATCCAGCTTTAAACCTTGTTATCTCTTCCTATAGCCTGTCACAGCCAACCAGTATCACCAGTATAACAAAATGTGGAGCTGGATGAACACAGCAGGCCAAGCAGTATCTTAGGAGCACTAAAGCTGACATTTCGGGCCTAGACGCTTCATCAGAAAAAAAAATCACCTATAGGTGTACGTGCGTGGGACAGTTTTGATGTTCTGGATAACACTCCATTTCCACAGGTTTTGCAGCACAACACATGAAACAAAGTGTGGAGCTGGATGAGCACAGCAGGCCAAGCAGCATCTCAGGAGAACAAAAGCTGACGTTTCAGGCCTAGACCCTTCATCTGCAGTTCCCATTATCTCTGATTGTTGAGTACCTTCCTTTGTAACTCACAGTGTCAGAAAAATATCCCTACTTTTATGTACTATTCACAGTTAGTTCAGTGGAGAATGGCCTGGAATAATCTTTTTGTTATCCTGAAATTTACACCAAATGGCTATTCATAGTCTGACATTATCGATATCGTACATGGTTGCTAAATTAAACTGTTGAATTATCTATCCATGTTAGGTATTGGGTTCGGCCTTGTCTGGTGTATAACTATATCCATTATCTTTTAGCCAAGGTAATTAACATTCTAAGTTACTCAGACATTAACTTCAATGGCTGATATTCTTTCAGATTTGGTGAGGTAGCTAGAGCTATTTACACCTCTAAGGAAGGCATTGTCAATGAGTTTCTGCTTATCTTTCTGGTAAAATGCACATAGAACTTCAAGTATTGAGTGGTCTTTTTTGATAACAGTGATGTCAAGTTCCAATCATTATCAACTTCAAAGGAGAAGCCAAATGACTTTTGAAAGACATAACGAGGTGTAGAGCTGGATGAACACAGCAGGCCAAGCAGCATCAGAGGAGCAGGAAGGCTGACATTTCGGGCTGAGACCCTTCTTCAGATTTCTTCATGTCTGAAGAAGCGTGTAGGCCTGAAACGTCAGCTTTCCTGCTCCTCTCTTGCTGCTTGGCCTGCTCTGTTCATCCAGATCTACACCTTGTTATCTCAGATTCTCCAGCATCAGCAGTTCCTACTATCTCTGTAACACAAACACACACACACCCACCCACACACCCACACACACACACACACACACACACACATTCCCCCACCCTCGGTAGTGTTTGTGGTGTAAGTTTCCTTGGCCATTGCATACTTCCTTCTCTGCTGTTGCTGCCTCATCATCTGGCCTTCTCCAGCTGCCCTGCTGTCTAGGGAGGGGCTGTTACTGGAGCCAGATGGCCATGCCTGAGGACCAGGGCTGCTCACATGCCTATTTCACAATCCCACCATCCTCCCACCTCCCCCATCCCACACCCACCAGATCCTCCAACTTGTCCAGCGACAAAAGTGTAAATCTCTTCTGAACCTTTCCAGCTTGATAATCCCCTCCTTATAACAGGGAGACCAGATCTGGACACAGTACTCCAGAAGAGGCTTCACCAACATCCTGTACAACCTCAACGTAATGTCCCAACTCCTAAACAATGAAGGTGAGCATGCCAAATGCTTTCTTAATCACCCTACCTATATGTGGTGCAAACTTCAAAGAATTACGTACCTGAAGCCCTAGGTCTCTCTGTTCTACAACACTGCCCAAGACCCTACTTTTAATTGTATAAATCTTGTCTTTGTTTTTTCTACCAAAATGCAATACCTTTCATTTATTCAAATTGAACTCCATTTGCTACTGTTCAGCCTATTGCCCCAATTGGTCAAGATCTCTTTGTAGTTTTAAATAACCATCTTCACTGTCCACCATTCAACTGATCTTGGTGTCATCCACAAACTTACTGACCATGCTTTCTATATTCTCATCTAAATGGCATGGTGTCTCAGTAGTTTAGCACTGCTGCCTTACAGCACCAGGGAGCCAGGTTCGATTCCACTCTCGGGTGACTGTCTGTGTGGAGTTTGCATGTTCTCCCCGAGTCTGTGCGGGTTTCTGCTGGGTGCTCTGATTTCCCCTCACAGTCCAGAAATATGTAGACTGGGTAGATTAGCCATGCTAAATTGCCCATAGTGTCCAGGGGTGTATAAATTATGTGGATTAGACATGGGAAATGCAGGTTTACAGGGAAAGTTTAGGGGGTTGGGACTGGGTGGGTGCACTTTGGAAGGATGGTGTGGACTTGTTGGGCTGAATGGCCTGTTTCCACACCGTAGGGATTCTATGATCTAAATCATTTATATAAATGACAAACACAAACCATTGCAGCTGCTAAACATAATTCTTAACATTCCACTCCTTCAGTCCAGCCAACCAATACTTCATTTGGAAGTTATGGGCCTGCAACAATATCAGAAAGAACAGAGCTGAATTTCATAAGGATACTTATTTGCAATTAGTTGTTGTATATAGTCATAGAACGTCATAGAGTGATACAGCATAAAAATTGGCCCTTTGGTCCATCATGCCTATCACAACCAATAAACAACAAACTATATTAATCCCATGTACCTGCACTTGGTCCTACTATGCCTTCACACTTGTCTGTGCCTGTCTAGATGCTTCTTAAGCTTTTGCAAGTGTAACCTGTTTCCAACACCTTCTTGAGCAGCACTTTCCATTATTTTTACTACCCTTGGGATGGATTTTATTTTCTCACATCTCCTCTCAACCACTTGGTCTTCACTTTAAACCTATGTCCTCTAGTCTTAGACACTTCTATCATAGGAAGAGATTCTCACAATCTGTTTCCATGCCTCTCATAATTTTGTATACTTCAATCAAATCACCTCTCAGCCTCCTTTACTCCAAAGAAAACAAACTTAGCCTGTTCAGTCTCTGTCCATAACTGAGACTTTTCATCCCAGACACATCCTGATGAATGTCCTCTGCACCCACTCCAGCACAATCACATCCTTCCAATCGTGTGGCAACCAGAATTGACACAATATTTCATCTTTTGATTATTCAATGTTTTATAAAGTTGTAGCAGGACTTCCTTGCTCCCATATTCTGTTCCCTGGCTAATGAAGACGAGCATCCCAAGTGCGTTCTTCACCACCCCATCTACCTGTGCTGACACCTTCAGGAATCTGTGGACTTGTACACCTAAATCCCTTTGTTCTTCGATATATCTTAGGGACCTACCATTCACTGTGCATATTCTTCTCCTATTAGACTTCCCAAAATGCATCACGTTGTACTTATTGGCATTCAATTCTATCTACCATTGCGCTACCAAATTTACCAGCTGATCAATATCAGACTGTAGCCTCAGACTAAGCTCCTCACCATCAAATGATCTGTAATAATCTAAGTTTTATGTTATTTAAGACCAAGTCCTAGATTTTCACAATGACAAGGAACTCCTTGGTCATGGTAAAAATGGTGTAAGATATCAGAAATCTCAAGATTACCCCACAATCCCTGCATTTTCATTTTCGCAGGGGTAGTTCTTAGTTTATATATAAATTTCTCACAGGTAGCCCTCCATTTAAATAATATCTGCCTCCACTCAAAATCGGATGTGGAGAACCAGGTTTCTGAAAGCTGGAAAGTGACTAGATCAAGTGAAAGCCTGTCTCTTGACAATGCATTCCTTTTGAATAACCATGTTATTATTTTGGTGATATTCCATGTCTATGGCCCAGGACACCTTCGGTGTACTGGTCAAAGATCCTTTGGAGATGAGGTGGTCATGTATCTTTTGGAAAGCGTGGCATGACAGTGGAATGTGGTGATTCTTGGGATTGTTAACTGTGGAGAAGATTATGCCCAGGCCCCTTAGAAAATCTAACTTGACACGGCCTGTCAAGGAATGTTAATCTATTTCAACTTAATAGGTGACTACCATTCTCTGGTCAAAATTTTTCCATGAGAAATGAACCAGTCAGTGTTAACCTGCCTGGTTTAAATTTAAACAAAGCATGACTGTTAGCTGTCAGTTATTACCTAACTACTGCATTCTCCATTACAATACTTATGCAAATCAGAGTCGACATGCTGTAGGAAATATTTTTCCACTTTATGTTGCTCCTCTTGTGAACTTCCCGATGAGTGGAAACAAAAGGTTTTGGTAAAGGGTGTATTTTTTCAAAAATACCCGAGTTCTATATTACCAAACATCTACTTATATAGAGATATAAATCAAAATAATTCCATGTGTTTTAAGTTTTCAAATTAGATTGTCAAATATCTTTTGAACATCCATATACACACTAACCATACTATTCTCTTTGCTCTTCAGTATTACTTCATCAAATAACTCAACAGTATCAGTTGAAACGACTTAATCTTAATTTCTGGTGGATATAGTTCTTTTGGAGTAATGTCATTGAACGAATAAATCAGAATTCTGGGCTAATTTCCTCGGAGTATAAATTCAGATCTCCCATGGTTTCTGGTTGCATTTAAATTCAATTAATTAATACAAATCTGTAGTTGAATGCTAGTTGCAATAATGGTGCTATGATTGTCACAAAAACCCATCTGGTTCACTAATGTCTTCAGGGAAGGGAATCATCTCTTGTTACCTGATCTGACCTACCTATGACACCAGACCCACAGCAATGTGGTTATCTTTCAACTGGCCTCTGAAATAGTCTAGCAAGTCATTTAGTCCAAGGGCAATTAGTGGCTTTGCCAGTGATGCCCAGAACCCATTAAAGACTCATAAAAAAAAGAATGCTAGCTTTTATATCCAAATTCCAATTAATTTTGACTTGGATCAATGTCTCCTAAAGTTTCCTTATTAACAAATGTGTAGTTGCCAAGTTTACCTTTTCTCCCACTTTCACAACAGGGTTGTCACATCTGCAAGAATCTTCATTTCCTGACGCCATTCCCATTTCTAAGGAGGAGGGCAGGACCAGGAGTAATGTCCTCAGGGTTTTTTTTGCTTGTGCTACTGGGGACAGTTTAAACCAGAATGACAAGGATGGAAACCTGAGGAGGGAGAAACAAAGACAGAAGGTAAGATACAAAAGTGGAAGACAGAACAAACCTGGGAGATAAACAAGCGGGGCTAGAATGCAAAATAAAGCCAAGATGACGAACGAAGTTAAAAACACAATTCTAAAGGTTTGTGTCTTAAATCATGGAGCATTCACAAAAAGCTAAATGAATTAGCAATGAAAATAGATACAAATGGTCATGAGATATAATGGGAACTGCAGATGCTGGAGAATCCAAGATAACAAAGTGTGGAGCTGGATGAACACAGCAGGCCAAGCAGCATCTCAGGAGCACAAAAGCTGACGTTGCGGGCCTAGACCCTTTATCAGAGAGCTGATGAAGGGTCTCGGCCCGAAACGTCAGCTTTTGTGCTCCTGAGATGCTGCTTGGCCTGCTGTGTTCATCCAGCTCCACACTTTGTTATCTTGGTCGTGAGATAGTTGTGATTATGGAGACATGGCTGCAGAGCGACTTAGAATTGAACATCCATGGGTACTCATTATTTAGGATGGAGAGCCAAGAAGGACAAATATGTGGGGTTGCATTATTTGTAAAGGAGGAATCAATGCGGTATACAAGATAATGAGAGGCATAGATAGAGTTGATAGCCAGAGACTATTTCCCAGGGCAGAAATGGCTAGCACGAGGGGTCATAGTTTTAAGCTGGTTGGAAGAAAGTATAGAGGGGTTGTCAGAGGCGGGTTCTTTACACAGAGAGTTGTGAGAGCATGGAATGCGTTGCCAGCAGCAGTTGTGGAAGCAAGGTCATTGGGGTCATTTAAGAGACTGCTGGACATGCATATGGTCACAGAAATTTGAGGGTGCATACATAAGGATCAATGGTCGGCATAACATTGTGGGCTGAAGGGCCTGTTCTGTGCTGTACTGTTCTACGTTCTATGTTCTAATGCAACAGTGAGGAACGATATTAGTTTGGAAAATCATGATGTGAAATCTGTACAAGTGAAAAGAAGAAATGCCAAGGGGCAGGAATCTATAGGAGAGATGTAAAGAAAGGGATGAAACAAAATATCATAGATGAATGCAATAAGGGTACAACAGGAGTCATGGGTGACTTTAAGTTACATATAGATTGTACAAAATAAACTAGCAATTTTACTATGGAGGAAAGTTTCCTGGCGTGTGTATGTTTTTTTTATGCCAGAGAAATGGCTGTTCTAGACCGGGTATTGTGCAATAATAAAGGATTCATTTTCAATCTTGATGTGCAGGGACTGTTGGAAAAGAGCAATCGTAATATGATCAAATTCTTCATTAAGATGGAGAGTGAAGTATGCAATCTGAAACTAAGGTCCTCAATCTAAATAAAGAGAACTACAGACTATGAGGTATGAATTGCAAGGATGGATTGGAGAACCATACTAAAAGTGTTTGCGGTGGATAGGCAATGGTTAATTTATTTTTTAAAATGTGCATGAATTACTATTATTCATTCCTGTCTGGTGTAGAAACAAGAGGAAAAATGGCTCAACTATTGCTTACAAAATAATTTAAGAATAGTATTAGATCCAAAGAGGAGACATGTAAAATTGTCAGAACAAACTGCAAGCCTGAGGATTGGGAGCATTTTAGAATGCAGCAAAAAAAGACAAATGTTTAACCAAGAAAGGGAAAGTACAGTGTGAGGGTAAGTTTGGAGGAAACACAAAAAGCAAAGCTTCTATCACTGCTTGAAGAGGACAAAAAAGGCTGAGTAAAGACAAATATAAGCCATTTATAGTGAGAAGCTGGGGGAATTATCATGGGGAACAAAGAAACGGTAGAATGAACTTTGGTTCTGTCTTCAAAGAAGAAGGCACATATTATCTCCTAGAAATGTTAAGAAACCAAGTGACAGGATGAAATTGAAGGAAATCAATATTGGTAGGAAAATAGTGTGAGGAAAATTAGTGGGTTAAGGCTGTCAAATCACCAGGGCCTGTTAACCTAAATCTAAAAATTACTAAAGGAAGTGGTCCTAGAAATATCAGATGCATTCATGGTAATCTTCCAAAATTCTGCAGAAGCTCCCACAGATTTGGGTGTGGAAAATGTAACCCCACTATTTAAAATAGGCGAGCGAGAGAAAACAGAATTACAGACCAGTTAGCCTACCATCAGTCATGGGAAAAATGTTAGAATTTATTATAAAAGACAAGACAGCAGAACACTTGGAAACCATTAGCGGGAATGAGCAAAGCCAGCATGGATTTATAAAAGGTGAACAATGCTTAACAAAATCCACCGGATGTAACTAGTAGAATAGATAAGGGAGAACAAGTAGGTGTAGTGTATTTGGATTTTCAGTATTCTTTTAAAAAGGTCCATATAAGAGGTAGTTGCAAAATTGAAAGTACATGGGATATGGGGTAATATGGATTCAGAATTGATTGACTGACTAGAAGCAGAAAGTGGGAATAAATGGGTCTTTTTCCAAATGGCAGGCAGTAGTTAATGATCAGTGCCTGGTCCCCAGCTTTTCTTGATTATATATATATGACCTGGATGAGGGAACCAAATGCAACGTTTCCATGTTTGCTGATGACACAAAACGGAAAAGATGGTGACATATTGGTAATATCCCAGCTGATGTTCTAGGACCTGGGTTTGAATCCCACCATGGCAGACAGTGAAATTTGAATTTAATTTTTTTTTGCTGGAAAATGGCATTTGAAATGTTGGGTTTTTTAAAAAACCAGCAGGGATGTGATGGCCCATTAGGCCTTTTTATGCCCTATGGACAGGATTGTGAGTTACATGGAGGATACTTGGAAGCTTTGAGGTAACTTAGATAAAATGCATGTGTGGGCAAATATGTGATAGATGCAGAACAACACAGATAAATGTGAAGTCAAAAACTTTGATGTAAAAATTAGGAAGATATCATTATTTAAATAATGATATTACTATGACATAGGGAAAGCAAGCCAAACCAAGTCAGCCTCCCTATCCCTGGATTCACAATACAGTAAAAGTAAAACATTCAATGACCCTCAAAATCACTCAACTGTTCCTATTTAAGACTTTAAGCATATGAGATACTGCATTTATAATTTAAACAGAAATTAACAATTTATTATTAATGTAACTTTAGCTGAATGGATAAACAACAAGGCAATCTACTTAATACCTATGATTGAAGCCCAATTTTATTTATTCAGAACCTATGACTCTCAAACTGACTGACAAGTTAGACATAAAATATACGAAAAAGAAATTGTAATTTGCCAATTCAGTAGTTTCCTGATGGGCAGTCATAAATCCTTGTTTAATGGAGTTGTCCGCAGGCAAGTAAACTGTAGGTCTTGCTCAAATTCCAAAATCACCAATTCATGTGAGCAGGTCCAATAGCCTTCCTGGATTATTCATTCATTTCTTACACAGGGGTGCTTTCCTTAGCAGAACAACCAACAAATTTACAACTGCTGTAAAGCCAAAGAGAGAAAAACCAAAACATGGCAGCACTATCCACTGCTACTTTTTGTGTTTTTTAAAATATACTCACGGCTTTAAAGTTCCAGTCGAAACTGGTTCACTCTTATTCTTGTCTCTGACCACCATTAATTTACCTCACAAATCTGCCCTTAATTAGCCAATTTAATATCCAACCAGTTGCTAGTCCTGAGTTGGAGAACACCTTGGTGCTGAAATGTCTTTAGTGTTCTAAGGACGGTAATTAACCTGCAATTACCTTTCCAGGCCAGTTGTCATAAAGTTTATTAGTTTGTTTCTCAAAAACAGGTTCTTTTTCAGATTTTAAAGGCGTCATGAGGTGTGGGGCAAAAGTTGGAGTATGACATTGGGATAGAGGATCAGCCATTGCCATTTTGAATGGTTGAGCAGGCCTGAAGAGCTGAATGTTTGGTTCATTGTTTCTATGAA